>NW_015090797.1:4466476-4743694 GCF_001431845.1 Calidris pugnax | reverse complement strand
AGCTTGGAGAAGAGAAGGCTGAGGGGAGACCTCATCTATGTTTACAAGTTCCTAAAGGGTGGGTTGAAGGATGATGGAGCCGGACTCTTTTCGGTGATTTCCAGCCCCGATGAGGGGCAACGGGCACAAGCTGGAGCATAGGAAGTTCCACTCAAATATGAGGAAGAACTTCTTTATGGTGAGGGTGCCAGAGCCCTGGAACAGGCTGCCCAGGGAGGTCGTGGAGTCCCCTTCTCTGGAGATCTTCAAGACCCGCCTAGATGCAGTCCTGAGTGATGTGCTCTGGGCAACCCTGCTTTAGCAGGGGAGTTGGACTAGATGGTCTCTAGAGGTCCCTTCCAACTCTGTCAAATCCGTGACTCTCTGGTGTACCATCAAGCTCCGCGCCCGCCTTCGCCCACCCCCGGGCTCCCGAGGGAGCGCAGGCGGCCCCGGTCCCAGCCCGGTCCCCCGGCGGCCGCGCATCCCCCGCGGCTTCCCCCGAGCCGCCGGTCCCCGGGTGCCCGCGGTCGGTGGGTCGGACAGATGGACAACGCTGGGGCTGGGGGACGGCTCCAGCATCGTTCTTCTTGCCCGGCTTCCTCCCTGCATCCCGGGTTCCTCCCTGGACCCGCCCGAGGGGCGCAGCGCAGGAAGGAGATGCTGATTCCCGCGGGCTCCCAGAAATCGCCCCCGGCACCAAAATCACTCCACCTGCTCCCGGGAACCGAGCCAGCCGAGGAAGCTGTCAGGGACCTATCTTTAGTTCCCTGCTCCGCAGATGGACTGTTAGTCAAGTCCTGCCCACGGGGAGTCTAGTGGTTTATGTTTTTATCTCTGTGTCACGTAGCCAAAAATGTTACATGGGGAGGTGATCTCTGTGTAGGATGTTTTTTTTTTTTTTTCTCCCTATTTTTATAACAGTAACTGTCAACCAGGGCTTGGAGAAAAAGAGAAATGATGCAGAGCCTTCTCTTCCTTTTAATGCAACCTGATATTTCCCCCTGGGCATTATGTTAGGGCGTGTTTAAATGAAGCCAAAATTAAAAATAGGAGGGTAGAAAAGCCCCAAAGCTATGAAATAAATAAGTTGATTTTCCTGTAACCCTGCAGTTTTAGAGATGGGAAAGCATTATCCATGTTAGAGGAAATAGTGCTGTTCCCTTCTGAGCAGCTCTGTGTGAAGGAGCAAATGCTGAGACCCTGCTTCTTCTCCAATGTTTATGGGACCTCTCCTTCTGCGTAGATTCTGGGATCCCATGTTCCTAGGAATGCATGGACCCCATAATGACCCAGCACAGCAGCTCTGCTGTCCCAAGTTGACTGATGGAAAAGGTGGCCTGGAAATGGTGATGAGGGAAATCCATGGAGTCTCCAACCCTTCTCATGGCTAGGAAGAGAGACCACCCCTTGCCTTGGGAGTGGGCTAGGGCTGAAGCTGAGATGCAGAGGGGATGACCACCACTGAGTGGTTTGGGGCCATCTGCTCAGAGGGGTGCAGAGTAGGGCTCATGGCAGCTGGATGATGGTAGAAGAGCGATGGCAGTGCCATGCTGCTGGCACTGCTCTGCACCCTCGATGAGATGGTGCTGAAACTGTGAAACCAGGCTTGTAGGTAAGTATGCTTGTGAGCCCTGCTGCTTTCCACAGACATCTCTTGGAGGGGGAAAATGTCCCAAATGTGAGCATTTTCAGGTAATGCAGAGTGGCCAACCCCTCAAAAACCTGCCACTCAAAGCCAAACAAATTTCCTGGCTTTTTTGGTAGCGTCCAAAAACTGCCGGATTTCTTCCTAATCCTGTCACTTTGCACTGTAGTGACAAGAAACCTATTTTTGTGCCCACAGAACAATTCGAGGATTTTACTGCATCTGCAGGCTGCATTTAACAGAGCCTGAAGATCAAAAGATATGCTATTTTTGTATGGCTGCCTCTGGAACTCTGCACAGCAGTGTTTGAGGTCCTGGTGGATGATTTTGTCATCAGTGTGTGCCTGAGCAGTGCAGGAACTGTTATCTTCATTGTGCAGAAGGGAGGCTGTAGAGCAGAGAGACAGAGTCAAGCTAAAAAACATTCCCTCATCTTTGAGCATGTCCAGTTCTAATGCCCACGAGGAGACCTGCTGGCTCAGGAGACCTATGGTCTGAGATGTAGCCAGACGTCACAGTTGGTTGGTCCCTCTCTCCTGCTTGAAGCTCCCAGCATCAGAGGCGAGAGGTGTATTTGGCCTCAGCTATGGCCAGGTGCTTCCATGTCTGGTCACCACTGTGGTTTACCTTGTGCCCTGTACACCTGTGATTTCCTAAACCAAAACAGCCCAATCTGGTGGGTATCGTCTCCCAGAGCCTTTGGATACTGAATGCCCAGACACGAAGACTTTTTAAATTAGGGAGACTCATGCTGAGGTCCATGGAAAGTCTGGGCTGAGGATTTATCAGTAATCGACAGTAGCATGGAGGCTGTCCTCTCTGTAGATATCCTGACGTGTTTTCTTCCCTCAGATGTTTCTGGCCAATACCAGCACCAGCGTAAGGACCATTGCTGCAGAAACAGCCACGTTTTGCTATCGTCCCTCTGCAGTGGATTTTGTTTCCCCCAGCAGAGAGGAGCTGGGCTCACACACCTTTCCTAGAGTCCCAGGTGCCTGGATCAGGCCAACAATATGTTTGTGGCCAGTTTGGTTTTGTGTAACTCATTTGCCACGTTCCACCAATGGTGCTGGGGGTAGCAGCTGGCGGCAGGGTGGACTGGCAAACCGGCTTTACCTACCAAAACCATTTTAAAAATGAACATTTGTCTCATCTCTAAAACTGGACGCTTACTGGTTATTTCTTAACAAAATTTACTACTGCAGCTCACATATGGATTCCTGTTTAGCAAATGACTCCAAGTTGACAAAGGAAAGGGCAAAGCATCACTCTTGGGTCCTAGCTTTCCCTCAAACACATTAAGAGAAGGACCTAAAGATACAGCTGGGACCCGGTCAGGGCTGCTCTGGTTCAGAAGAGGCTGTTCAATAATCTGCCCTGAAGAGCCTTGAGGAAGCACATTTGTCTTCTGCCACACTTCCCTTGCAGGGAGAAACGATGACTTTTAGTTTTTGGAGAGCTCTTTGCACTTGATCTTTACTTGCTGATGGAAGAGTTGCAGTTAGGTTACAGGACATAATCTCAATATAATTTATTACCAAAGGCTTTTTCCTGAACTCCTTTGACCCTGCAACCTCTTTGATGTTAATCCAGTGCAGGGTCATGACTGAGGAGGGAATATAGCCCTTTCACTTTCATTCTTCATAGCTGTAATTAATTATCTGCATCATCTTCATCAGTGAGTGCAGTTAAAGGAGGAACAAAAGGGACATCCATCTCTCTAATGCAGAACTGATTTAGATGCTCTTCTGTCAGCATTAGGATCTTACCCATTACACAAACCCATAGTAAAAGCAAAGTGAGTGGCAGAGTCTTCTGGCAAAGACGAACACTAAAGCATCCACAGAAACACATCCATCTGAATATAAAACTTAGCATTCCTGCTTGCAGATGCTTCTCTGTTCTTTCATTTACTACTTCATTACCTACAGGGAGGGATTCCTGGCTCACGATTTCTTTTTACAGTAGCCAAAAATGTGAGATATATTTCACATTAGAACAAATGGAAGGAGTTCAAATTAACAGACCCCATTATAATATATAGCAGCAGCTTTTTTTTTTTTTTTTACAAAACTTATAAAATCCACATTTACCTCAGAGTAAGTAACAGCACTTCCTAAATGTCACAATTAGACAGGTTAAACTGCTGTTTTGTAGAACCTGTTGGAAGAAAGTGTGGGGGTTTTTTTTCCCTTGTGCAAAAGTTCCATCTTAGTTGAAATAAAGCTTTTCAGGATTGTTTCTTTTCCTTTTTTCTTTTCTTGCTTCCCTGACCAACTGTCCTCCCAAACCACAGGTTTCCACAATAAAACCTTACAATTTGCTATCCAGAAACAGCTGAGGAAATCCTCAGAAAACCATCATCTCTTACTATTATTCATTATGCTTATTTATTTTGTACCTTTTAACCCAAGTATCCGCAATGGCCTCAGAGCCCTTCCCACCCAGGAGGGACCATCCAGTCAACAGGATGAGAGTATATCCAGCACCCAGAAAAGTTACTCTGGAACCCAATAATAAGGTAAATTATCAACTCCAGCTTAACACACAGTCCACCATCCTGCCACAAATGTGTAGCCTTACATGCTGCTGTGTCCCACAAGGCACAGTCCGTTGAAGACCATGGGGTCTCATTTTTGTGCACAGTGCCTCTGCTACTTCTCTCTTACAGTGGCTGTGGTGAGCAAAGCATGGGGATGGATGGAGGTTTGAGAAAGCTGTACTTTGCATTGTGTCGACACAGTAACCTGATAGATACGTTGTAGGGTATTTTTACAGAAAGTCTTTTCCCCTCCGAAGCCTTGAGAAAACAAACCCCACATTCATTAGTGGGCTATTAAATTGTTCAGTTGGATACACCAGCCTATTTTACATGCTGTGTATGGAACAGAAGTGATATAATATATGAGCTGTCATTCTTAATATTTTATAATGAAGAATCTAAATTGTCCGGGGGCTAAGCCTGAAAAGTCTTACTCAAGGGCATCACCTTCTATGTTCTGCTGTTAAAAGGCAGGCTAGGAGAGAGCAATTCCTGGCTCATACAAGATATGACCATTTGCTTCTGTTGTTGTCCTAATACATTATTTCTAGTTGGACCAAAGCAAGACTTTTTGGCACAGTACTCCCCTTGCTCATTTTACCCAACTTGCTTTCCTCAAGGAAGGGCAGCGTTAAGTGGTAATTGCCTCAGCCCAGTCCCAGCATTAAAAATTAGTTTCTTAGCTGTATTTGCATATTTGCCCACTTTACCAGCGTCCCTGGAGAGCAATCCCTCTTACCTAACCTCGCTGTGGCCCTGGTACACCCTATCACTGGAATGAATGAATGAGTTTTAAGAGTGCATTTAATTTAAGGGGTACTTCATGAGGTTAGACCCAAGTATGGCTTTTTAAAATGGTTCTCTCCAGGGGGGAGTATTTCTAACTCTGAAATAGTCATATAGTGATGAGAAATGTATTCATTTAAAGGAAATTGGAAACATTTGAAAAATATAGATGCTACGCCCAAGTTCTTTACCAGGGGTTATGCAATGGTACCTGTTAACCAAGGCCCTTTTCAGGAAAGCTCCAAAGTATGCACTTCATATCGGGTGCACATCTAAATGCCTTCCTGACTATGATGCTTTCTTGAACATAGGCCAAATCCCTAATTTCCAAAGGGATTCCCAAGCCCATCTTGGACAATCTCTTCTGATTCCCATTCAAATGGGAAATTTGAAAATTTCAGGATTTGGGCGTACTCTCTTTCATTAGATGATGGAAGAAGTTTTCATCAGTGAGACCCTGACTAATTAAGTTGGTTTTCTGCTGAAATTGTGATGTTAAATCTTTCAGGGTCTGTGAAGTGTGAAAGCTCTTTGCGAGTTTGGTGGCTGCTTCCCCGAGGCCAGGGGGATTTGGACAAGCTGGAAGAGAAGCAAACCCCTCAAGATTAATTTAATCTTTGTCATCAACAGCAGAGAAATATGAGCTAGCAGTCCAAACGAGCTGGCAACAGACTGTTGTTTTGAAGGTAGTTATAGGAGGTTGGTCTCCTTTTTGAGTGAAAGGAGACTGTAGCCCCACTGAAGATGGGGACAATCGCCAGCAACTGGGACCTGCCAGATGATGATCATGGGAAATACACTGAGAAAGTGAGGGGAGCAGTTGAGGCTGAAGATCTCCATTCCTTGGAAACTTCACCTAGGCAGAGGTGGGATCTTAGTGATGTCTGTGGGACAGAAGCAGATGGCTGAGCAGACACTGTCTGTGGCACCTAGCAGAGGAGACAGATAGTACCTAACTGAGTGTGAAGCTTGTCCCTGTGGCACCGTGGGAAGCGTCGGTTCCTGAATAGCCTTGGGGAAAGCAGCAAAGGTCTGACAAAACCGTTGCTAATGGCAGTGTGCCATTGAACGAGATCTCCTCACCCTCTACAGGTGGCCCCCAAATCATCTAAAATTCAGGAAATCTTCTGGCTTTGAAGGGCCAGACTTATCCTGATTACGACTGGAAGAAATTCTGCTCCCTGAGGGAATAATTAGGAAGCTGAGCTGAAACTCGTGTTGAGCACACTTTCCCTTTACAGTGGTTTTCCTTTGCAACTTGGAGGGTAATTCTTCTTTGAAATCACTGTGCACATCTCACTGTAACAGATGCTGGAGGGAGCCGTGTTGTTCTTCCCGTGACTGTCAGGAGCGGAAGCAGTGAAATGAGGGGTAAAGTGAGGAACCATCTAATCTGAAAAAAACCCATTTTTTTCTTCCTCTAAAGCTGAGGTCACTCCAGGTAATCGTAGCAGTAAGAAACTTTACCATACCCTAGTGCAAAGTAATGCATTTACCTAGTATCATGAGTTAAAACGGTTCAGTTCATGGCATCTGACATTGCTGTTTTCTAAATAAGGAAGTATGAGTAATTAGAAATCTCCTGTTTTAGTATTGCCATAGAAACAAGCCGTGTAAGAAGTAAATGAACTGTGTGTACAGAGCTGGATCAGGTCTTATTGAATCTATAGGACTAAAGCGAACAATAGTGAAAGAGTCCAGGGGACTGAATATCCCAGTCAGCAGGGCATTGAAAACCCCTAACATTGTTCCCCCTGCCACCATGTGTTTCTTTGTTCTCAATAAAATTAATTCTGTGCACTATCCATGCACGCGCGTTTGGCTTTGTCTAGTAATAGTGACTAACAGTAAGAGAACAAAAAAATGAACACATTTTCCTGTCAGGCTGCAGATTTTCTATGAGTGGTTCACAAATGATTTTTCTATATAAAAGGTGAGTTTTTATTAAATATTACGTTTGAAAACATATATTCAAACCGGTAGCTGTTCATCCATTACAGTGGGTAATAAGGAAACTAATGACAAGTGACTAAACCTCTTCCCAGAGGACTGAACAATTTGCATAAGCAATGCCTACCTCCACGAGCCACTTTCTCTCCCACAAAGACAGTAAATGTTTAAGTCAAATATCATATGTGAGGAACACTCACAAAAGAAAATACGGAAGAAATACCAGACTCCTGAGCAAATACAGTCGTTGTCGAACTTAAAAAGCTCCCTGGTAGTCATTTACATAAAAAATATAAATATTCATACCATCCTAATAGCACGAGAAAGTAGTGAAATAGAGGCCTATATCATGACTACTGATCGAAGTTACAGCTTCAGAGTTTGATTGAAAAAGAGCAGCTTCCCCTATCAGCCATGATAAGAAAATCTGTCCTGTATCCTCGTCCTGCCCCCTTTCTCTTGTCCCCTTGCCCCCTTTCTCTTCTGCTCACCACCACTTCACCGTGAGCCAGTGCTGTGGGTAGCACAGGGCTTCAGTAACTCTGGCAACAACTCACTTAAATTGTCATGGGCTGTGTTTTGCAATGCGCTGAATATTAGGCAAAGGGCACTCTCCTTGGCAGGGGTTTGGCTCTGTGTACAGCAGCAGGAGGTGCTGGTGAAGCTGAGGACCACATTACCTGTGTGCCAGGGAGGGGTTACGCTGGATGAGCTTTGGGCTGCTCCTGGGGACAGAAGGGCTTTAGCACCAGGCACACTGTTAAATGCATTTGTATTTGTAAACTCATTGCATCATCTGGTTTGGCTTCTTCCAAAATGAATCCATTCTGTGGCTTCTGCACTTGCTGCGCAGCGTGAGTCAAAGCCCAGCAGGGACAACCAGGTGAGTCCCTGGAAACAAACACTCTATGGGAACTAAAACCTTCACGTCAACACATCTTTTAGTGGCTGGGGCTGGAGTTCCCAACTTCTGTCAACAGCAAAAGATGAGCAGAGATTTTCAAATGAGCAGTGGCGAATCACTATGCTCCACACCTGCAGAGTTTCAACAAGAACTAAGTCCCCAGAAGTAAGAACTTAATTCCCAAAGTCTTACTTAAGCTAACTTCAAAAATAATCAGCTGTCTAACATCCTGAAATCAAAGGGGACACCTAAATAACTCCAGAATTTTGTTAGCAATTGTCACACATAAATATATTGGCCTGTATTCTTAAACAGCCTCCAATTTCTGAAAGCCACATTAGTCTAGTCTCTTAGAACGTCATTCTGGTTTTAATTATTTATTTGCAGGCAGAGAAATGTAACTCTTTCGTGGTATTGCGTGTTGGGCTGGAAGTTTGAAAATGAGCATTGCTGTAGTAAACACAGAATATACATCACAGACTCCAAACTAGGCAGGAACAAACAAACAAAAAAATTATCATAGCAAACATCTTTAAATTATTGGGTTGTGTTGCTTTTGACTTGTAATAAAAGGACATTTTCTGCATTGAAGAGGAGAGTTGCCTGGGAGCAAAGCCAGGAGTAGCAGTGGTAGGAGGGAGAAAGAAGAGAACTAAACAGATATTTTTGTTACAAATTGTCCAGAAAGTGGCTGCTTGTGATGGTTTCGTTAAACAAATAGTACTCACAATTCTTTGCACTGCAGAGGCCCTGATGCTAACAAGGCTCTGTGGAAAGATAGACAATAAGGATAGCTATTGCTTTTTGCTGCTCCATGTGCTCTGGGGGAAGTAAATATCTAAAAAACAAAATAAACCCCTCTCAACTACTCCTTCCCATCTAACGCTATTATGTTTTAAAAATTAGCTGTCCACAAAAGTAAGCTTCTTTCAGCTTCACGAGTTGCAGAGCAAATATTGTAAGGAAGATAAGATTTGTCAAGGCCGCAGTCCCTGCGTTTGGGCTGGAGCAGGCTATCTGTGCTTTGCACACACGCAGTCATGCTCCCTTTGCCCCCACAGCTCTCTACGTGTTTCAGACAGACAACAACCCAAGAGAGAAGTACAGGTCACGCATCTGTCTGTCATCCTCTGGCTGCTCCACGCACCTTGTGATTAGGAGGTGTCGCTGACACAGCAGCAAGACACGGAAGGCAAACATGGGCTGGTATTTCACTGGGGGGGTGAGGTCCTCCCCTCTGCAGCTCAGATGGCCCCATGTCCCAAGGACAGTCACTTGCCAGCCCTGCAGCAGTCTGGCTGCCTGTCTCTGCAGTCCAACAGGGATGTACAGGAGCAACTTGAGCTTGTAGCACATCACACTCTGCAACACTGGGCTCTGGGTCTCTCTTGGTGCATGCAATGCCATTCTCCACCCATCCCAAAAATACCCAGAAGATCTGGAAACCAGCTGAAAGGAAGTAGGCACCTGTGCCAAGATGAGGTAGTGAGGAAGAAGAAGGAAACACTGTGTGCAATTTCAGGGGGTTATGTCTTGCTTTCCGTGGAGAGCACCTCTGGCATGGTGACCTGAGGACTGACTGCTACAACTGGATTGTGAAGCTTAACTCATGCAGTGTGTGTGTCCCACATCACCCATGGGTTACAAAGCAGGCTGTGGATAACACCTGCATGCATTTGACCTGTGGACACCCAATCAAAGACTTCTGCAAGGCTCTCTTCTCTGTAATTTCAATGCACTCCCCTCTGTGGTGCTAAATTAGCCCTGACTTTGCCACCACCTGTACTGAATGAACACTCCTGTGCAGTGATAGGTCTCTATGTTGGTTTAAATCAGTCACACAATCATTTCTACCAAAACACTCAAAGCCCTTTTCAGTAACTGGAGCTATTCCATGATAAATTTCAGCTTTTGGCATGGGAGAACTTCAGCTGTACAGATACGCTGAAAAGTTATTAAAAACAGATAAAAGAATCTGTGTTTTTCCATTTGTCCTAGTTCTTACATTTGAATTGAAATGATCTACACCAAGATAGAACCAGAAATATTTCATTTAGAAGCTTGAAAATATTACCAAAGTTTGAGGCATTGAAAGAAAAAATCGAGGCTCAAGTCCTAGCTGGGCGATGAGGACAGGTTCGCCTAAAATTGACACATCAGACTGGAGCTTATAGTATTTTCATCATTTCCATAACAGTTGAAATTTCTAAAGCAGGTGTAATGATTCAGTAAGAAGTGCATCTTTTTGATTCATGGAAGTGAAGTTGCAAATGTGATTAAAATGCTTGTACAGCACCGTCTAAACTAGATTTTGTGTGTTCTCTATTGCTAAAGGGTCAGTAGTGCTGCTTCCACTATCAGTGTTGCTAACTCTTGCTATTTTATGGTGTTTCACATTATTATGCTATTTATCACTATGCCATAATATATATAAATCCATGGTGCATCTGGATCTGGTTTCTCTCCCCACTTCCTGCTAAAAGAATACAATAGCAGAGGAAGAGCTACACAGAAAGGCAACCAGGCAGACCAAAGATGTGGCACCACTGCTGTTCAAGGAGTGATGGATAGACTGCCGCTCTACAGCCAGGAGAAAGGGCAATGAGGGGATATGACAGAGGCCTCTATTAAGTCAAGTCCTGAGCAGCACTTAAAGGTCATTTAGGAGTGATTTTTTTTCTCTTTCCAAGCACAAAGGGATCTGGGGTAAAACATCCAGGTTCTAGATGGCAGGTTGAGAAGAAATGCAAGAACAAATGTATTCTTCGCAGAACAGGTATCTAAGTTGGGGATCTCATTGCCACAGGATGCTATGGACCTAAAGGGCTTAAAAGGATTAAAATTGATTGAATACATTAATGGAAGAAAAATTCTCGTGGGCTGTTGAACACCAAGATGCTGTCTCTGGTGCAGTCTGAGCTGCAGACTGAGCTGCAGTCACAGGAGGCTGGTAACTATATTAAGAAAATGTCACTCCATTACTGCCTATTTTTATATTCTTCCCAAAGTAGGTAATATTTGTTACTGCCAGAGGCAGGATCCTGGGCTAGCTGGACCTTGAATCTGGTCCAACGTATCTGTTCTTCTGATCTTATATTAACTTTCAGTAAGAGAAAAAAAAAGGGAGACATTTTAGTCCTCAGGGCTTTTAAACTTTGAAGCCTTCATGTCCAGTTCCCAGAGTGGAGTAAAAAGAACTTAAATCTTATGGAAATCAAATAAAAATAATGATATTTGAGTGATCTGGGATTACAAAATACATGGGCTACATTGCATGGTAAACCAGAACTTTGATACAGAATCATAGAATGGTTAGAGTTAAAGATCATTGAGTTCCAACCCCCCTGCCATGGGCAGGGACACCTCCCACTAGACCATATGCCAAAAAAGTCCAAAATAGAGCATAGATAATAAACATATTCGCAGCTGCTTTCTGTTGATCTTGACGTACAATAGATCACACCATTGTTTTGGTGTAATCTCTGATTTTCAGATAAGATTCTGGCAGCATTATAAAACAGTAGTTCTTTCTCCACACATATTTTTCTTCTAAAATACCAAGAATCAACTGAAGTTCCTTGGCAGTTTGAAAAAGTGTTCAGGAGCTCCCTCTGCTAAGTGTCACATTTGTGTTTTTATATTATCAAGTGTAATTTCACATGACTCAAATTAAAAAATTCTAATTAAAAGATTAGTAATGTGATTTGTTCCACTGCAGTTCTGAATCCAAGAGAGCATCACTGAATGAAGTTGTTAATTTGAGCCACAGTAGGGTACTGTATGTAGTTTTATTTTTCTCCTCCTCTTTCATTTGAAGCTCTGATTTATAAGTCATATTCACAGGGGCCAGAGGGGAGAGAGAAAAAAAAAAAGAGTTTATTGCTCAAAATTATCAGACTGTATAGGAAGCAGATTTAACCATCTCTTTGATTATCTCCCCTGGCCAGGATGAGATATGGTCTACAGTTCATGGCTCATTCCTCATAACCAGTGAGGCAGAAATGCAGTGTAATGAAAATTGATCTATACAACATACTCGATCAGTGAAATATGTGCAAAGAAATTACTTCTGAAGAAGGTGAAAATTAAGAGCATATACCAACACAAGCAGACAGATAGACAGATAGACAGACAGACAGTCAGTCAGACAGATTTTTATTCCTCCAGAAAAAGAGATGGGGTAAGCAATGGATGGATTCACCAAGCAAAGAGTTCATTGCTTCACCAGCCTCTAAATCTCGCTATAGAGATTCAACTATAGAAATAGAAAAGCAAAAATTAAAATTCCTAATTTATGATTGTGGTCTTTCACTAATTATCAGAAGATAGCATTTTGGAAAAATGAAGAGTGGCTTCACTGCTAAAAGAAGACCTTGCTGGAGCAAAATATGTCTTCAGTTCTTTGTTTTTCCTTCACCTTCTGTCTGTGTAAGCCAAGGCACATCACTGATGTCCTCTTTCTTCCATGTTTTCTAGTTATAAAATGTGGGTAGTAACCACCAGAATTCTGGGAGAACTAATTTAATACAGGGGGTGCCTTGATTTCCCTGGGCAACAGGTTTGTAACAGCATAAAAGTATGTTGGGGAAATAAATGCATTCCCTCTTATCTGAAACGTGGATCTCTTACGTGGTCACTTGTATGTTCTCAGCAAAGTAATAACAAATGATCTTCCCATCTGTGCAGGCTCACTCACATCGTACGGAAGAAAAATAACTTCTGTTGTTTAGATGAGCAATGAGAGAACATGGAGCAAATCAGGATAAGCAAACGCTCAAGGCTAAAGCCACACACTATTCAAGAGCACGCATAGACTGAAATGTGTTCATATAAAGCATTTCAGACTATTTCAAGAAGGGATATCATAAACAATTGGATCTAGTTGTAGAGAAATCATGGAGATGCAGAGGGGATGACCACCACTGAGTGGTTTGGGGCCATCTGCTCAGAGGGGTGCAGAGTAGGGCTCATGGCAGCTGGATGATGGTAGAAGAGCGATGGCAGTGCCATGCTGCTGGCACTGCTCTGCACCCTCGATGAGATGGTGCTGAAACTGTGAAACCAGGCTTGTAGGTAAGTATGCTTGTGAGCCCTGCTGCTTTCCACAGACATCTCTTGGAGGGGGAAAATGTCCCAAATGTGAGCATTTTCAGGTAATGCAGAGTGGCCAACCCCTCAAAAACCTGCCACTCAAAGCCAAACAAATTTCCTGGCTTTTTTGGTAGCGTCCAAAAACTGCCGGATTTCTTCCTAATCCTGTCACTTTGCACTGTAGTGACAAGAAACCTATTTTTGTGCCCACAGAACAATTCGAGGATTTTACTGCATCTGCAGGCTGCATTTAACAGAGCCTGAAGATCAAAAGATATGCTATTTTTGTATGGCTGCCTCTGGAACTCTGCACAGCAGTGTTTGAGGTCCTGGTGGATGATTTTGTCATCAGTGTGTGCCTGAGCAGTGCAGGAACTGTTATCTTCATTGTGCAGAAGGGAGGCTGTAGAGCAGAGAGACAGAGTCAAGCTAAAAAACATTCCCTCATCTTTGAGCATGTCCAGTTCTAATGCCCACGAGGAGACCTGCTGGCTCAGGAGACCTATGGTCTGAGATGTAGCCAGACGTCACAGTTGGTTGGTCCCTCTCTCCTGCTTGAAGCTCCCAGCATCAGAGGCGAGAGGTGTATTTGGCCTCAGCTATGGCCAGGTGCTTCCATGTCTGGTCACCACTGTGGTTTACCTTGTGCCCTGTACACCTGTGATTTCCTAAACCAAAACAGCCCAATCTGGTGGGTATCGTCTCCCAGAGCCTTTGGATACTGAATGCCCAGACACGAAGACTTTTTAAATTAGGGAGACTCATGCTGAGGTCCATGGAAAGTCTGGGCTGAGGATTTATCAGTAATCGACAGTAGCATGGAGGCTGTCCTCTCTGTAGATATCCTGACGTGTTTTCTTCCCTCAGATGTTTCTGGCCAATACCAGCACCAGCGTAAGGACCATTGCTGCAGAAACAGCCACGTTTTGCTATCGTCCCTCTGCAGTGGATTTTGTTTCCCCCAGCAGAGAGGAGCTGGGCTCACACACCTTTCCTAGAGTCCCAGGTGCCTGGATCAGGCCAACAATATGTTTGTGGCCAGTTTGGTTTTGTGTAACTCATTTGCCACGTTCCACCAATGGTGCTGGGGGTAGCAGCTGGCGGCAGGGTGGACTGGCAAACCGGCTTTACCTACCAAAACCATTTTAAAAATGAACATTTGTCTCATCTCTAAAACTGGACGCTTACTGGTTATTTCTTAACAAAATTTACTACTGCAGCTCACATATGGATTCCTGTTTAGCAAATGACTCCAAGTTGACAAAGGAAAGGGCAAAGCATCACTCTTGGGTCCTAGCTTTCCCTCAAACACATTAAGAGAAGGACCTAAAGATACAGCTGGGACCCGGTCAGGGCTGCTCTGGTTCAGAAGAGGCTGTTCAATAATCTGCCCTGAAGAGCCTTGAGGAAGCACATTTGTCTTCTGCCACACTTCCCTTGCAGGGAGAAACGATGACTTTTAGTTTTTGGAGAGCTCTTTGCACTTGATCTTTACTTGCTGATGGAAGAGTTGCAGTTAGGTTACAGGACATAATCTCAATATAATTTATTACCAAAGGCTTTTTCCTGAACTCCTTTGACCCTGCAACCTCTTTGATGTTAATCCAGTGCAGGGTCATGACTGAGGAGGGAATATAGCCCTTTCACTTTCATTCTTCATAGCTGTAATTAATTATCTGCATCATCTTCATCAGTGAGTGCAGTTAAAGGAGGAACAAAAGGGACATCCATCTCTCTAATGCAGAACTGATTTAGATGCTCTTCTGTCAGCATTAGGATCTTACCCATTACACAAACCCATAGTAAAAGCAAAGTGAGTGGCAGAGTCTTCTGGCAAAGACGAACACTAAAGCATCCACAGAAACACATCCATCTGAATATAAAACTTAGCATTCCTGCTTGCAGATGCTTCTCTGTTCTTTCATTTACTACTTCATTACCTACAGGGAGGGATTCCTGGCTCACGATTTCTTTTTACAGTAGCCAAAAATGTGAGATATATTTCACATTAGAACAAATGGAAGGAGTTCAAATTAACAGACCCCATTATAATATATAGCAGCAGCTTTTTTTTTTTTTTTTACAAAACTTATAAAATCCACATTCACCTCAGAGTAAGTAACAGCACTTCCTAAATGTCACAATTAGACAGGTTAAACTGCTGTTTTGTAGAACCTGTTGGAAGAAAGTGTGGGGGTTTTTTTTCCCTTGTGCAAAAGTTCCATCTTAGTTGAAATAAAGCTTTTCAGGATTGTTTCTTTTCCTTTTTTCTTTTCTTGCTTCCCTGACCAACTGTCCTCCCAAACCACAGGTTTCCACAATAAAACCTTACAATTTGCTATCCAGAAACAGCTGAGGAAATCCTCAGAAAACCATCATCTCTTACTATTATTCATTATGCTTATTTATTTTGTACCTTTTAACCCAAGTATCCGCAATGGCCTCAGAGCCCTTCCCACCCAGGAGGGACCATCCAGTCAACAGGATGAGAGTATATCCAGCACCCAGAAAAGTTACTCTGGAACCCAATAATAAGGTAAATTATCAACTCCAGCTTAACACACAGTCCACCATCCTGCCACAAATGTGTAGCCTTACATGCTGCTGTGTCCCACAAGGCACAGTCCGTTGAAGACCATGGGGTCTCATTTTTGTGCACAGTGCCTCTGCTACTTCTCTCTTACAGTGGCTGTGGTGAGCAAAGCATGGGGATGGATGGAGGTTTGAGAAAGCTGTACTTTGCATTGTGTCGACACAGTAACCTGATAGATACGTTGTAGGGTATTTTTACAGAAAGTCTTTTCCCCTCCGAAGCCTTGAGAAAACAAACCCCACATTCATTAGTGGGCTATTAAATTGTTCAGTTGGATACACCAGCCTATTTTACATGCTGTGTATGGAACAGAAGTGATATAATATATGAGCTGTCATTCTTAATATTTTATAATGAAGAATCTAAATTGTCCGGGGGCTAAGCCTGAAAAGTCTTACTCAAGGGCATCACCTTCTATGTTCTGCTGTTAAAAGGCAGGCTAGGAGAGAGCAATTCCTGGCTCATACAAGATATGACCATTTGCTTCTGTTGTTGTCCTAATACATTATTTCTAGTTGGACCAAAGCAAGACTTTTTGGCACAGTACTCCCCTTGCTCATTTTACCCAACTTGCTTTCCTCAAGGAAGGGCAGCGTTAAGTGGTAATTGCCTCAGCCCAGTCCCAGCATTAAAAATTAGTTTCTTAGCTGTATTTGCATATTTGCCCACTTTACCAGCGTCCCTGGAGAGCAATCCCTCTTACCTAACCTCGCTGTGGCCCTGGTACACCCTATCACTGGAATGAATGAATGAGTTTTAAGAGTGCATTTAATTTAAGGGGTACTTCATGAGGTTAGACCCAAGTATGGCTTTTTAAAATGGTTCTCTCCAGGGGGGAGTATTTCTAACTCTGAAATAGTCATATAGTGATGAGAAATGTATTCATTTAAAGGAAATTGGAAACATTTGAAAAATATAGATGCTACGCCCAAGTTCTTTACCAGGGGTTATGCAATGGTACCTGTTAACCAAGGCCCTTTTCAGGAAAGCTCCAAAGTATGCACTTCATATCGGGTGCACATCTAAATGCCTTCCTGACTATGATGCTTTCTTGAACATAGGCCAAATCCCTAATTTCCAAAGGGATTCCCAAGCCCATCTTGGACAATCTCTTCTGATTCCCATTCAAATGGGAAATTTGAAAATTTCAGGATTTGGGCGTACTCTCTTTCATTAGATGATGGAAGAAGTTTTCATCAGTGAGACCCTGACTAATTAAGTTGGTTTTCTGCTGAAATTGTGATGTTAAATCTTTCAGGGTCTGTGAAGTGTGAAAGCTCTTTGCGAGTTTGGTGGCTGCTTCCCCGAGGCCAGGGGGATTTGGACAAGCTGGAAGAGAAGCAAACCCCTCAAGATTAATTTAATCTTTGTCATCAACAGCAGAGAAATATGAGCTAGCAGTCCAAACGAGCTGGCAACAGACTGTTGTTTTGAAGGTAGTTATAGGAGGTTGGTCTCCTTTTTGAGTGAAAGGAGACTGTAGCCCCACTGAAGATGGGGACAATCGCCAGCAACTGGGACCTGCCAGATGATGATCATGGGAAATACACTGAGAAAGTGAGGGGAGCAGTTGAGGCTGAAGATCTCCATTCCTTGGAAACTTCACCTAGGCAGAGGTGGGATCTTAGTGATGTCTGTGGGACAGAAGCAGATGGCTGAGCAGACACTGTCTGTGGCACCTAGCAGAGGAGACAGATAGTACCTAACTGAGTGTGAAGCTTGTCCCTGTGGCACCGTGGGAAGCGTCGGTTCCTGAATAGCCTTGGGGAAAGCAGCAAAGGTCTGACAAAACCGTTGCTAATGGCAGTGTGCCATTGAACGAGATCTCCTCACCCTCTACAGGTGGCCCCCAAATCATCTAAAATTCAGGAAATCTTCTGGCTTTGAAGGGCCAGACTTATCCTGATTACGACTGGAAGAAATTCTGCTCCCTGAGGGAATAATTAGGAAGCTGAGCTGAAACTCGTGTTGAGCACACTTTCCCTTTACAGTGGTTTTCCTTTGCAACTTGGAGGGTAATTCTTCTTTGAAATCACTGTGCACATCTCACTGTAACAGATGCTGGAGGGAGCCGTGTTGTTCTTCCCGTGACTGTCAGGAGCGGAAGCAGTGAAATGAGGGGTAAAGTGAGGAACCATCTAATCTGAAAAAAACCCATTTTTTTCTTCCTCTAAAGCTGAGGTCACTCCAGGTAATCGTAGCAGTAAGAAACTTTACCATACCCTAGTGCAAAGTAATGCATTTACCTAGTATCATGAGTTAAAACGGTTCAGTTCATGGCATCTGACATTGCTGTTTTCTAAATAAGGAAGTATGAGTAATTAGAAATCTCCTGTTTTAGTATTGCCATAGAAACAAGCCGTGTAAGAAGTAAATGAACTGTGTGTACAGAGCTGGATCAGGTCTTATTGAATCTATAGGACTAAAGCGAACAATAGTGAAAGAGTCCAGGGGACTGAATATCCCAGTCAGCAGGGCATTGAAAACCCCTAACATTGTTCCCCCTGCCACCATGTGTTTCTTTGTTCTCAATAAAATTAATTCTGTGCACTATCCATGCACGCGCGTTTGGCTTTGTCTAGTAATAGTGACTAACAGTAAGAGAACAAAAAAAATGAACACATTTTCCTGTCAGGCTGCAGATTTTCTATGAGTGGTTCACAAATGATTTTTCTATATAAAAGGTGAGTTTTTATTAAATATTACGTTTGAAAACATATATTCAAACCGGTAGCTGTTCATCCATTACAGTGGGTAATAAGGAAACTAATGACAAGTGACTAAACCTCTTCCCAGAGGACTGAACAATTTGCATAAGCAATGCCTACCTCCACGAGCCACTTTCTCTCCCACAAAGACAGTAAATGTTTAAGTCAAATATCATATGTGAGGAACACTCACAAAAGAAAATACGGAAGAAATACCAGACTCCTGAGCAAATACAGTCGTTGTCGAACTTAAAAAGCTCCCTGGTAGTCATTTACATAAAAAATATAAATATTCATACCATCCTAATAGCACGAGAAAGTAGTGAAATAGAGGCCTATATCATGACTACTGATCGAAGTTACAGCTTCAGAGTTTGATTGAAAAAGAGCAGCTTCCCCTATCAGCCATGATAAGAAAATCTGTCCTGTATCCTCGTCCTGCCCCCTTTCTCTTGTCCCCTTGCCCCCTTTCTCTTCTGCTCACCACCACTTCACCGTGAGCCAGTGCTGTGGGTAGCACAGGGCTTCAGTAACTCTGGCAACAACTCACTTAAATTGTCATGGGCTGTGTTTTGCAATGAGCTGAATATTTTGGCAGCAGTTTAGCAAAGGGCACTCTCCTTGGCAGGGGTTTGGCTCTGTGTACAGCAGCAGGAGGTGCTGGTGAAGCTGAGGACCACATTACCTGTGTTCCGGGGAGGGGTTACGCTGGACGAGCTCTGGGCTGCTCCTGGGGACAGAAGGGCTTTAGCACCAGGCACACTGTTAAATGCATTTGTATTTGTAAACTCATTGCATCATCTGGTTTGGCTTCTTCCAAAATGAATCCATTCTGTGGCTTCTGCACTTGCTGCGCAGCGTGAGTCAAAGCCCAGCAGGGACAACCAGGTGAGTCCCTGGAAACAAACACTCTATGGGAACTAAAACCTTCACGTCAACACATCTTTTAGTGGCTGGGGCTGGAGTTCCCAACTTCTGTCAACAGCAAAAGATGAGCAGAGATTTTCAAATGAGCAGTGGCGAATCACTATGCTCCACACCTGCAGAGTTTCAACAAGAACTAAGTCCCCAGAAGTAAGAACTTAATTCCCAAAGTCTTACTTAAGCTAACTTCAAAAATAATCAGCTGTCTAACATCCTGAAATCAAAGGGGACACCTAAATAACTCCAGAATTTTGTTAGCAATTGTCACACATAAATATATTGGCCTGTATTCTTAAACAGCCTCCAATTTCTGAAAGCCACATTAGTCTAGTCTCTTAGAACGTCATTCTGGTTTTAATTATTTATTTGCAGGCAGAGAAATGTAACTCTTTCGTGGTATTGCGTGTTGGGCTGGAAGTTTGAAAATGAGCATTGCTGTAGTAAACACAGAATATACATCACAGACTCCAAACTAGGCAGGAACAAACAAACAAAAAAATTATCATAGCAAACATCTTTAAATTATTGGGTTGTGTTGCTTTTGACTTGTAATAAAAGGACATTTTCTGCATTGAAGAGGAGAGTTGCCTGGGAGCAAAGCCAGGAGTAGCAGTGGTAGGAGGGAGAAAGAAGAGAACTAAACAGATATTTTTGTTACAAATTGTCCAGAAAGTGGCTGCTTGTGATGGTTTCGTTAAACAAATAGTACTCACAATTCTTTGCACTGCAGAGGCCCTGATGCTAACAAGGCTCTGTGGAAAGATAGACAATAAGGATAGCTATTGCTTTTTGCTGCTCCATGTGCTCTGGGGGAAGTAAATATCTAAAAAACAAAATAAACCCCTCTCAACTACTCCTTCCCATCTAACGCTATTATGTTTTAAAAATTAGCTGTCCACAAAAGTAAGCTTCTTTCAGCTTCACGAGTTGCAGAGCAAATATTGTAAGGAAGATAAGATTTGTCAAGGCCGCAGTCCCTGCGTTTGGGCTGGAGCAGGCTATCTGTGCTTTGCACACACGCAGTCATGCTCCCTTTGCCCCCACAGCTCTCTACGTGTTTCAGACAGACAACAACCCAAGAGAGAAGTACAGGTCACGCATCTGTCTGTCATCCTCTGGCTGCTCCACGCACCTTGTGATTAGGAGGTGTCGCTGACACAGCAGCAAGACACGGAAGGCAAACATGGGCTGGTATTTCACTGGGGGGGTGAGGTCCTCCCCTCTGCAGCTCAGATGGCCCCATGTCCCAAGGACAGTCACTTGCCAGCCCTGCAGCAGTCTGGCTGCCTGTCTCTGCAGTCCAACAGGGATGTACAGGAGCAACTTGAGCTTGTAGCACATCACACTCTGCAACACTGGGCTCTGGGTCTCTCTTGGTGCATGCAATGCCATTCTCCACCCATCCCAAAAATACCCAGAAGATCTGGAAACCAGCTGAAAGGAAGTAGGCACCTGTGCCAAGATGAGGTGGTGAGGAAGAAGAAGGAAACACTGTGTGCAATTTCAGGGGGTTATGTCTTGCTTTCCGTGGAGAGCACCTCTGGCATGGTGACCTGAGGACTGACTGCTACAACTGGATTGTGAAGCTTAACTCATGCAGTGTGTGTGTCCCACATCACCCATGGGTTACAAAGCAGGCTGTGGATAACACCTGCATGCATTTGACCTGTGGACACCCAATCAAAGACTTCTGCAAGGCTCTCTTCTCTGTAATTTCAATGCACTCCCCTCTGTGGTGCTAAATTAGCCCTGACTTTGCCACCACCTGTACTGAATGAACACTCCTGTGCAGTGATAGGTCTCTATGTTGGTTTAAATCAGTCACACAATCATTTCTACCAAAACACTCAAAGCCCTTTTCAGTAACTGGAGCTATTCCATGATAAATTTCAGCTTTTGGCATGGGAGAACTTCAGCTGTACAGATACGCTGAAAAGTTATTAAAAACAGATAAAAGAATCTGTGTTTTTCCATTTGTCCTAGTTCTTACATTTGAATTGAAATGATCTACACCAAGATAGAACCAGAAATATTTCATTTAGAAGCTTGAAAATATTACCAAAGTTTGAGGCATTGAAAGAAAAAATCGAGGCTCAAGTCCTAGCTGGGCGATGAGGACAGGTTCGCCTAAAATTGACACATCAGACTGGAGCTTATAGTATTTTCATCATTTCCATAACAGTTGAAATTTCTAAAGCAGGTGTAATGATTCAGTAAGAAGTGCATCTTTTTGATTCATGGAAGTGAAGTTGCAAATGTGATTAAAATGCTTGTACAGCACCGTCTAAACTAGATTTTGTGTGTTCTCTATTGCTAAAGGGTCAGTAGTGCTGCTTCCACTATCAGTGTTGCTAACTCTTGCTATTTTATGGTGTTTCACATTATTATGCTATTTATCACTATGCCATAATATATATAAATCCATGGTGCATCTGGATCTGGTTTCTCTCCCCACTTCCTGCTAAAAGAATACAATAGCAGAGGAAGAGCTACACAGAAAGGCAACCAGGCAGACCAAAGATGTGGCACCACTGCTGTTCAAGGAGTGATGGATAGACTGCCGCTCTACAGCCAGGAGAAAGGGCAATGAGGGGATATGACAGAGGCCTCTATTAAGTCAAGTCCTGAGCAGCACTTAAAGGTCATTTAGGAGTGATTTTTTTTCTCTTTCCAAGCACAAAGGGATCTGGGGTAAAACATCCAGGTTCTAGATGGCAGGTTGAGAAGAAATGCAAGAACAAATGTATTCTTCGCAGAACAGGTATCTAAGTTGGGGATCTCATTGCCACAGGATGCTATGGACCTAAAGGGCTTAAAAGGATTAAAATTGATTGAATACATTAATGGAAGAAAAATTCTCGTGGGCTGTTGAACACCAAGATGCTGTCTCTGGTGCAGTCTGAGCTGCAGACTGAGCTGCAGTCACAGGAGGCTGGTAACTATATTAAGAAAATGTCACTCCATTACTGCCTATTTTTATATTCTTCCCAAAGTAGGTAATATTTGTTACTGCCAGAGGCAGGATCCTGGGCTAGCTGGACCTTGAATCTGGTCCAACGTATCTGTTCTTCTGATCTTATATTAACTTTCAGTAAGAGAAAAAAAAGGGAGACATTTTAGTCCTCAGGGCTTTTAAACTTTGAAGCCTTCATGTCCAGTTCCCAGAGTGGAGTAAAAAGAACTTAAATCTTATGGAAATCAAATAAAAATAATGATATTTGAGTGATCTGGGATTACAAAATACATGGGCTACATTGCATGGTAAACCAGAACTTTGATATAGAATCATAGAATGGTTAGAGTTAAAGATCATTGAGTTCCAACCCCCCTGCCATGGGCAGGGACACCTCCCACTAGACCATATGCCAAAAAAGTCCAAAATAGAGCATAGATAATAAACATATTCGCAGCTGCTTTCTGTTGATCTTGACGTACAATAGATCACACCATTGTTTTGGTGTAATCTCTGATTTTCAGATAAGATTCTGGCAGCATTATAAAACAGTAGTTCTTTCTCCACACATATTTTTCTTCTAAAATACCAAGAATCAACTGAAGTTCCTTGGCAGTTTGAAAAAGTGTTCAGGAGCTCCCTCTGCTAAGTGTCACATTTGTGTTTTTATATTATCAAGTGTAATTTCACATGACTCAAATTAAAAAATTCTAATTAAAAGATTAGTAATGTGATTTGTTCCACTGCAGTTCTGAATCCAAGAGAGCATCACTGAATGAAGTTGTTAATTTGAGCCACAGTAGGGTACTGTATGTAGTTTTATTTTTCTCCTCCTCTTTCATTTGAAGCTCTGATTTATAAGTCATATTCACAGGGGCCAGAGGGGAGAGAGAAAAAAAAAAAGAGTTTATTGCTCAAAATTATCAGACTGTATAGGAAGCAGATTTAACCATCTCTTTGATTATCTCCCCTGGCCAGGATGAGATATGGTCTACAGTTCATGGCTCATTCCTCATAACCAGTGAGGCAGAAATGCAGTGTAATGAAAATTGATCTATACAACATACTCGATCAGTGAAATATGTGCAAAGAAATTACTTCTGAAGAAGGTGAAAATTAAGACCATATACCAACACAAGCAGACAGATAGACAGATAGACAGACAGACAGTCAGTCAGACAGATTTTTATTCCTCCAGAAAAAGAGATGGGGTAAGCAATGGATGGATTCACCAAGCAAAGAGTTCATTGCTTCACCAGCCTCTAAATCTCGCTATAGAGATTCAACTATAGAAATAGAAAAGCAAAAATTAAAATTCCTAATTTATGATTGTGGTCTTTCACTAATTATCAGAAGATAGCATTTTGGAAAAATGAAGAGTGGCTTCACTGCTAAAAGAAGACCTTGCTGGAGCAAAATATGTCTTCAGTTCTTTGTTTTTCCTTCACCTTCTGTCTGTGTAAGCCAAGGCACATCACTGATGTCCTCTTTCTTCCATGTTTTCTAGTTATAAAATGTGGGTAGTAACCACCAGAATTCTGGGAGAACTAATTTAATACAGGGGGTGCCTTGATTTCCCTGGGCAACAGGTTTGTAACAGCATAAAAGTATGTTGGGGAAATAAATGCATTCCCTCTTATCTGAAACGTGGATCTCTTACGTGGTCACTTGTATGTTCTCAGCAAAGTAATAACAAATGATCTTCCCATCTGTGCAGGCTCACTCACATCGTACGGAAGAAAAATAACTTCTGTTGTTTAGATGAGCAATGAGAGAACATGGAGCAAATCAGGATAAGCAAACGCTCAAGGCTAAAGCCACACACTATTCAAGAGCACGCATAGACTGAAATGTGTTCATATAAAGCATTTCAGACTATTTCAAGAAGGGATATCATAAACAATTGGATCTAGTTGTAGAGAAATCATGGAGAGAAAATGAGTTAAATATTTAGAATAAGTTTTTCATTGCAAATAGCTCAAGTTATTCATATGCATTATTTTTCAAGGAAAATATTTGTTGTTCCCTTTGGGCTTGCTAAGCCAGCTCCGGGGATTTCCATTTTCTATGCTCCCCCCCTATTTCAGCACCTCCGTATGCTTACAGATGTTTGCTGCGATGGGTTTCTGTGACTGCATTTTTCCGACAGGCTTCTAATTGAAAGCAGCGTGATGAACCAACTGTAGGAAGCTCTATCTCCACAGACCCGCTGTCGTGCTGTCCCTGAGCCACAACTCTGCCCTACACAACCCGCAGCAAAGGCTGCCGAGAAGCAGCCGGTGGTGTCTCTGCTGTCACCTCCTCAGCAGCACGGGAGCTCACCTGTGCCCAGGGGCCATGGAGCATTGGCACCATGGCTGCTCCTCCCTGGCACTGCCCGTGGCACAGCCCCACCAGCCCCAGCGCTGGAGGCTGCTGAGCAGGAGAGAGACATTGAATTTCACTGAATTTCACTGAATTTTAGAGTTGGAAGGGACCATAGAGATCATCTAGTCCAACTCCCCTGCTGAAGCAGGATTGCCTAGAGCTAGAGCATGTTACTCAGGAGCATCCAGGCGGGTCTTGAAAATCTCCAAGGAAGATTGCCCCAGGAGAGGCAGCGATGGGGAAGGCAATACCAGCTTGACCTCTTTCTGTGACTTGCAGGTGTGTGGTTGCTCCTTTTGCTCCATTGTACTGAAGATCAGAAGGTTTCGTGTCCCCTGTTCCCAGAAGTGATGCCAAAAAGAGCAGAAAAGCAGGACACAGCAAAATGTCTCAACAAATCTTCCAGGATGGGATGGCGCCAGACAACGAGTAGGCAGGTACAGCTCCCGAAGGGACCTGCTCCAGCTTTGTGTCAGGGTGAATTTGGTCCAAATTCACCTTGGACTGATCCTTCCCTTTGTTTTCATGTTCCTGTCCAACGAAAATCAGTTGGGAGCCAAAGGACTAAAAGGCAGCCTTAGCCCCTTCATTTTCGTATTGCGTTTTTCCCCTCTCTTTCCAAAGAACAGGAGAGCCTGCCAACAACACACAGCCAGAGGGCTTGTCCATAGCTGTGCCTGGGCTGGGGTGGCCCTGTGTGTGGTATCACAGCCACTCTGCAGCTACAAGACCACCAGACACCCCGTGATTTGAGTTTGCTGCCAGTGAAATGGCAGTTCCTCCTGGTATGCAATTTGGTGGGAGAAGGTAAAGAGCTAAAAAAGCTGCAATGGAAGAAACTCACTGAAAAGCAGGTGTAGATTTGGGTACGTTTTCAGTCCCAGGATGCTGCAGGAGCATCCAAGGGCATATTTTTTAAGCCAAAGCACAGACTTGTGTTAATGCAACACCTGCCTGTACACAGCTAATGAAATCTGGTTGACACTTCTGTCAGCTCCCTGCTTTTGAGGTGACAGATGCTTGTTGTTTTCTGTTTCATGCGCCCATAGGTCTTGAGCTAACATTTGTGGAAGCCAGTGGAGGACCCTCCTCTGTCTTCAGTCATCCATGAACCAGGCAGGCCTGGAGAGCCACTGGGGCTGAGATTGCCTCACAGCATCTTGCCTTTGGAAACACATGGACATCTGGCAGGTTGTAATTGCTTCTTGTTGAAACAGTGATAGCTGAAAGTATGCCAGTGTATTAATATACTGTATTATTTAAGACGTGCGTGCTGGGCCAAGGTAAACACTCAGCAACTGAGTCACCTTGATCTGAACTTTTCTCTCTTGCTTTGAAATTTCACTGTACATTCTCATGATATCTGCTGCCGCTGCTGTGTTTATGCAGTTTTCTGTGTGCCTCAGATTAGCCTACAGTTCTGATTTTTTGCAGTCAGTGCAGCCTTGGTGATGAATGGGAGATTCCACGCCCAGCATTACTCATTCGCAGAAGAATGACTAGAAGAGCGCTCCGAGGCCAAAGGAAGCAATGCCAGGCCAATTTTCTCATTTGCTTTTATTCAAAGCATTTCCATTGATTCTCTTTCACTTACAGAACTATTGTTGTCTAGGAATTCTGCACGAACTAAAAAAAGCAGAACCATCCCCAGTTTCTGATGGACGGATGCTCTAGGGTAGATCCTGGCACATGCCTGTATTCAAAGTGCAATGGCATGCTCTCCTTTGCTACCAAAGGGGTGTGGAAGGCAACTGGGCACACTCTGGCTTTCTCGTCAAAATCCCTCAAATCCACATTGTGATTTAACCCCAATTTTCATTCAGTCTTGGATGAACTTGTGTACCTTGCAGGTATGCATGTGGGCATCTGCTGTATTACCCATCATTTTTGATTTGAGCACCTTTCCTGATAAGCCCTGCTGGACTTGTTCAGCTGTATTTTGGTTGCACAACCCAGACCCAATTCTAAAAGTGTTCAAACAGACATTGCAGTGGTAATGTGCAAAAATCATGTAGGTTTTACATTTGTTAGTTTGAACATCATGACACAAAGATTGGAGGACTGTTGGCAAAAGGACAGGGACCAAGAGATTAAAAGAGAAAAGGAGGAAAAGAAGGTTGACGGAGATGATTTTGATACTACATTGCATTAATTATACTTGAATTACATTGTAAAAAGAGAAAACAAAGTGAAATGCTCCAGTCCAGTGGCGCACCAGGTGGTGCACATCAAGGTTTGGTGACATACCCATAGCCATCCAGGAAACTTGTAGCAAATGTAGGAGTAACCCTTGTCTGTACCTTGACTCTCCAAATGCTTTTGACTTTCTTAATACATCTTCTCAATCCTCTGGGGATATGACTGTGAGTCAGGATCGGCCTTGCCAGGGCTGTAGAGTTGTCCTGGTTTCAGCTGGGACAGAGTTAATTTTCTTTCTAGTGGCTGCTGTGTTTTGGATTTCGTATGAGGATAATGCTGATAACACCTGCTGTTTGAGTTGTTGCTAAGTGATGTTTACATTAGTCAAGGACTTTTTCAGCTTCCCATAGAAGCTGAGAGGAAGCATAGACAGGACAAGCTGGCCAAAGGAATACTCCATGCCATAGATGTCATGCTCAGTATATAAATGGGGATTGACTGGGGGACAAGAATCGGCCATTGCTGCTCTGTATGGGCTGGGCAACCAATTGTCAACTTGTGCTTGTTGTACCACTTTATTTTGTGTATTCTTTTACAATTATTATTGTTGTTTTTATTTTCTTCCATTACTGTTCCATTAAACTGTCTTTTGAACTGTCTTTTAACTCAACCTGTGAGTTTCCTCACTCTCCCACAGTGTGGTCCGGGTTGCTGTCTGGGGTTAAACCGTGACAAGGGTCCATCAATATGACTGGGATTCTGAAAACTATTAAAAAGTAAAAATATCTTTGAGGATCTTGGATAAGTTAGTAGTGGAAGGGAGAGTAAGCAAAGAGGACTAGCTATGCTTGTACTTGTGTTAGGTGTTTGAGCCTGGATGTGCTTACAGATGTTTGACAAGGCAGAGCTAAATACTTATATAGCCTCCTATGTCCTGGGCCATCACTCCTGACCAGTTAGGTCCCAGGGTACCCTGTAACCAGCAGCAGGACCAGTAGAGCAGCCTGGGGCAAGCTAGCAAACACCTCATCTTGTACAACTCAATAACAAAACTCATTCAGCAGAGCTAAGATTTTTCCCAGGATTTTTTCTCTAGGTTTTTCTTGACTGCTTTGCTTTCCCGGGTGCACATTTCTTCTGCCCTCAGTCTGGTACACAACTGGGGTAGAAAAGTAAAGTTTTGCCTTCAAAGACTTTTCTCTCCTTACCTATTTCCATCACCAGTAGCTGTCTGTCATAAAGTAGAAGGAATACTCCTTTGTACTGTGTGACCTGGGTAGATTTTTCCTCATTGCTTATATTCTAATGTAGTATTTGAAAAAAATAAGCATTCCAAAACCAGCACACTGTTTTTTTAAAAAATACAGAAAAAGAAAATGACATTAACACAGTCTTTCATAAGAAGATATATACTTGTCTGTCAACTTCATGTGCCAAAAATTCCATCTTCTTTATCAAAAACTTTACACCTCCTACGAGCTCAGAATGTTACCAGACCTAGAAATGCGCAATGAAGCTGTCCTTCCCACCACAGACAACTTTGTTCTGTGCATCATATAGAGTAATTAGGACTGTGTACTAAAGACCAGTACAGTAATCTAAACAAAAAGTAATTTAAGCTGAAATGGGTAAAAACGAAAAGTTGAGGTTCACTGAGATAGTATTTTCTCTGAAAATCAGGACTACAGTGCCCTTGGACTGAGTATCTAGAATTAGTGAAAGTTTTGCACCCCTCCTTCTTTACCTGTGGGACAGAGCTAATGCTGCTGGTTTATTCACGTCTGTAGAGCACAGGGTGCAACACAAGTGCCAGGGATTAGTTCAAATATTACGGTTCTTAAAGAGTAACCTATGCATCTATGCATTCATTTTAGGACATGCTTAGCCTTTCCAGAGGCAGCCACTGGTGCTTTTACTAGGAATCTAAACTAGTAATGAAAGCAACAAAACCAACAACAAAACACCCAGAAAAGGGAAAACCCTTCTTAGTTTATGAATTAATAGTGTTTTGTTGTATCATTTGAATGTAAAGCAGGCAGCATCCAGGGAATGAATACGACCTCAAAACCAAAAGGAAGAAATAACTCCCAGGTCTTGCCAAACCCATTTCTCAAAAAAGGTGGGCTGGGGAGACCAGAAGCAGCTCTCTTTAAAAAAATCACTATTCCCAAGCTTGATTCTCACTCATTTGCTTTTTGTTTCTCCAGGAACAGATCTGCAAAGTTAATGGCTACGTGGCAGTGAGGAAAAGCTCTGCTCTGTTTCTTTCTCCTGTTTGTCGAAAGTCCCATTTACACACGGCTCAGACCAACACTGGGGGAGGGGGTGAATGGTTTTCTTTGCTAATTTTTCTCCCTAGGGTGGGTAATGATTTCTCAGAGCTAATACGTCCTGACAGATGCAGTCATTCTAGCGCTTGCACTCTGCATCTTTGTTGGCCAACTGGGGTCATGGTTTGGAAAGCTGATCTCTTAATCATTTTATCTGATGGATGTCGCCTACTATAAATTGACAGTTGTTTGAGGTACCGATATTGACCTCTTCTCTTCTCGCTGATGCGGGAGACAGACTTTCTGTGGGGCTCAGCCAGCCAGACACCAGGGTGTATGTGGCAGCGTGGCTGTTTGACAATTGCCTTATAGATATAAGACGCATTTGAGCTTTTTTGGTGCATTGGTAATTGGCAGACACCAAGGCTCTGCATGGAACAAGTCCCATGTAATTATTGTACATCACACCTTCTGCAGGACTTTGGACCTAATGAACTGCAAACCATAGGTAATGGTTTACCATTCAATAGGCTCAGCAGACATGGAATTGTGATAGATCAGAGCTAAAAAGCAGTAAAAAGCCAACACTTTCCCAGAATCCAAGTGTTCCCTTTAAGTGAAATTATTCCCTATAGTTACGAGCTACAGTAGTCTTTATATTTATGTATTAATGTTATTAAAAACAACATAGACCATGTACTAGGTGCAAGTCAAGAGCTAGAAAAAGTATCTGCTGGCTCTCACCCTATTCTATACCATGTTTAATTTGTGAATTGACTATTCAAAACTGAGTATATTTGCTGACCAAAAGCCAGCAAACAGAAGAAGGGGAATGACTGGAATGTAAAAGCACAATTTCCTTCATGTTAGAAACCGGCAGATGTTGAAACACTGTCTGTACTCTCCATGAACCATACCTTCCCTTTTGCACTCCTTGCCCATTCGGTTTTACTACAAGAGTCTTTTCCTGAAGTAAGTTTGTACAAGGTGAGATATTTGTGGCCTTAAACTGAGTTTGCCTGGTAGTCGTGGCCGTGTGCTGTCTCAGGGAGCTGTGCCAGTCCATCCCTCCTCCAAGAGGTGTAGGGCAGGCTCTTGCTGCAGTAGGGTGCACGGGGTGGTGGCTGAGTGTCTGGGTGAAGCCTCCAGAAGCGTTTTAGCCCCAGACCCTCAGCACAGCTCCCCCTGCAGTGTTCCCTCCATCTGGGAGGTCCTTGCTGCTGCTGGGGATATGGTGGAGCTCCTTGCTTTCTGGGATGCTGGCGTGGGACAGAGCCAGGAGTTATCAAATAGCTTTGAAGGCAGAAGAAGTGTCCTGGGGGAAGACGTACAACAGGCAGTGGTTGCCGCCTTGATTATCCCACTGTAGTGCAAGTAGCCATAAACAGAAGATCCACAGAGAAGGAGGACCCAAAAAGATGTGTGGATACACAGCAATGTGCCAGCTGTGGCCACAAAGGCCAATGGCATCCTGGGGTGCATCAGGAAGAGTGTGACCAGCAGGATGAGGGAGGTCATCCTCCACCTCTACTCTGCCCCGGTGAGGCCTCATCTGGAGTACTGTGTCCAGTTCTGGGCTCTCCAGTTCAAGAATGACAGGGAACTGCTGGAAAGGGTACAGCAGAGGGCCACAAAGATGATTAGGGGCCTGGAGCATCTCCCTTACGAGGAGAGGCTGAGGAACTTGGGTCTTTTTAGTCTGGAGAAGAGAATACTGAGGGAGGGTGTCAAGAGGATGGGGCCAGTCTTTTTTCAGCAGTGCCCAGGGATAGGACAAGAGGAAACGAGCACAAACTTGAACATAAGAAGTTCCACCTAAAAATGCGGAACTTCTCCACTTTGAGGGTGGCAGAGCACTGGAAGAGGCTGCCCAGAGAGGCGGTGGAGTCTCTGTCTCTGGAGACGTTCAAAACCCAGCTGGACGTGCTCTAGGTGGACCTGCTTTGGCGGGGGGTTGGACTAGATGATCTCCAGAGGTCCCTTCCAACCCCATATCATTCTGTGATTCTGTGATACAGTAGGATTTTTATAATTTACCAGCCTCAATGGCTCCACAGTGTAGATTTTTACCTGGCATTAGTGGACTTTTACATAAAAATTAAAGTAGTATTTAGTGCAGATAGGAAAGGATAAGGGTTTAGTTCTGAGCTTGTAACAGTGAGATTAATGGTGTAGCAGGATCTCATAAGCCAAACCTGGGCTGTTTGGTGCACTGTTTGCTCCCTTTAGAAGTATGAAAATAGTGGAAAGAAAGTCTGATAAGATGAGCCAGAAATACATCATTTACATTACTGAAGCAAATTAATACCGGGAGGTATTTCCCCCTTACAAATAGGCCTCAAGAGATTGATCTAATTAATCCACTTTTGATTGTACAAAACTGACCCTTCTGGCTCCAAGTCGGCACAGCAGAGAGATGACTGAGTGCAGAGGGTGAAATAAATGGAGCTGCGTCAAGAGAGCGGAGCTGGAGCACACACCAAGCCGAGGGCATCTCCTAGGACACGTAATGATGGGGTGCAGGTGGCAACAAGGCTCCCTTGTGAGCACTCAGGGGAACAAAGCCTTAAAATACTCCCAACGGCAGCTGATACAGCAAGGTGTGGCATGGTGCTCTCACTCGAAAAAAATCACTGTTCCAAGCACACAAGTGGCTAAGGCATTGCTACTGTAATCCTGGAAGAAATACGGAAATCCACGCTTTGAACAGTTAAATAGGCTGGCTGGAAAAATGACTAACCCTTAAAACAGTCAAAAGTGAGTGACTACCCCTTGCTGCAACGTCTTCGCCTGTTGTTCCTTGTTCTGGGGAAACAGGATCTGAGGTGGTGAGAAATTATTAGTAGGTGCAGGGCAGCCACATTACCCTTGCTAAAAAGACACTGGGAGCATGTCTCAAAAGATGGTAGAGAGGACAGAAGCATCAGGATTTGGGGCTGTTTGGCTAAATTCAGTTTGATGTGAGAGCTGAAGGCTTTTTTGCTCACCGTATCCACCGAGAGCCGCAGGTCTGCGGGGGCAAAGGGAGAGGGCTCACTGCAGGGCTGGTTTGTGCCTGGCTCCAAGTGCCTTATGGCATCTGAATCTCTGAATCTTTGTGGTAAGGAGTAAGGATGAACTTACTTTGTGTATTATGAAAGATTATCATGACACCACCAGGAAAGGGCCATGCAAAATCAGGCAGAAGTCTGGTTTCATGGTACGGTGATAACACTAATTTTGGTATCACTTGATGCTCCATGCATTAGCACCAATTACTAAGCAATTTAAATATTTTCCATCACTACTTCAAAGCATGATTAACTACTGAAACCAATTATTTGTAGTAGAGCTGTCACTATCTTTGTCTCATTCTTTGGCTAAGCCTTAGTGAGAGCAATATGATCTGTGGTTCCTGGAGCTCTTAATCAACTAATGAACAAGAAATGTCTTTAATACCACCTTGCCATCCCATTAAACAAGTTTTGCTCGTTGTTATTAATCGTTGTCATTAATTGTTGTTATTAAAAAGCTCCTTAACTCCTCCTGGAGGTATTTGAGCCACAGCCCTTAATTCATCAACACATTTTATGGTGATTTCTGCTAGGACACGGCGCAGGGGAAGGGAGGAGGAATACCTGTGGCAAAGGACTCAGTGAAGGTGCAATGGGATTTAGCTGTTGGGGCTATGAAGTGTCCTGGCCTCTGACAGTACAGGCAGAGCCAGGGGGCACATGGATAATTCGGGCATGTTCTCCTCAGCAGAGAAGAGCACAGACGTTGTTGACTGAACCTGTTTCTGGGAACTGAGCTGGGATTCAAAGGAGATTTACTGGGGTTTCTTTATGAGCTAAGCAAGGAGAAATGCGACCAGAGCAGAGGTATAAAAGCAATTTTGCCAAGTAAGTAAGAGGATGGCACAGCCGGCCAGGGAGTTGCACTGTGATCTTCAGCTGAGCTTTGAAATGCTTGACAGCAGCGCATTACCTCCTTCACAGAGCAGCCGTGGCAGAAATGAAACCATTTACTTATGCATAACTTAAAGTTTTACTTGCTTACTCACCGGTCGGTATGTTATTCCAAAACAGTGGATAAAGTAACTTTGAAAGTCCTGATGGATGCCCAAACAAAATAAGCAGGTCTAGCAAGTCTACTGCAACAGCGTCACCAGTGCTAGGACAGCTACTAACAGGCTAGAATAATGCTGACAGCATGTTACCTCCCCTCTGTTAACATCTTGTCTCCTGAAACCCCCCTCTCCAGCAGCAGTGTAATCATACTGAACAGTTTGGCATTTACTTGACCCCCACAGTCCCCCAGGAATTAGGAAATCTCTGCAACAGCATTACTCCAGGTCACGGTGCAGAGCACGTATATATCTCCACACTCTGCTTTCCAAGCAATCGAGAACCAAAAGGATGGATGTAAGTGCAGAGGAAGGAGGTACCTGCTCTACCTTCTCATGCAGCTTCTTCAGTGGAGCAGCCAGAGCTGCTAGAATTAATGTATCCTGACCGTTATATTCTGCAATTTGTGTTTCAGCTTCATTTCTGTCCTGCGGTAATTATAAATAGAAACCAACAGAAAAGAACACACTTGACAGTGACTCGATTTTGTTAATTAGAGTTTTCTCTGTAAAGCTGAAATAAATCTGGCACGCAGAAGGCACATGAGTGTCCCCCTGCTGTACCCCCCCAGGCACGTGCGCATGTGCACCCTCTCCCCCTTCCCTGCCTGGGTCTGATGGCAGTGGAGTTTTGGACTTATTGCACTTATCCAAATGCAGTTTTTTAAAAAGTGTAATATATAACGTGATCATAAAGCTCTCACCTTAGAACAAGTTAATGCTACTTTCTTCAACATTGTACGGGTGCTCCTGGGGATCTTTTTTTCCTTTTAGCAATGTCAATGTCTCTCTGAAATGGACAGACATTCTCTTGCAACTGTTTGTCATCTGAATCCATTTTTAATCTATAAAATAATGACAAAAAAGGGTTTTTTCATACTAAATCTGTGTACAAAATTGGACAGAGTTAGTGTATGTGACAGTCATATGGATTTTAATGGTGACCATTCATGTCAAATATTTTCAAGTGGTGTTGTGGCTCTTTGTAATCATTCCTTCTGGTGCATTTTAAAACATAAATTGCAATTTTTTGGAAAAGAACAAAACCATCTCCACATTTTTTTCCCTGTGACCTCGGAACAATGGTGAAGCCAGTTCTGTTCTCTGCTTTTGCAGGTGCTCCCCACCCGGGAACCTCGTCTCTCACAGGCACCAGTCAGTGCTGTGGTCTATACACTTGAACAGAGGTACCATAAACTGTTAATCCGTCACTGCATTAAAGCAAGTATTTGAGAAAATAAACAAATGCACAAAGGCCTTTTCCACATTTGCCCCTGTGCTCTTTTATGTCACTTTTGCGCTGGAAGGGACTGTAAGCTTGGCCAAATTTATGCTGTCAGCCCCAAGAATTTACAGGCTGCCTGGAAGCTCCTCTCCTCCTTCATTGCTTAGTCTTGAGGCTCCTCTGAAGTTGTAATTTCTCCAGACACATGAATTTTTGAGGCTAGACAGAAGGTAAGTGTCTCATGCAGAAAACAAAGACGCTCTTGAGGGAAAAAAACTTCAAAGCCATGGAAGCCAAGGCCTTCACTGCACCATAGAAAGAGCAAAGGGCACAGGAAGAAACAATTAATCTTTTCTCCTTCAGAGGTCACAGTTAATGTCTTGTGAGTCTCTCTGAACTTCAATGTTAAGTTAAACTGTGGGATGAAGAAGGCGGTAAGCTCTGCTCTGTGTGTGGGCGAAGTTGTGACTCAGGACCAGCTTTCCTAGAGCTGAGGTGGAGAATGTTCTCCTGGAGAGCTCATCAGGGTGTGCTTCAGGTAGATGTTTAGCCTCAAGCTGAAGACAGCACACAGACATGAGCACTCCAAGTCTCCTGGTTGCTGGGAGGAAGCAGGACTGGCCACACAGGACTGGGGTTGCTGTCTCCAGGGTGTGAGGAGGCAGCTCTGACCCTACCACATCCCACTGGTGAGACGAGCCAGGCCAAAATGCAGGTTGTGTGGATTGCCTGGGCCCTGAAGGAGGACACCAGGGATGGGCCTGTGCCTGGAGGCATTGGAAAAAACTTGTTAGGTCAGGAGAACGAAGGAGGAGAGGAAATGCAGAAATGGCAGCAAGATGATAGTTTTGGCCATAAATTGAAAATGTAAGCCAACAGTGGGGTTTAGGTATGACTTTATGGTTAAGGACAATGTTTTAAATATCCCTTATATCTTAATTCACTGTTTACCCACAAAAACTCAGGGAAATGCTTCAAAGCGATGTTTACTCTTTCCTGGACTCATGCAGTATTGCTCATTAGTTCCCCTTTTTCTACCGAAGACACGAAGGGACACAGAGGAAATCACAGGACCAGGACTTCGCACCAAGCCGTAGAGTAGCTGGGGCTGCAGGGTGGAAGGAGAAGACGGCTGAAAATCGTGCTGTGTGCCAGCGACTTGGCTCACAAAGCGCCGGGATTATTGTCTCTACATGCAGGGAAAAGGGCTGTTCAAAATCCCAAACCTTATGTCATGCCAAAAATCTGTGCTTGGTTGGTTTTTTTTTTTGTTGTTGTTTGTCATGAAAAATGTGACATGCCTCTTCCATTCCTACAATTATTTTCTAAGGGAAAGTCCTTATCTGCAATAAATAAACCCTGGCCTTTGGAGTTTATTTTACTGTGTTTATTTTTCTTGAATTCCTCTCATTTTACAACTTTGCTACTTAATTTCTGCTTTACTAGGTGAAAAAGCCAGGATACAGCTGTTAGTGGAAATGCTGCAGGCTTTTTTCAAAGACATATGTGCTGACGACTGCTGTAAAGAAATACATACAGTATTGTATGTTCATGTCTTTCTGCATTTTCTATAGTTATTTGAATGAGTTTTGCATTTGCTGTCTCTAACTTCCATGGCTGCAGGTTTGAGCTTTTAAAAAAACCTATTTTTTCCCTGTTTCACATCTGTTGGATGTTACTTTTTAGATTCTTTGGAAATGTAAGGAAATTTTGAAAATCTCTCCATATAAGAGCTTTATCTTTTAGATAATGGATCAGGACAATGTTCTTCTATGATTGATTGATTGTACATGTATTGATTCATTTTCCCAAGCCATATTATTTCACATGTAAACAAGTATAAATAATGTCAGTAGAGTATAAATAATGTAAATTTTAACTAAGATAGAAAATGTAACCCCTATTGACAGATACAATAACTAATGTAAAGAAGAATCACATCTCAAATAGTCCTTGCCCAGGTTTCCAAGACACTTATCTATCTTTCTATAGTTTGAAGGTACATCAGTCCTTTTAACTGTGAAAAATAGGCGTACAAATGAAGTCTCAATTATGACAGAGATTACTTCTTGCATGATTATGTTGTATCACCCCTATTTAGCACCAGATCTTCATGGACTGTAGGTTTTATGAGATTTCAGACCTTGCCTGACTTTGACTTCAGGCAGCAAATATAGGAGGAAAGGCATTGGAGGCAGCAAGGTATGGACTAGGACTGGCCGGGGTGGGTATTTTTAATTTTCACAGTGTGACTTCATTTATGAACACTGCCAACTTTCTGCTGAAAACAAGTCCATCCAGAACAACAATTTTGTAGCTTCACAGGAGAAAGAAATCACACTTTCAATCAATGCTGGATTTTTATGAATACTTAAGACTTTATACTTTTAGGACTGCATTGTATGAAAAAGACTTCATCTTCAAAAACTTGTCTACTTTAACAGAAGTACTTCATATACCTGCAATTTATTTATGCTAATGTAACTAGAAACAGATTGTGGTTATTATAATGTGGAATCCCTTTAAAAAAATTAGAAGAATCTGTTCTACAGCATCCCTCTTGCTAATAATTTCCAAATTAAATTTGCATAACAATCTTTCTTTTCAGACTGCTGGTCCAACAAATCAAGCTGCAACATTTCTGGTTAAGCTTTGTTCTGCAAGTATTCTGGAACAGTAATTTAGTTGTCAGTTTTGGGGCTGCGGGAGCATAATTAGTTTTATGCAGCTAAAGACACGTCCACATGCCTCTGTGGGAAATTAGATGAAGGGAAGTGTTGGGTTGGGCTAAACTTGTCAGAATTAAGCCCATAAATTCTGGAGCAAGCTTGAATGTCTCTGTTAGACATACAGTATAGTGAAAAATAGATTCTCCTGCTGTTGCAGCTATGGTATTGCTAAATGGTAATGAAATGCATTTATAGGCCTTAAGGAATAAACATATTCATTACTAATGTGCCCTTCAAGAAAAGTTCTTCCTGTAGTTCTAACTGTATCAGTGCTGCTTCAATCAGATGAGGCTATTGGGCACGCACATCTTGCTGATACTCCAAACAGCCACAGCCTATTCAGAGCTTAAAAGTAGATTGTCCTGAAGCCCCCCCAGTTATATCTACTGACACTTCATGTTAGCAGGTGGGCATCCCTGTCACCTCTTCTTTTTATACCTTCTTCACGTGTTTTTCCTCTTAGTCTGGAGCATCCCACCTCCAGAGGAGGAGAGACACCCGCTCATGTTTGTCGTGACGGGGCCCTGATTTCCACCACAGCAGCTGCACACCCCACATATACAAAACCAAGGCCAGAGGGTTTGGTGGCCAATGTGCAGTAAAATCAGGGCCCTCACACCAGTGGGATCTCACAGTTGCAAAGCGCCAGAAAAACGGAGCTGGTGCCTGAGCTGTGAGCCATGGCCAGGCAATTCCTGGGGTGTGGATGGGTAGGGGTAGAGGCAGCACTGCCAGCCTTGCCTTGGGGGGGTGGTGTGAGGACACATGCAAGCACAGCTCTCACCTTTGCTTAATTCTGGTGAGTTTAGCCCAACCCATGACACTGGGAGGCTGTTCATCCTCTTGTACAGTGACGGTGAGAAGCACCCTAGCCATGCAAACTGGATAGGGTAACCTTTTACCACCTCTGACTCACCCCGTGCAGTCTGGAGTGTCACTTCTTATTTAACGTAAGGAGAACAAACTCACTGGTATATGTGTGGATCCATCTGCCCCTGCCAGGCATTGCACAGAGCCAGGCACATAAAGCCGGCTGCAGCAGGTAAGGGAAGTGCCTCTGCAGGGTATTTGCATTTCTAGGCCATCGTTACACAATGAATGTCCAAATCAGCACAACACATTAAATATAACAATCCAAATTTGAATCCTCTTCTCTTCCGCATCCTTAAAAGAGCTTGTTTATTCCTTTAGCTCATAACTCCTAGAAACAAGCCCCTGAATTTTAAATGCAGATACCAAGGCAACAGATCATGACGCAGATACTCAACAAAACACAAACCTCGCCTTTCCCAGTTTTTTTTTAATGTGTTGGCTTAAGTTGTGTTGGCCAAGTTCTATATTCAGAGGTGAGACAATAAATACTATTACTGTACAGACAGCTTATAGAGAAAGACAGAGGAAGGACCTAATAGAAGGGTTCTTGCTCTTCAAATTATCACACAGCTTGGTGTGAAAGCTTACCCCAGAATTAGGCTGGCTCGTGCTTTCTGGCCAAGGCCACTAGCTTTTCTGTCTCATCTGTTAGGGGGCCGAAGACACGAGCATTATTCCCATCTTGAAAAAGGTTTCAGCTGCCAGGGAAAACACCCCATGGTTATTCATCACGTTTTATCAAAGGCTTGAACCAGATGCAGTCCTGCCATCAACTCCGGAGAGCTATTAGGGCAAATTTCTGCCTGCTGTACCTCAGCTGTACCTAATGGCCCAGGCATGGCAGGAGCGAGCCCGCTGCTTCCTCACAGCAGGAAAACCACCTGCCCCTCGGCAGCGTCAGCCCAGCAGAGGAGATGTGTCCCTCCCAGCAGCGCAACACGTATGGGGAATAACGACTGGCTTCCCGAGGAAAGCAGTGGCTGGCCACTGAATGGCTACTGAACCAGGGATCTGGTTTTTATTTGGTTTTCATCCTCAGGGTTTGCTCCCTTCAGGCTAAGAGTGATGGATCCCCAACCAAACATAAGATGCTTTAATTTTACTGCTTCCAGGGACCATCAGCCTCAGTGATCCCAGCTCGCAGCCAAGCCCACTTAATTTTTCTGTTGATTATCACTTTGCCAGAAAAACAACCAATGCTGGAGCCGTGCAGGCTTTGTACAACCTCTATAAAACCAGTTTTTAATTGGCGAACAGGTGTCTTTCTGCATACATTTCTCACAATTGCGACCTCAGGAGCCTGTTCTGCGTTCCGCCTTCTTGGATTTATACATGAACGCAATTAATTTGTAAGAGCTGAGATCCAAAACGTAGCAGAAAATGTGTTTCTGGTGAAGTGTCCTCCAATATGTGTGTGACTCAGAGGGAGTGATGAGAGGATTCCCTGGAAGCAGCCCTCCCTCAAGCACTAATTACCATCTGCAATAGCTCCAGCATCAGCCTTTCAGCCGAAACAAACAGGGCTGGAGCCCCTGGGTCTGCTGGGGGTACTGGGGGCTCTGGGCAAACAACCTGAGAGCAAGCGCGTGGTTATAGGGAGCCGAAGTAAAACCTGCCCTGGAGAGCACGAGTGCCATTGGCAAATACAAAAATACTACTTTGCTGCTTTGTAGAGAGTACAATAGGGTGGTTTTTCAGAGCTGAGGTCTGTTGTGGGGGGTTCTAAGTTCAGTTGCAGCTACATAATACGTAAGGTGATGAGAGCTGCTTCTTACAGAGCCTGAAAGCTCTGGCTTTTTCACGTGAAGGCAGACATCTGAAAATGTGTGTGGAGACAAAAGCGTAGATCAAGGCTTGTGAAGCACCTGATTCCTACTGACAGCAGCAGTGCTATCTGCACAACAGCTCTGGGGATTTAAGGCCTCTGTCAGCGGCCTTACAAAACAACAAAGCAAAATATTTTTAAAAACGGCGTGTAATTGGACTAGGCAGCGGTGAGGGGTGCAGGAGGAAAGGCAGGTCTGCGGGGTTGGGGGTGGTGTATAAATGTTTTCAGTGAAACATTTTTGGTGAATTTTGGATGTCCAAAAGAAACTTTTTGACCTGAGCGAGGGATCCCACCCTGGAGAAACTCTGGCCTGGGTCCCATGGCAGCTCCTCTGGGAAGTGGGACAGGAAGGGGGAGAGAGATGCTCACTGAAAGTGAGAAATGGACTTTCCAGGAGAGCAGCAGCCCCTGTCCCACCACAAAATCACAGAATATGGGGTTGGAAGGGACCTCTGGAGATCATCTACTCCAACCCCCCTGCCAAAGCACCTCCACCTAGAGCAGGCTGCACAGAAACGTGTCCAGGTGAGTTTTGAATGTCTCCAGAGACTCCACCGCCTCCCTGGGCAGCCTGTTCCAGGGCTCTGCCACCCTCAAAGTGAAGAAGTTCCTCCTCATGTTTAGATGGAACTTTTTATGTGCACATTTGTGCGTATTTCCTCTTATCCTGAGGAACAGGTGATGCCCAGCAGCTTTTGGGGAGGTTTCGGGCAAATCCTGTTTGCCCCCTGGTGTGAGAGTGGAACGCCAGCAAAATTTCAAGAAACAAGGTTTTGTGCAGGTGTGGAGCAGCCTCCTGTCCTGCTGTCACGCGGAGGGAGCAGGAGAGGGAGCAGGAGCAGGAACAGGGAGGTTTTTCACCCCAGGCTGGCCTTGGGGGAGGCTCCCAGAGATCTGGGGGATGCAAAGACCAAAGGCTGAGAAATGTAGGTCCGTGCACTCACATCCCCAGACTGGAAACCACTCTGACGCATATTTTTTTAGACAGGGACATACCAAGAGGGGCCAAAACTAAAGCCAGCAGTAATAGAAAACCACCCCAAACACGCACTTGCAGGGAGCCTCTTTTCTGGAGGGGCACATGGGCTGCACCCAACACTGGGCTGTAACACGCAGAGGAGAAATGTTAACGGGGAGGCCTTTACGGCTGAACAATTAGCATAACAAGCAGCAGGCCTCACACATCTGCCGTCTGGCCGCTGCCGAGCGTGATGTAAAAAACCTAAGCCACGAGGAAATTAATTTTCTAGTGGTAAATTATGCTGTATTAAATAGCAAACAACATTCTACAACTTCGCAAACCAATGACAGAATGCGTGCTGGCCTCCTCCATTTTCTTCCAAGACATGGAAAAGCAACTGCTCTTTCAATTGCCTGGGTTTTCAGTCTCTATTATCTCCAAGCTGCATTAACCATCTTACCTCAAAGTCTGCATGATGTGGTCACATGAAGCCCCTGCCCACGTCCTCCAGCCTTGTCCTGGGAGGTCGCTTCCTCAAAACAGCTTGTTCTAGAAAGCTCCAGGCTTGTGGGCCCTCAGAAAGGCTTATTCCAGCCTGGGACCTGTGCGTCATTGGCTTGTACCTCTCTCGGGGGAAGCGTCAGGCTGGTGAGAGGTGCAGCCTCTCATCTTCTCATCTTCTGCTGCCTTGCCTTTTGCAGCCAAAGGCTTGTTGGCGCTGCGCTGGCAGTGTGGGACAGCTGTCCTCATCCACAGACAACTCAATGGTGGCAATCACTCAGGAGAAAGCAAAGGGGAATCCTTAATCTGCGGATTATCTGGGGTATTAGACGGGATGATCCTGAAGCATATGAAATTCTTCGATGTGGAACAATAGAGGAGATTTCTCTCCCCACCCCACGTAACCTATTTCTGTGGTAGACTCAGTGTCATATTCCTGCAATTTTCTCTGAAATGGTTTCACCCAGAACTAGGGGCTGCTTGCGAGGGAATGTGCAGCTGCTGAGCAACAGGCCTCCCGAGCAAACTTTGGCAGAGCAGCCATGGACCCGTGTGCTGCTGAATGGAGCTCCCTGGTGCCTTCAGAAAATTCTGGATGCTTTCAGTCACCTAGTTCAGTGCTGATGCAGCCGAGGGGCCAACTTCCCAGACCTAAAGACCATTTATTTTATTATTTTATTTTTTAAAACTTCTTGACATTTTTATTTTTGTATTTTTATTTTGTTTCCTTTTGCAAACGTAGCTACTGTATTTCTTCCCGTATGAGCCTATTCTCCTTGTGGGGAGCAGAACGTAGCTTGACTAACCAAGGGACAAAGAGGAAAACAGCCTTTGCCTATAAATTAGTTTCCACTGTCTCCTTTGTTCCCCAAAGACCACAGGCTGATTGTAGGTTAGGAAGAAATACAGCAGTTTGGGATTAGGCACGGATAAAACAGAGTTATCCTCATGAGCTGTTGATATGTCATCATATATTACAATCCTGCGGATATGAATTTGGACTGGGCTTGCGGAGGCAAAGTTCAACAGATCTGGCAAATAATTTACAGTGTAAAACGATCGTCTTTATTGAGGAACGTCCCCACATTGACAGGGGAATTAGGGCAAACAAACCCTGGTGATTTATAGGTTACCACAGCAGTCAGCAGCCAAGGGGGAGGCAGCAGGCTGGGGTTTTATCTGCTTCCCGAGACACTGAGACATGTGGTCAGTAGATGGAGGATACTTCTGATGTGCTCCTACCGCTTTCCTTCCAACTGACCCCACCCTGGTGTAATTAATTGGCCGGTTAGCAATGTCGTTAGCAACATTGTGAACAGGTGGGGTCATTTCAGCTGTGCTGAGCTGCCAGGGACATGCTCTGTGGTGGCTGGCTACAGGGCATCTGCTGGAAAGGGCTGCCACCACGGGCCAGCAGGACACCCTGTGGAGGACCACCAGCACCACGGGCACAAAAGGCACAACCAGGCATTGTCTCCCGACTGTCTTTGCCAGGCTTGGAGGTATTTCAGCAGGGCACAAACTTGTTGCTTGAAGTAAGAGCCCTTGCTTTGCAAATCCGTGCTCTTTTAGGTTAGCAACCTGTTGTAATTACCAACACCTGATATGGAAAGACACCTTAAAGGTGTAATTGGAAAACCAAAGACTTCATGTCCTTCTGCAATAGAAGACAACATGTGACTATGTCTGAAAATGCACCTCTTCCATGGTCTTGCTCCTTCCAAGGACCGAGAGAGAAACACACCAGGTAAGAAAAATTACACTCTTAGAGACAGTTTGGGGTCCTGAGGACCAGAGTCCCCTCATAGGTCTGTACCAGGTGCCTCGTCAGGCCCCTGTTGTCTCTGCTTATGGTGATTTTCATTGCTGTTAAGTGGAAGCAGGTGGAGATGTTTGTCAGCAGAACTGCATTTTCAGGTTGTGAAGCTGCTAAAGATACAGAGGATTAAGAAAGGAAGAAACTGCTTGGGCTACCGAAAGCAGGTGCTGCTTGGTACCATGCTTAGAGTGGTGGAAGAAGTTCTCTCGCACAGGGTGGAGGAGTCTGTGGGTCAATCAAGGACTTCTTGCTGTTCTATGGGGACATATGTTCCTTCCCTACGGAAGAAACCCCACTGCTTCCAAAACCCAAAAATAAGCCACAAATATGATGCTCCACAAATTACTTTTAAAAATCTTTTTAATGAAGAAATAATTCCATTCCAAAATATAGACACACAATTAAATAGTTTAATCACTTCAAAATATAACATGTCCCCAGTAGGTTCCAACACACACACACAAAACAATACTTAACAGCAATACAAAAAAACCCATACAATAGCAGTTCTGTTACAATACCAATGAATACCGTGACATCTTTAGTGTCTCTGTATCTGTCTCAAGTGGTGTCAAGTACAGTAGTTTTAAAAATGTCTTACAGTTAGTAGCCTCAAGATGTAACTCTTCATACTTTTTTTCTTTTTTTTTTTTTTTTTTTTTTTCAAAGGTAAAAATGCCCTTTTGTCTTCAGGACACAGTGGAGTGCTTGTTGTTCACAGCTCCGTCTGCTGAATTGATTTTTCTTTTTTTTTTTTTTTTTTTTGGTTCAAAGGTAAAAATGCCCTTTTGTCTTCAGGACACAGTGGAGTGCTTGTTGTTCACAGCTCCGTCTGCTGAATTGAACCAACGTGATTAGAGCAACCCGAGGTTGCAATATTTACAAGGTCTATCTACAGTAATTGCCAAGAACCAATAAGGATGGGAGAAGATGACTGAAAGTAAAGGTGGACACACTTATGATAAATTATGATGCAACAATTTGGCTCATGCATATAAGAAAATACATATTATATCACAACAAAGGCCACACACCTTTTTATGCAGTTTAGTTAACATTACTACTTACAGACAACCCATTCTCCACCTTCGCTTTGGACATTCAAGGACCCTATACATCTTCACATCCCTGTCTCCTGATTCCAAACCACTGGTTTCCCTCCAGTGACAGTAAAACCACCCGGAGTTTTGACTGCTGTGGTGGGCCATTGGTAGTTAAGAAAAGGCCCATGCCAGGGACCTCTTCTGTAACTGTTTGCTTCAATGACCGCAAACCACAACCAAAATAATATTCAACAAGCAGACAAAGACCAGCTGGGCGAAAACGCAGCCAGCTCAACAGTTGGAAAATGCTTAAAATAGATATTTGGCAAGCCAAGTAAGAGGTGCTTCATCTCAGAGCTCCAGGGCATACGGGACCCAGCGCTCTGCTTGGGATCACCTTGTTGACACCAGCCCGAGAGAAAGGCGCTTGACCCATCAACTCTTTTCCTAACTCCTAGTCCGGAAGCCCTTGCAATGGATTTATTCTATTGCATCTATTTTAAGCATAGTAATAATGAGCACACAGACATTAAAATGATGGGAGGGATCTGTTACTCTGGGTACAGTTAAACACGACATGGGTTGAATTAGTCAGCCATTGCATGTAGCTGTGTTCTAGCTTGTTTTATCTCTGTTCAGGAAATGCTTGCCTGGAATCCTGAGCTGACAGCAACATCTACAGCTTCTCTGGAGTAGCTTTAAACATGGAGTGCTAGGCACTAGTGGAGGCTCACCCATTCCTGAGAGGAGGTTGGAGGAGGGGGCATCGGGGGATGCGGTGCCCGCCTTGCCAGGACAGCACATACCCCTGGAGCAGGGACCAGCGACTGCAAGAATGGAAAGCTTACATGAAGATATCTGGATGCCTTAGTGTACATTTGGATGCCTGAGACCGAGCCCAGGTAGGCAAGGAGATGCGGACGAGAGATCTGCATAATGCAATATGGAAGTGAAAAATGGCAGCAGCTCTTTCATACAGATACTCGTTCCCTAACACACAGTGCCCAGGGAAACAGCCACGAGCCTAGAGAGTGCATGCAAACAAGTGGACTTACTGGGTCGAGCTACATTGCAACCTCACGTAAACACGGCAGCGCACACCCACGTCACCATGAAAGCCAGGACAGACAAACCACGTCAACCTGCTGTAGATGGGAACCTCACCGCTTGCTGTAGGCAAACTGTGCTGGTGGGAAACATCTGCATGAAATGCTACCGTTTTGGGGGGCTGTTAAGCAGTGTCACTTAGGTCAGCCAGAGACTGGAAGCCGTAGTAGTGTATTAGGGCAGTAAAATGACATGAGCACGGAGGTGGTCCCAAGCCACTGCTGTATGGCCAACGTGTAGCATCGTGCCCTGTTACTGCCTGGCTTCTGGTCTGGCTGTTCCTGGCCTGGCTCCTGCTTCTCTGCAGGGCAGTGCTACGTGGTCATCTTTATTTCCAAGCAAGATGCCGTGGGGAGGACGTTCCAGCTAGTTTGTGTCAGTCCCCGCTCGGGAGTATCTGCAGGTTTGGAGTCACAGCAGAGCAAGGGCTTTTCAGCCAGCAATCTTGCTGCCTCATCCAAAATGGCCAGGTTAAGTCCTGAAATGCCTTTATATTTGAAAAATACTAAACCGGACAAAACTCCAATTCTGTAACTGTATGCCTGTCCTTCCAAAAAATACCCACCGCTTTTCTTGTGCTTTTCACTGATAGCTATTCCTCCATCCAGCTCCCAAAGAGTCTCACTACACATTTCCAAGAGTGCATGCAGAACATCTGGTGGCTGGCTAAGGCAATACACATTCGGAAATCAAAAGAAAAACAGTTGCAAGCGCACTTTAAGCCTGTACATTTAAAGCTGAAGGCCTCGAAAATAACATAATGGATGGGGGGGGAGGGGGGGACAAGGGGAGGAAGAGGAAGGGCAGAGAGATGGAAAAGAGCCGGTTTGTTGAACACATGCTTACTAAAGCTAAAACATCAATGAAACAATACCATGGAGGATTATACGTAACATCAGTCAGTTCAGGGATCTTATGGCACCTGTGGTTTATAAACAGCTTTAGCAACGAGTATTTCAAAACATAGTTCACAGTTTTAAGAAGATCTGTGCTGATTTAAAAACTAGATTCTATATCATTTGAATGTCACCTTTTGTATATGATATCTATTTGGAAAAAAAATATTTACACTAACTTCTATGGCTGATTTGTTAGATTATTTTGAAAGAAACATTCCTAAGTTACACATTAGACCTAAATTAGAGAAGTTTTTTATATTATATTATTATTAATTATATTATTATTATTTTAGTACATTTTGTATAAGTCTTAATTTAAAGACTTGCAAACAAATTGCAAATATAGTCAGGTACTTTGTTTTTTGGGCTACTAGATATATACACTCAGGAGTATAATCATTCAGTGTTAAATGCATAATTGTAGCTTTTTATTTCTTCCATGGAAAAAATGTACAGTGTATAGTAAACGGATCTACTAAAATCTCAAAGTATTCAGAAATCAAATTTCTATCTATAAACAGTATTGTCATTGTAAACTGAACAGGTTCAATATCATGTGCAAAGGGTTTACGTGAGTTATTAATACCGCCATCCTTTGTAACAGCAGTACGTATGTCAGTCTGTTTTCTTCACTGGTAATGAGCCATGTTACAGAAGATGTAGCTAATATAAGTTAGCTTTAAACAAAAGTCTTGTTGTCAAAAACACACATCTACAAACTACAACTCTTAGAACAAAAGTACTGTGCTACAGTCCTCAGAACTTAGTTATGTGATTTTTTTGTCAAGAGACGCTGCACCTCTTGGTTCCACTCTTCTGTGAAGTTTGCAGCCGAGTTTTCTTCATCGTCTGTCCGAAAGCAGCTCTCCTCATCATCAGTTCTTACGTAGCTTTCGTTGTCTGTCTGACTGCAGCTTGCCTGTTGAGAAATGTTTAGGGAAGGTTTTTAAAAGCAGTGCTGGTTTAAGATGCTGCACCCACACAGGCAGGGCGAGTAAAGCCTGTGCCTGCTGCTTTACTGAGAGAATAAAACAAAAGGAAGAGCCGGTCAGTTCCTGTGGTTATCTCTGAAAAAGTTAAAAAAGTGAAAAAGCCATTCTACCTGGGTGAGCCATGGGCATTGGAGCTGTAAACAGAAACTTCCAGGGCACGTGGGAAGCTGGAAACTCTTCTTACCCTGGGTGAGAAGGCTGTTTCCTGCTCTGCTGTGGGACCCCGGGGTGACTCAGTCTGCACTGACACAGATTTGCAGATGTCCCCACTTTCCCTTCCATTTTACCCTTTCAGGTTGCTCTATTAATAGATTATTGGTATTGAAACCATTGATTATTCCCCCTGAGCACAGTGTCCAGCCACTCAGTTAAAAGTCACTCACCATCAGGAGCCTCCCCTCACATGTAAATGTCTCACCCTCGGTTTACGTGCCTGGATATGTTTTCCTGTGTCTAAAAATAAATTTAGTAACTTAAAAGGATCCTTCTGGGCGCTGTTGCTCATGAATAGCCTAACCTGCTGGTGCACCAGTTTCTCCTTGGTGCTCCTCTGTATCCTGAAGCATCAGTATCTTAAATTCCTATATCACAAGGCATAGAAGTTTTAGATGACAATGGAAAATGCTTGATAGACAGCTGCTGCTCTTTCTCAGAACTACATCGGGATCTACAGTCTGGTAATATCCCAAACTTCTGCCTTTGGCATATTTATCACAAAAGCACTGTTTACACACTTGACCTTTTCAAAGTTAAGGAGCTCATCCTTTTCCTCTTGAACTAGGTTTCTTTTCTAGACAGAAAACCAACTCACATTGCATGAGATCTGACAATAATGGCATAAAAGACCAAGTCCCACTGACATGAATTCTTTTCTACTCATTTCAAGGCATAAAGCTGGTCTAACAAGATGAAATATGAAATGCAAATTACTTCAGTAAAAAAGAGTTAAATTAAAGCTGATGAATGAAGAAAGGTCAGGTAGTTTAGCTTGCTGCTTCTCCTTCCTGACACCATTTGATTGTATTAATTATTCAAACACAAATGCTTCCATCCGATTCCTTAATACCTAAGCCTGCCAAATGGTATGATGATCTTAATTTAGTATCTCCTTGTATCAGGCAGTTAGAGAAGACCTAGCATTAATATCTTGCTGATAAATGGGAAGGAAACCTGCACTGCAAGTCTAATGAGAGGTTCACGAAAAATTCTTGAGGTACATTTTAAATATTTTTAAAAAATCAGACATGTATCTGCACTGCTTGAGTCTGCAAACTAATTTGGAAATCTTAGCAAAGGAATGCTTTGCTCTTCACAAGTCAGTCAAAAAATGCAAATGAAAGGGATGGAAGAGGTCAGTTCTCAGCTGCCTAAGACTGATTTTTATTGAATCAATTTCAGGGTTATGTAAATATAGGTACATCTCATATTTCTTGATGGTATCATTATAAACCACAAGAGCAAGATAAGAGTGGCTTGTGAAACACTGGATGCATTAAGATGCATTGATAGCACTGCCAAGTATTTGGATTTGTTTCGAACATTCTGGATAATTACCTCTCCTTGGTGGAGTGCAGAGAGGTTATTCTAAATTCTCTTGAGGCTTCTCTCTGTTCCACAGCCAGCTCTGGGATAGAGAGATTTTCATACAAGATATAATGAGTACTGATGAACCTCGGAGCTCTAAATTAATGGCAGCATTTTGGAAATGCCAGAATTAATTCCAAGTTAAGAGTTATATCATTTGTCATGTTATGAAACTGTTTCTTGACCTTTTTTGTAATTTAATCCACAGGTTCTTTTCTGTGGCTTATCATTCAGCAATTTTCAAAAAACATCTCTATCACTTGTGTAATTTTAGAATTAAATTCACAGAGCTAAAGCTGCTTCTTCCCAGATAACTTGGTCACAGTTCCTTTACTGCTTTTTTACACCTACATGCTAAGAAGAAAAACGAATGCTTCAGAAGAAAATATGAAAAGGAAAACCAAAATATAGCTGAGGGAATGTAGCAGACATTTCTGAAAATTACTGTGCTGGCAGCCTGCTGTTATTATCAAATGGAATGGTCCACATAATGATGATTTTTATGTATTTGTTCAACAAAAAACCCCCAAACCACAAACAAACCAAAAAAGAGATGCCAAATCATTTGGTTGTGCTGGTAGAGTATGACTTCTGGATGCGGGAGTTCATCTAGTGCCTGTATCCTACTTCTTCACCACTGCATTGCTGACTTGAGAGGAAGAGGCAGAAGAAACTGGGCTTGCTGAGGATGGGCAGAGGTGGCAAGACGGGATCAGTTAGTAGCTATTTGAGGGGTAGTTACAAGGACAACAACGCCAAAATGTTCTTGGTAGGGCTGGAGGACACAAAAAGGACAAAAAGACAACCTGCGTTTTGGGAGGTTCAGGTTGGACATTAAGGGAAAAAAAAAACCATGAGGGCAGCACTGCACGAGAGGGGGATGCCCAGAGAGGTGGTGAAATCTCCATCTGTGGAGGTTTTCAAGTCTTTGCTAGACAGAGCCATGGCTGACATGGTCTTGTGTTGGATCTAGACCTGCATCAGGCAGGACCAGATGACCTCCTGGGGGCCCAATCAGCCAATGCACCTGCACCACTGTGATCTCCTGAGCTTTTGGCATGAAGCCCACACCACAAATGAACCAAGGTGCATCAGCTTTAAAAGCACCCAGTCAAATCTGACTAGGAGTTTGGGGTCCTACAGTCAAAGGGAGGCCTAGGCACAGCTGGGAAAGGTGACCTCTGGCAGTGGGCACAGCAGACCTGAAACCCACACATCCATTAACTGTGGGCTAGTAACCTGGCTATGGATCCTGTGTCCCACCTTTCCCAAACAGTAAATGGCCAGGTCCATGTTGCAAAGGGCTAAAAACGTCAGTGGCCGGTGGAATGCACATTAGCTCTAAAATCTTATTTCCTTCCCAGAAAAAACAAAAAGAAAAACAGAGATGCAGGGCAGTTGTGTCTTCACAGCTCTTAAAGGCTTTGTCTGTGACCTTCAGCTTAACCAACAGCCCTTCTCACAGCGGCACGCCGGGCAGGCAGGACTGATCACATCACCTCCCTTGGCCCATGGGTTTCATCACCTGGCATTTGGCAATATTCCTTATCTCTGCTGGTAAACATGACAGACTTTGGAGAAAAAGGAAAAAGCTGAGAAAAACATGAAAGAATTACTCAACAAGACTTTGGTCCCGGAAAAACAGCCAAGTTGGATAAATAATAATTTAACAATGCATTCATATAAGAAAGTCGAAGAGATTTGGGGTTTTTGTGTTTGAAAAATTTCCACCTGTTCCAATATAAACCATTCAGTCACTTTCGCAATGGAAAATGTCAGCCCTGGCCACCCAAAGTGCCAGACCCTGCAATTTGTGTGATAAGGTTTAGAGCAAGTGAAAGGGTTTGGAGTGGGAATGGAATTCAGTCTTCAACTTAAATTATTATATATTTTTGTCAACATGGAGAAAATGTGATCACAGTTAAAAAATAGAGAACAAAATCTGTAATAAGATTCCTCTCTGCACTCCCTCTTAATGGATGCTTCGGTCTGATTTTTATTAGGTTTTCACACCTCCTTTTCTGTTATAATAATGCATATAAATGAATTGGACATGACCAACTGCAATGTTGCTCTGCCACAGCACCAAGAAAGCATTGCTTTAGAAAACCTAGGAAACTCTACAACTTGTGAGAACATGACCACTGCACGAGTTGACAGCTCTTCATTGAAAATGACAACTTTTTAATCACTTTCAGAGATAGAGGCTTTCTGCTCCCATTGGCCATCCTTGGCAAAAAAGCAACTGCTGTCAGGGGGTAAAGACAAAATAAGATGCACGTTCATCTAATTTCAAGATCTGCCTAGAGCCTGCTGAAAACAAGCTCAAATTCACCCTGTTACTCTATTAAAAATAAAGCAACTGGTATTAAAGTACATTTAATATAAAAAGTAAACTGAAAAGATGATTAAATTATGTTTTATGTATTACTGGAACCACTTTGTCTCTTGGGAGTTTGTTATACTAGATGTTATTTCCAAATCAATTCTAGAGAATGGTACATAACCCTTTTTAAAATGCAAATGCAAATAGAATGCAAAAAGCCTTAATCAAATGAGATCAACACCACTTGTCCATGACCAAGGAATGAGGAAATGAACAAAACTCTGTGCCTGGCTATCAGTGGCAGTATCACTCATAAGAAGCTACAGTAAGTTTCTATAAGAAGTTTCTATTTTTTCCCACCTTTTTTAAAATAAGCACGACTACAATACAATATGGCCAACTAGGGAATGTAATACTGACTGTATTTGTATCATCATTGATTGAATAATACTATCCTCAAAGCAAAGGTCTTGATGCAACAGCTAAGCTTCAAGTAAGTACCCAATGTAAACAGCAAAAGCTCTTTAGACCTTGTGACCGGTATGAACAATTTTTGGATTTAATTTTCCAAGGCTATGAAATATTAGTACCAAATGAAACACACAAGATACTTTAATCTTCCATATTCACAAAAGAGTGAATCTTGAGAAGACTAAGACACACCTAACATGTACAGATGTATTTATTGCAATCTACCATAATACACAGTTTGCTTTTGGCGGATACAGGTAAAGTGCCAAGTTCACTGATCTTTGTTGCTAATTTCTAGAGGGCCAGGCTTTTACCACTGGTGGGGAGTGTTTCAGTCTTTGGTACTGGCTGAAGTGCTCCCCTGGGAGCTAAAGAGAGTTTCAGTATGGAATTAACCAGAGCGTAGTGCTTAAAAAATTTTCTTTTTGACAGGGTTTCAAAAGGTTTCAAAAGCTTCTAGGAGATGAGATAGTAGCTCAGTCTCAGGTCTCTGCTAATTTGAGACAGGATATATATTTTCAAGAACGCAAGGTTTCCCCACATCACTACATTATTGCTGCTTCCTAACAAATGCAGAAACTTTAAATGGGGTTGATCGAGCTTTATGATTCCAATTAATAGGATTTTTTATAGTGCAAATGGTTTGTTTAAATGCAGCTACCCTTTAAAGTCATAGTTACTTGTAACTGTAATTAAATTCAGTTATATATAACATTTCCACTACATACATAGTTATACTCACACACACTATTGTTGAAAGATCTATTTAGCTTTTCTGATCTATAACTGATGACTGCAACAAAACAGAAGAATAAAACGAGTTTTTCTGTTGAGGAAATTCTACAAAGCTCATGTTTTTAATAAGGCTACTGAGAAAATGAATGTAACCTGAGGGGCAATGTTAGGAGAATTTTTATGAGCAGTGATTTGGTGTTTATAGTACTCTGGGTACTGCTGTTTATTTGCTTTTCACATCCATTTATTCTCCTTTAGCTGGTGGAGACACTGAGACAGATGCTTGAGAAATACCTAACAGCTCTTAACACTGAAGACTGGCAGCTGCTTTCACAAGGGCCACACTTTGACATCCAAATTCAGCTGTTATCAGGGTCAAATTTTGCCATCAAAACTGCCAGGAGGTCTAGCATAAAGCATGGCATACAAAATCTGGCAAGGTGAATTCCTGCTAAAGTTGGCACAGGCCAGTTCACTGGTTTTGCTGATGTGAAGATGACCCTGCTCCCAACCTGAAGTGCCCATCTGATAATTGACTTTTGGTTGCCTTTAGTTCTGGCTTTGAGGAAGAGGCTCAGCTTGCAGACCAGAGTCAGACCTCTATTTTGATTTCTCCTCCCCTTCTGTTACCTCATGGTTCAGTGTCACAGCAGGATGGACAGCCCTGTCTCACTGCCACCTTCACAGCAGGGCACCCTGCTCTCCTAGGAAGTCAAAAATGCAGAGTCCACAGCTTCAGATGAGGCAAGAAGGAAATGCATGGTCTCCCATTTCCTGGGCAAAAGTTCAGAATAACAGGCTACTTCATAAAAATAGCTGTTGTCTGTGTTCCTGAATAAAAACACAATTGCTGAACTTGGCGTTAAACTCAGTGCTGCAACTGTGAGGTTGGCACGTGTAAGGAACATGACCTGAATATGGGCCAGCGGGAAATTTGTAGACCTTCTTGCCTTCTCTCTGAATTGCCAGACTCCAGCTGGTGGCCGAGTACCTTGCACTTTGGATTGGGGCATTTTAAACTTCCACAGCACACCTGAGGACACCTCTATGGTTAAGCAGCTGGTGGATTGCTTTCTTTAATGTTTGCCTAACTCCTCTTTCACACACTAGAGTAGATGTTCTGATCTCACCAGAAATTATTTCAGTGATCCTAGGAAGACCAAAGCATTGTAAGGAAGAGAACTCCTGAAATGCTATCTTATTCCTTATTTTCTGGATAAGGTTTCTCTGAACTAATATATTTGTCATCATCCCCAGGGACAAAAAGCCCATGTTCTCACTCTTATGGTCAGCAAAGGAAGACGATAAAAAGGGTGGTGGCTTAGCAGGAATCTTCAGGACTAGGCCCATATTTCAAACAGATTATTGGAAATTATTTAGAGGCATTCCTAGGCATCCTAACACATGTTAAAAGAAGATAGAAATGGCATCTTCACATACACTCAGGCAGCACAAGGTGCATTGCAACTGAAACACACATTGTGAGGATTCATTCCAAACATTCTTCTAAGCTATAATGATACTTACTTGAGAGGAGAGAGAGAAGGATATTGCACTCAACTTTGCAAACTGACCTGTAGATAACAAAGGATAGAAAACAAGAAGATGACAAATTAAGCCAGTGAGCAGCCAGGCAGTGTATTATTCTGAAGAAAGCCATGCACAAGCCTAGAAATAAAGGGAGAAATTATGGACCCTGAAAATAAACCCAACGAAAAGTGTCTTACACAACACATCCAGCAAAAGACTGTAACAAGAACACAACTGGTAGCAGATGTGGGAGGATAAGCACTGTTAGCATTTACACTTGTGCACTAAATGTGTTTTTTCCTGGTACAGATACTTGTTATTTACAACATGCTTCAAAAAACAGAGCGAAAGAAGTGTCTTTTGAGGTCCCCTGTCCTAGATTTCCTTGTGTATCTTGGGTTTTCTGCTCATACTTTAATACTAATTTAGAGTTTAGCTTGAAAATCTTTCTTGGAGACAAGGTGACACGAATAACAGGAGTGGGTTTTGACCAACCATCTTCCATGCTACACCACATCTACACGTTTTTTAAAATGTGCTACTTTTACACGAAGTGAGACATTTAATAACATAAAAATGGTTACCATATTGTTACTGAGGTTATCATACTGTAACCTTAGTAGGAGTTCCTCCTCGCAGATTTTTTCAGCTGACAACTGCATTAACGATATCTACAGCCACCAGCTTTTTTTGGCTATCCAGATGAATGCAGTGTACATGTGAGTACAAATAGTAAAACAGCCTGTAATAAATTCCAATGGTTGGATGCAACATGAGAATAGTTGACCTGGCCAGTGTTCAATAGGATACCCTAAACAGAAATTTCCCCATTTTCCTTTGTTTTGGTAAGTAGAAAGTTAGTTGTGTCTTCATCTTGTGTCTTTATCTCAGTGATACTAGTAGAAAAAGGAATAAAATAGCAAAATATCACAAATTAACTGCAAAGTACAGAGAATGAGCCAAAGCCAAAGTATACATCTCAGGATCAATACATGACACTATCCAACCATCTCCTAATCATCCTAGTGGTTCCTACTAAATTAATACATATTCTCACTTGCTTTAAACATGTTCCCTAATGGAAAGAGCATCACCCATACTGGGAAGGACGTTGCATGCTTTGGGTCTGTGGTTATCTACTAAAAATAGTTTCTACTTACAAGTCCCTACTGTCAAATCATTGCCATGGAAAGAGCATCACCCATACTGGGAAGGATGTTGCATGCTCTGGGTCTGTGGTTATCTATCTACTAAAAATAATTTCTACTTACAAGTCACTACTGTCAAATCATTGCTTGATAGGACCTGACAATCTCATGGACAGTAAAGTACATCATGAAATTTCTTTTGGAAAAATGGTATTAAACAGAACTTGCCTAGAATGAGGACTTTCTGTTCCCTTAGTGAATATATTTTTGAAAGAAAAAAGCCTTTCTCTTTTTCTGTTTGTTTTTTTTTCTTTTTTTTTTCCACCCAGTGGAAACAAATGATCTAGAACAATGAGGAACAAAGTTCACCTGGGAGTAGTGTTAACTGACCTAAATTCAGAAGGAGTTTTATTCTGACATCGATGGGGAGATTTCCTCCCCTTCTTCTGGGAATGTTGTCGGAAGACAGTAGAAAAGCTCTGTTTTGACTGAAGCAAGAGTAACACCCAGTTCCATTAAGCCACGTGTAATTTCTACACAATGAATACCCTTATTTTGCAGTGCCTGTGCATATTCAACTTTGTGCATGTAAAAAAAACCTTTGCAATGTGTGACTGTTGCCATATATTGCACTTCCATACTGTAATCAAAGGACAGTCACATTGGTCTATCGTTCTTTCTGGAGAAAACGGAATTTTTACCAGCAATAATAACATTTATTATTTGATGCTTGACAGCTGTCACCATTGAGGTACTCCTCAATGATTTTTAATCTAATTGAGTACTACAATTACTTTTCATTACATCAGCATTAGCTGCTCATCCTGTTCAGAAGTTAAAAGGCTGTCATTTTTGCCATTTCCTATCATTTTGGATAAAAAACTGTGATAAAAAAACCCCATGTCATCCGCTGTTGCCTTAGTAAATAGTCTGTAATAATTTTGCTCCTGTCATCATGTCCTTAAAGACCTTTGCAATGAAATGACTTTTGGCAGGCTACCATAGGTGTGTAGCAGAACTAGGTAAACAATTAAAAAAAAAAAAAAGTTGCTCACATCAACCTCAAAACTACCTGCAGTTTTGATATGAGTCAATAAAATTTTACAAGACTAACTTATCCTAGCAGCTTTACAGAAAAGAAGACCAAAAGAGCAGCCATTATTCATTAGATGATGAGCCTGTCGGTTCCAGATTCTGGTCTCCAAGGTGACTGGCAATGGACACTAAACTACCAGAAACATGTCTAGATCTTGTTAGCGCCCACCAATCAGCAGTCTAAAGAATTCCTGCTCAGAAGGTGCTTTTGAACCTCATTTCCACACATCTGATCTCTCAGTACCTGCTGAATCCCTTTTTTTTTAGCCCACTTATACTTTTGGTCGTGGTTACATTCTGTAGTGCCAAGTTCGAAATTTTAATTGATTACCATGCAGGAAAATAGTTATTTTTGCTTGCTTCAGCTCTGCTCCCAAATAACTGAACAGAGTATGCCCTCCTACTAACGTTACTACCAACATTATAAGTAATTAATTTTATATTAGGATGATTGAAGTCAAAATAACTTAAGAACTGGCAATAGTACGCTACACTAGGTAGAAGTGGAGACCATTACACAGACAGGATGGGATATCTGCAGAATTCCGGCTCCCTCCTGCCAAATTTTCTTTACTCAAATTCTTAAACAAATGCCCTTTGAAAAGTTCCTTAGGGGGTGTTTAATGACAAACCCCCAGGCTTCTCTGTACTAGATGCTTATTGAATACTTGGTCCTCTGGGATCCAATTCATTTTGGACCCTTTCCCTCCAGACTCTGACAATAACACACAGATTGCACTTGAGCTTCAGTTCACACTGGAGAAACCATTATGAATGTTTTTCGCTGCTGGAGAAAAAAAAATAATCCAAATATAGCCAGAACTCAGCTTGACACCACCAGCCAGCCTCTGTGGTACGGGGGAATGAGGTCTAAGTGACTTGGTAGACACCGGCAGAGAACAAGCTCAGAGGCAGTTCTGTCCCACCTGGTGCCCTGGTAAGCTTAAGGACTACTGTTGTGTGCCTCAGGCAGTGTGGTCTTCCTGGAGATGCACAAAGGCCAGATGCATGCTTGCTTGTGGAAGAGACCAGCAGCAGTTTTTGGAATGTGGCTGCTCTAGTAAGGGAGAATAGAACATGCCCCAGGGCCCAGGACAGGTTAAGAAGGGCACTGGGCAGCTGTGGCACATTATTGTTTCTCACTTATGGAGATGCATGGGTAGCTCCTGTCCTCCCACCTGGTATGCCTCATCCTGCAGCTTCTGCTTCAGGTACTCCTCCATTTTCAGTTCGTTCTCCAGCTGGCGGACAGAGTCATTCTCGTAATTTTCATCATCTGCTCTGACATAGGGGTCTCCATCTTCTGTAACCCTAAAGACAATTATTAATAAATAGCCTCCTGAGATGAATGACATTCAGAGTCAATAAGATTTCCCCTCATTGTAAGCTATGAGGAGAACCTGATTTTTTAGTCAGTGGAAAACACTTCTGCTATTTCCCCTTTCCAGTGATCTGGTATTGATGAAGTAGATCAAAGGGCATATTCTGCTGAAGGCATTTTGGGGGAATGGATATTTCCCCATGGAAACGAGTAGCAAAAGTTATCAATAACTTTATACACAGAGGTTGAACTAAAAATAACTGGAAAGATGCCCATTTTCTTTGACAGGAAGATTCACATTCTAAAATTAAATCAGTTTGTTGATCAATTGAGTTGGTCAATAAAAAGCACTCTTTCCATTTAACAGCTTCTCTTTTTCCAGTGGGCTCCAGCGGGCCCCTCAGTCTGGATAAGCAGGGAATGGGACTGCAGGGCATATTTGGGAGCATAGCTGTCCCACAGCCTCCACACTGCCCGAGTGTACCAGACTGGATGTGAGACAGCCCACTCCTGAGGGCACCCTGAGTTCTGGCCTTTACTGTATACACAGCTCACTACTATCTAACCATGAAGCTGTGCTCACTTGGATTTAGGCATTTTATTTTTTGGTAATCAAATAGTTGAGAGGGAGTGAAAATATTACATGATGCATATTGTTTTCATAGAATCACAAAATCATAGAATTGTCTAGGTTGGAAGGGAACTTTAAGATCATCTAGTCCAACCATCGACCTACCTCTGATAAAAAATAAAACAAAACCATCACTAAACCATGTCACTAAGCGCTATATCAACCTGTCTTTTGAACACCTCCAGGGATGGTGCCTCAACCACTTCCCTGGGCAGCCCATTCCAATGCTTAATAGCCCTTTCAGTGTAAAAATTTTTCCTTTTTCAACAGAAAAATACTGAGATTAGGAAGGCGAATCGAGCAGGTACCCACATGTCACTGCGGATGGAGCCGGTGGCAGCAGCGCTGTGGATGTACCCTGGCTTGCGGGCATGGATCTGCGCGAGGAAAGCCTTCTCAGATGTTGGGGATGGAACGAGGTCATCAAAATGAGTCCGTCCAAATTCAGAATCCACATTGCTTTCTGTCTCGCTGCCCACTTCTGGGAAGCAAAAGGTGACACACGGTTCCATTTAACTTTCACAAGAGTAAGTAGACTTGCCTACTTCTGTAAGCCTTTCTCTGCCTTTCCAGCTTAGAGTGCCACCTCCTCATAGTGAATAACAGTATATTATTCTACATATATCTGCAGAGCTAATTGTTTTCTTCTTGTGGTGGGACAGAAGAGCGAAGCTTTTACTTATCTGGGTTACTAGGTACAGTATTTTTATGAGAATACCACAGACTGCATTTTACAACAGGTCCTATAGGTTCTATAGTGAACGAAATTTCTAAAGAGTGAAATCCTGCTCCTCGTGGAATCACAAACAAACGTCTCAAAGTTTTCACTTTATCCAGCTGCACCTCTATGTCCATAGCTTTCAGAACTGCTGTATTCCTGAAGCTGTTATTTTTTCTGAAAGCATAAAAAGCTTTGAAGATACATTACACTGCTGTTTTGTTGGTTTGTATTTTCCTACCTCCCGTTTTTTCAAAAATATATGAAATGTCACCGTAGTGATTATCTACCCTCGTTAGCCCCACTCACCAGAATTTAGTTCTTTTACCAAAGAAGACATGGTGTTGGTGATTGAATCTGCTGCCACCAGCAAATCATTTCTTAAGTTTCGTCTTGCACCTGAAGCAAGAGACAGACAAAACACAGTGTTAATATTCTTCACAAGACATATGTTTTCCAGTTGAAAGCAGTTTTAACCCTGTTGAAAGCTGCCATTGTGATAATTCAGGGTATCAAAGTGCTTATGAGGGACACGTGCAGAAGAGTTCTCTGCAGAATGGCCTCATTTACTTATGCTGTATGCAAGAGCAGAAGCCTACTCTCATGCTTCATTTAATCACAATGCCAGATATGTGGAGATTATTCATCGCCATCAAGCCTGCATTTGTGTGGTGACACCAGCAGACCAGGCCTGGAAGATTAAATCCAGCGTGAACTCATTTAAAATGTCTGTAGGGGAGGAGGGAAGAAATGAAGTGTTTTCTCTAAGTTCCCACAGCTCTGTTTAATGACACCATTATTGTCAGGTATTTGCCAGATAATTATGGCAAATGTTGAAGAAACACACTTGACCTCATCAAGACTGATACGGATTTTTCCTCTCTGCTTCTGCTCAGCCTGTCCTGCAGCTCAAGGACTTTCTTGTATATTCCATAATTTACTTTATATCTCTCTCTCTTTATTTATTTATTTATTTATTTTTAATAAAGAAAGCACTATTGCCTCTCTAAACAGCCCTAGGCTGCTTTTAAACTCTTCCTAATAATGCATCTAGAAGTGCTTCCATGCTGAACCTGGCAGTATTCCCTTAACCATCAATCATGAAAGAACCTTGTGAGCTGCATGAAATACTCCTTCCCTGGGAGCAGGCTGTAGGTAACGCATGCTTAACTCCCCCAAATCCCAAACATAGCTCCTATTGTAGCTGAATAATCAATATATTTCACAGAATCTCTAATCTTGCAGACTGGATTATTGACAGGAATTGGGAGGATTCGACTGTTGTAGATTCTTTAAAACTGGCTGAGTGTAAAACAATACATTTAAAAAAATCCCCCGTATCCTAAAGAGTTGTTTTTTGGGTTTTTTTAAATATATCCATTAGCAAATGGTTACTGGAATGTTAATTACAGTAGTTAATCTCTCTTGTACACACACACACTCAGCCATTCCCCTTCTGAAGTGTTCTCATTGTTGTATCTTTGAACTATTGCAAACGCTATGAAAGAGAAAAAAAAAAGAGAAACCATGCTTTAACCATGGCGTGTCTGCATAATGCATTTATAGGCGTATCTCTGCTTGCGCAGCACAGAATGGACTCATAAAATCTTAGCCCACCCCCCCCCAAAAGTCGTATGTCAAGACATGGCAGAACAGTTGGCAAATATAGCAGTTTTTAAATGTGATTGCTTACCTTTTTATATTGCCTTTTATTTACTTAAGCATTTGCCTGTGGCAACCTTAGTATTATTTATTTTATTGTGGCTGCTATATTATTTCTCTTGCTCTTAGTTCTGGAAAAAACTGTCCTATAACAGTCCACATTTTTGCCTGTCTTGGAAAGAAGAAAAATATGTCTTGCCTGTTTCTTTTGCCACAGAAAATGAGACATCCAGCAATCTGTTACGTTGGGACTGGGTATTATGCCTTGGTAAAACATGTTCAATACACCAACTGACTAGCACTTCAGTAGAAAGTTCTTGATTGCATTATATATTCAACCTTGTCATAAGATGCACACAGACACAAATGCCACGAAAGTCAAGGGAAAGGGTGCATGAGAGGGCTGAACTAGGCTCCTGGGCACCAACAGGCTTCCACTGTAGCAGAGGAACTCCAGAGCTCCACTTACATTTGATTTGTACTAGGGAAACGGGAAAAAATGTATTCGAATAAAATAATTGCAGTGATGTAAATATTTTAGGAGAGCAGATAAGAAAAAGAAGGAATATTTCTTCATTTAGATCACATAGACTATTTACTTTCTTTAGTACTCAGCACAATCATTTAATCTGTGGCCTTAGAAATTCAAAACAGTTTAAAATTTATCGTAACTTGATGTAAGAGTGAAAAGAGGAGTGAAATACATGGTGCAGCCTATGACAGTTTTCTGGAAATGCAAAGGGAGGGTTCACCCAGACTTCTAGACTTGATTCCTATCTAGTCTAGCTTAACCTTTCTCACTGGCACAAAGCAAAAGGACAAGGAACAACAGTCTCGAGCTGCATCAAGGGATGTTCCCATCAGATAGAAGGACAAAAAATTTACACTGAAACACCAGAACAGAGGCTGTGGAAAATGCACGTCAGGACTCGTCCAGAACTCAACTGGTAAAGGTCTGATCTCACTTTGAATCCCTCTTTCTTTGAGCAGGAGGACATGGTGACTTACAGGAGCCCTTTCTACCTGAACTAATTCTGTGATTGTATCATCTGTTCCTAGCAAAGTCCTTCTTTAAAACCAAAGACACTGACAACGCCTTGCCGAGGTCAATAGCAATTCTTCTTCTGGTTAACAGAGCACTGATAACTAACTGGTCCGACCACCTTGCATCAAAATTCCCTCTTAGCACAAAATCCACTAATTGGCATCATTGTCCAGCTTCTGCTTATCTGCTTGCTTTGACAGCAAAGTCTGATGGCTGACAAAGTTGATTTTCAGCAGTAAAACAGTCGTTGCAGATTTTTTTTGGGAGGTTTGTTTCATTGCATGCAACTCAGAAGCTCAAGTTCATTTAGTCATTAACCACAAGAAGGAAGGATTCTTCAGAGAGTCTCCGAGGACCTCAGAGAAGCTACCAATGAGACTTACTTTGTGCAAAGGCTTCCTGCACGTCTCCTCCCACCCCGGTCAGAGAGTCCTGAGGTGCGTGGGTCGGGGTGGAGCAGGCAGAGGCAGACCTGATGGGCATCGGGATGGGTCGACTGATGGTGTGGCTGGGTGAGGAACGGGGGGAGCCTGCTCCTTGGGTCTGCAAAACAAGCACAAGGGGTTAAGCAGGTCTTCGCAAGAGCCGGCGCCTGCTGTCCTTGTCACCCATCCCTCAGCTTAAAGGCATTGTGCTGTCCGTAGATCAGCTGGGTAATGTTAATTTTGCTAAAAGAAATATACTGAAGCCAGTTGTTAGCGGACAGCAATGCTTCCGTGCAGAAAAACAACGAGTAGGAAAATATGAGTCAAGTCCTGACTTCCCTCAAGCATGGGAAAATGTCAGGCAGCTAAATTATATTAAAAAAATATCCAAGTTAATAAGCAGCAAAGCACAGACCTTCTCTCTGCCCTCCTCCAGCTCTCAATCACCCAGTTCTGGTGAGTGTTTGATAAAACATAACTCATCCAGGCCGTGAGAAGGGGAAAGAAGCTGGCACCGAGGTGGGCAAGGGACTGGAACAGCCCCTTTCACCAGAGCCCTGCGTGAGAGCTGGCCACAGCCCTGCCCTCCGTGCCCCCGCAGGAGCAATTCACAGCACACACAAACCTCTCAGCCACATAAAGTCTGACACTCGCAATAAATAATACAGCCCTATGCTTTTTATTCGGAGGTAGAGAACTATTTTAAGCCACCATTAAATCATGCACTAGTAAATCGTTGGCTCGCCAGGATGTACTCTGGCACTCCCCAAACACTGTGGGAATAGGGCAATATAAATTCCTGCTGTGGGTTCAGCTGCTGGAAGTGAAAACGTTTTAACACCAGTCATATAAAATGCCATGCTGTTAGCACCTCGCAGTTTTAGTGTCACCTAGCTGAAATTCAAGCAGACTTTACAAAGTAGTCATTTTTACAAATGCAGCTGGGTGAGTGACAAAGAGAGACGGCCCCCTGTTCATCCCCTGTTTCAAACCCCCCAGGAACATGTATCCGATGTAAGAAAAACAAATACTGGAGCTCACACCGACCAGCACACAGCTTTTGACTGAAAACCTGTGTTTGGTAGATGTCAAGGACTGAGTGCTGCTAACGGGGAACTACAATTCATGTGCCTGGTTATTTACAGTGAAAAGTAACCTGAGGGCTGGTGGCTCCCTCACCCTGGGTTTATTTTGAGAATTCAGAAGGATTTCTTAACTCTTCCCATGCCTTTTCTTCTGTAGTGGCTGCCACTGAGGCCTCATAAGGATTGGCAAATATGTTTTTTAGATAGATGATAGATAGATAGATAGACAGACAGACAGACGATAGCAGCCCATTGCTGGAGGAGTGCAGCATTGCCCTTGAGATTTTTATAAATTCCTGCCCCACACCATAAATAATGTATCAGAATACTAAGCCATTTGTTCTTTTCTTCTATCACCCCTTTCTAAGAGATATTATCACCAGAGAGACTTCAAGGGCAAATTAGGTTTATGAAGAATAAGCACATTACTGATGGGAGAACGGAGGATTTAATACTGATAATTTCTTTAATGATCAGTTTTAGAGCATTTACATGATGGATGAAAGGGAAATCGAATACATAAGGGCCAGATGCTCTCCTGTTTCTGGAATTATCTGTACCCATTCCAGCAGAAATGCAGATCTCTAGTCCTCCAGAGGCAGGGCACAGAGAGCAATCTGGAGATGCTCCAAGGTCACAGAATCGAGGAATCATAGAACAGTTAGAGTTGGAAGGGACCTTAAAGATCATGAGTTCCAACCCCCTGCCATGGGCAGGGACACCTCCCACCAGAGCAGGTCCTTGGAGGTCACACCCCCAGCACACCAGGCAGGGGATCAGGGAGCTACAGCTATCTCCTCTCACATCCCTACAGGGAATGTTCCATCCTCTGAGAAACAAATTTGTGAAAGAATTTCTGGTTCCCAGCTCCCTCTTTCGCTTGCCCTTTTTCCTCAGCTCCCCTTTGCCTTTGATCTTGGTTCTAAGGAGCACCAACAACAGTGGGAACTTTCAGAGAAAATGAGAAAAAATTGGACAAAATTTGCTTCCTATAGTCAAGTCCCATTTAAGGAATGAACTTCAGAATAGGCATTTTATTTACTAAAAATAACAGATGCCTGCCAGTACTTCTTTGCTGGAATTTTCCCACAAGGGCAATGCAAAAGCTGCTGCACACCAGTGCTTACCCTTGTGTCTGTTTGCAGCTATGACTGAGATCTCGTGTTTATGATAAACAGTGCTCTCTTATCTGGAGCTTTCAGTGTTGGAACAAACTGTTTGGGAAGCACAGAGAGATGAAACATTTGGAGTTCCCTGTACAGTAAAAAAACTCTTCTCTTTTTATACTATTTGGGCAGTATCAGACAGAACTGATGAACTGCAAGTTGAAATAGGAGGATCACAGAATCACAGAGTGATATGGGGTTGGAGGGGACCTGTGGAAATCATCTAGTCCAACCCCCCCTGCCAAAGCAGGTCCACCTAGAGCAGGTTGCACAGAAACGTGTCCAGGTGGGTTTTGAACATCTCCAGAGACAGAGACTCCACCACCTCTCTGGGCAGCCTCTTCCAGGGCTCTGCCACCCTCACAGGACATAAGTTCCTTCTCGTGTTTAGATGGAACTTCTTATACTCAAGTTTTTGCCCCTTTCCTCTTGTCCTGTCACTAGGCACCACTGACAAAAGTCTGGCCCCATCCTCTTGACACCTGCCCTTTAAGTATTTATGAGCATTGATCAGATACCCCCTGGAGGACACCAGGGAATCCTTGATTTCAGAGGGGTGAGCACTTTAATTACATTTTCCTCATCTAGATCCACCTCAGCCCAAGTTTGTGGGAATGGAATGCTATTAGGTTTGGACTCCTGCTTAGTGGTTAACAGGAGAAACGTGATTGTTTTCACAGGCTAGAGCTAATGGCGTGAAACCTGCTGTGATAATCAGTAATGACTTCTTGGTAATCTCAGCTGAGAAATTGAGCACTGAATTGCTCCCAAACCTCGGCAGCCCCACCAGCTGAGGACTAAGACATGCTGGAAGGGGAGCTACCGCAGCCACCACGAACACGTGAATGGCTTTAGCTTTTATGTTGTACTTGGTTGCAGCTACCAATGTTCTCATGCTTTTTAGGAAAACTTCATGGAATCACGGAATTGTCAGAGTTGGAAGGGACCTCTAGAGGTCATCTGGTCCAACTCCCCTGCTAAAGCAGGAACACCTAGAGCACATTACTCAGGACTGCATCAAGGCGGGTCTTGAAGATCTCCAGAGAAGGGGACTCCATGACCTCCCTGGGCAGCCTGTTCCAGGGCTCCGTCACCCTCACCATAAAGAAGTTTTTTCTCATATTTGAATGGAACTTCCTATGTTCCAGCTTGTGCCCGTTGCCCCTTGTCCTATTACTGGAAACCACTGAAAAGAATCCGGCTCCAACATCCTTCAACTCTCCGTTGAGATACTTATAAACATAAATAAGGTCTCCCCTCAGTCTTCGCTTGTCCAAGCCAAAGAGTCCCAGCTCCTTGAGGAGGGAGATGCTCCAATCCCTTAATCATCTTTGTTGCCCTTCGCTGGACTCTCTCCAGTAGTTCCCTGTCCCTCTTGAACTGGGGAGCCCAGAAGTGGATGCAATATTCCAGTTGTGGCCTCCCCAGTGCAGAGTAGAGGGGGAGAATGACCTCCCTGGACCTGCTGGCCACACTCTTTCCTAGGCAGCCCAGGATTCCATTGGCCCTCTTGGCAACAAGGGCACACTGCTGGCTCATGGAAAGTGTGCTATCTACCAGGACTCCCAGATCCTTTTCCTTAGCATCCCTAGTCAACCTGCTGCGGATTTTAAGTTAGCTCTTTTTAGACAGAAGAGTTCCCACTACCAAGTGACGTGCATGTTTAGGATAAAATGCTCGACAGGAAAACTGGCTTCACAGGAGCTTTAGCCCATTGCTCCCTCTGCCGGAGCTGAGCTGGGATGACAGATGGGGAAAGCCCTCACCCAGCCACACAGATGTGGAGAACTCATTATCCTTTCTCAACGAAGGGCAGCCGAGAAATAGAAAGTTCATAAGCATTAGATGAATTGCCAGGCTGCTCCTTCCAATTGAATTCCTCCAGAAATTAATTTAATCCTGTTTCTCTCAACAGATCGTGAAATGGCACGGCGTAATGGGGATCATTTAATGGGAATGGTGAGAGCAATTCCTTAGCATCATCACCTGGTATTCAGCGAGGCTGTTACTCTCGGGAGAAAAAAATCATATCTCATAACAGCTTGAAAATGTGCTTTCATTTATACTGTCCAGTGAACATCTTATATGAGAGGGAAACTCTTGTCACATTGGGAACAGCTCTATCGCGAATGGAAGATCTTTTAATACTGCAGAATCAAAAAAGACAGCCCTTACACGAAGGTGGTGTTTGGTCAGATTTATTTTTTTGTGTGCAACAGACTGATGCTCTACAAAAATTAGCCAAAATCTTAGTTATGTGAAGGTGAGCATTACCTACAAAATCTGCATGCTCTACCATAGACAGAACACATCAACACTTGCAACTCTACTTCTGCTGATGAAAGCAAGAGGAAGTGTATTTTGTTAAAATGAAGCATTTTTGTCAGACTCATAAATCAGACTGCTGTCTGAAAAGTGCTTTTTTTAGCGTAATATGTTTCCAAGATCGAGTTCAATACTAAAAAGCTCCAAAACAACGAAATAGTCTAAAATTTACCATTAGTAATATAAACACTTGCCCCTTTTGATCTAGGTTGCAGAAGCCATTTAGAAACTAGATTATTTTCCTGAAGACTCACGGGACTGTTAGCATCAGTGCCCACTTTAAAAGATGTGCACACAATGCCCTGACTTTTTTTGGATAAAGTGGGATTTCCAACTCAATGCCCTGGTTGAATTTTAACTCAGTTATGTTTTTCTTACAGTTCCAAAATTCTCATAACATTTTCAAAATGTTATCTATGATAGAAGTGTTCTTTAATTCGTATTGTAGGTTGGTTTCACCACATTTGAGTGGTGGTTTCCACATCTTACATGTTCTTATTTAGAGGAGTGAGAAAAAGTTCCAGACTCTTTGTAGCCATGATCCCTTTCTCGGGGGCTAAAGGTGTTTAATTGTGAAACTGCCCCAAGATACTTGAAAATAATGTGTGAAAGAATTGCAGAGTATTAATTTTGGTCAAAAGAACACACACGCATTTCAAGCAAAGGAAGTAAAATAAATCACAGGAACACAATCACGTTTAGGAGTTAGTGAGGCCTCCAGCAAGGAGGTAACTTACTACCTGTTTCAATTCTTCTTCCTAAAGAAAAAGAGGATCAGTGCATGAGATTGGCCAGGATGTAAGTGAAGAACAGGAAACAAAGAGTAACAGGGCTGAAGGTACAGTCGAGACAGCTGAAGGTGTGTCACCAGGTTATGGTCCCACCTCTGCACACTTTGAAACACCAGAACAGGGCAAAGCATGCAGAAAGCTACTATCATTTCCTACCCCAAATTTTCTTTGTCCAGGCCGTGCAATGACAGCAGGCAGCCCGGACTACTAGCTGTAGCTCTGCAGCATGTCATAGGTAGAAAGAAAAGTATCCTGCCTACTGCCAGCTCCCAGCAATCTGCTGGCTGCTGGGTGGGCTCTGATGCTCAGGTGCCACCAATTCCTGCATCGTGGCTGCAGAAGCCTGAGCTTGAGGAGATGCAAACGACACAACTCATCCTTTGATGCGAATACATGTTGCTCACTGGATTTCAGTGAAATTCCTTCTGCTTTTATCAGAGCCGTATTTGACACAAGTTGCACTGAATTTCCATGCTCTCATTTTACCTGGCATGGCCAACAACAGAACAGACTCTTATGCTACTCAGAGGACTTTCTTCCAAGCTGAATTTCTGGCATCATCTGTCCTGAGGCACATCAGGTAAAATAGGGCTGGATGCTGCAAATAAATACACCTTTTCCATCCTACCCTAGTCTGTCTTAAAAAGGCACATGCATTTTGACACCTTCATTTTTAACAGAGGTCCTTCATTTAGGTGTGTTTCATCTGTTTAACAAGGGCTTGTTTCTGTGTTTATGAAAATGACCAAGTGTTGGGTAAGCATCTCTAAGATCAGAGAGTTAGATGTGGTTGCCAAATGGCATGTCTGACTGAAATGGGCAAACTTAAAGGAACTCGTAAGGGCAATTCTGTACTGTCAGCTGGAGTAGGTAGCAGTGTACAGTGCCAAGTTGTTTTTCTCACAGTTATTAGTTAACTTGTTTTATGAGCCAGTTTGTTCCTTTTTTGTTTGTTTGTTTTTTGTGTCCTCAGCAGAGAAAACTCTAAAAAAACCTTAAACTGGACCACAAAATATTTTCTGTTTGGACATTGTCCAATGGCTGATCCACAGACTGATAGCCTGAAATCCAGAGATGTGGCCAAATCCTACCAAAGAGCAAAACAGGACTGTTTTGCATCATGCTGCAGTATTATTTAAAGGACTGTATTAATTCTTCAATAGTTCAGAGCCTGTCTCTGAGGCTCTGTCCACTTAGCAGTAGGTGATGATGGTGATGCAGTGTTACTACAGGAACAACATCACCTGAGCATCATTTGAAACCCCTGAATTGAAAGAGCAAGGCAAAAAATAGAAAGAGAAGGACACAAAACCAAATTTCATGGGTGGAAATAGTAAAGTTCTGCAGAATTCTGTGGTCATGTCTCCTTCCTCTCTGATCTTCACTCTGCTTGTTCTCCTTGGCAGTACCCAGTGAAGCTCCTTACCTTCAGCAGTTTCATGAGGCCTTCTAACTGAACCATAAGCTCCCTCCGGCTTTCCTGGAGAGCAGACATCCTCTGTTCCAGCTCATCCTTCCGTTGTCTGAGGAACAAGCAGACCCGATCAGAGCTTACCCCTCGCAGTGTCAGCAGCTTTTAACTGCATCGTTTCCCCAGCCCGACTACGAGGGATATGCCCACAGACCACAGGGAAGCAAACACAGGGCAGGAATTCAGCATAGCGCTTAGAAACCGGGCTACATGAAAGCCAGGGAGTTCCCTCACACAGACCCTTCTTCCAACGAACAAAGGAGGTTCAAACAAATTTGTGTTATATTCCCTTGTGGGAATGCTTGGCAGTTTTTGCCTTTGGATCTCTCTAGTCAATAACCTCAACTAGCTGTCAGGAGAAATTAAAACCATGCCCTGAAGGACAGGAAATTACAGCAGGGGTACTGAAGAGAGCGAGATATGAGAGAAGCTACGAGAGTGCAGAAATTCATCCAGAATGCTTTTGTTTCTATTTTTTTTCTGGAAGTAAGACTATCCCATAGCGGAGATATAACTGCTTGAAAATAGCCCTTTGGACTCGGGGTCCAGTGCTGGTTCTATAGCGGTGTGAATGGTGAGCCACTCCAAGTGTGACACCCAGTTTGTGCCCACTTAAATGGGAACAGCTTTGATTCTGCCCAGCTCCACTGCGCAGGACGGGGGTCCAGCACCTGCACATGTTCAACCACTAAAATTGTGTGAGAGATCCCCACATAAACACAAAATAAAGCTCTGACCTCCTGGAAGATATGATTGTTGAACGACACTACTGTTGAAAAATATATACATTTGGTATATTTTATGCACTACTGTATATCAAATAACATAAAACCACAATGTTGTTAGCCTTGTACTACCTACAAAATACGACAATTTAATCCTAAATGGAAAAGCACCGGAGTTAACATGACTAATTAAATTTCCTATATTTAGGGAAAGAGAAAACCCTGATTTTGAGCCTTCTCTGTAAGTCAGCAGTTACTGATACAAGCAACCCTGATTTCTACGGGATTGCTCACGTGTGCTATCTCTCACCTATATAATAGGATCATATAGTAACACTGTCAGGTTGTATTTACTCTTCTGGAGGATTAATCTATTTTCTGCTACAAATTGCCTGTGGTGGCTTTTCATTTCTAGGCATGTAACGGTTGGAAATGCTATGAACTGCACAAAGGCAACCAAGTTTAAGAAACCGCTAATAGAAATACGATACCCCATCCATGTAATTCCAAGTGGCAGGTCCTCGCACAAACCTCTGCTGGGTTTTTGATTCGCTCTACGGGGAGAGAGGATCTAAGCAGCGTGCGATGTACACACCGCTCCTCCGGCTTGTTTCTCCTGCTGCACTCCGAAGCAAGTTCTTGGAAGCAAGGGGTTTTTTAACCCATCTCCAAGACAGGGTTAGGTAAAGGAATGCTGTATTCAGAACCTCATTTCAGCCAGTCTGCAATGCTACAGCAGCTGGGATTACATCCTGGGACAGGTACCCACCATGTAATTCACAGATTTCAGCGTTTCTTAATATTAAAGAAACTAAATTGCCCTACTGCCCTGATTGCTTCAAGGGCAAAAGATCTGCGGGGTAAATCAGTGCTACTGTTCTGAGTCCTGCTGTTTTACACACGATAACAACAGCCTTGTGACATCCTAAGTGTCTAGGAGTTTGAGGTGGTGTTGAAATTCCACAGCAATTCGAAAGCCAATCTTTTGCCTTTCAAATGGTGAATATTTTAGAACGTATGCAAAGCAGTACAGACCCACAGATTAAAAGTTATTTTCTGACTCTGACACTGCATATTAAATCAGAAAAAATACCATAATTAAGGAACTCAGATGTCCCTGCCCTAGGGACATCCCATGTCAGGAAATTCAAATAAGGATATTACATGTTTAGTATGTATAGCAAAATTTAAAAGAAGGAAAAATTAAGTAGTCAGTCCACTAACACTGCACAATCATTTGATTATTTTTTTTAAAGGCAATAAATTTTATTTGTCAACTACATAAAAAGTTAATCTCATAAACCTGCTTAAAACAGACCTTAGGCTTGATGCACAGGAGCTACATTTCTGGTCTATTTTATGCAGCGTACACATTTTCACCACAGTCAGTTTTATATGCCTTACAGAATGTCACAAGCCTGTAGATACCTAGGAGTAATTACATACTAAAATCACCCCTAGAAATGAAGAAGCTAATTTGTCTTCAGATTGGAAAGCAAATGTTGTTATTTGTGAAACAAAAATATTTTAGTGTGGAAGACTTAATAATAAAACTATACAGTATTTGTAAAGAAAAAATTTAGCACGATTTCTATAGTAATTTCCTTTGGTTATGAACCAAACCACTAAAATATTACTTGTAATGGCCAAAAACTTATGAACCAAACCACTAAAATATTACTTGTGTGAGGAGCAGGTAAATGGTCAAAAATGTTCTTTAGTCTTCTCATGAGAGAACTGCTCTACGGGGGAAGGGATAAAATTCAATCTAGCATTGTTTCACTAGAAAGAAAGTGTTCACACTCTATTCTCTATTCACATGAAGCGTTTTGAATAGTTCTTATTGCATTCTCTGTCTGGCTCTCACAACGCGAACTTCAGGACTACAGATCTGGGCCAGTGGCAATTGTTCTTCTTCAATGTGATATACATGGCAATTAGTAAATCCTTGTAGAGTATCCTAATTAACATGCAGACGCATCCATATCAATGTTTTTAGCTTGGTGGGATAATTGGAGAAATGATCCTCTAAATCTTCAGCTGCTGCAGAGGACATTACTCCTCCTCCCAAGGAGGATCACTCTGCAGCCTGGTTTTGCACCATGAAGAGAACTGACCTCTCCTAAGAGTTCAGCAAATGGGGGAAATTTCCAAAAACTAACGTCTAATTCTGGCTGTATTTTCATGTAGCTCTGTATTTACTTTAGCATAAATGAGAAGTCTTTGTAGAAGCATTTGTTCTGACAGAACAACATTTTTCCCCACATAATTAATGGCATTTGGACAGGGCTGTGAAGACCTATTCCAAATGACCTAAGGGCCTAACTCTGCAAACACTAATGCACATGCTTAATTTAATGTAATGAGTAGTATGTGAGATTCCTCATGCATGCTGTTTAAAGCATAAGCTTAATTACTTTTAGGACTACAGCCTGCACTGAAAATGGAGGAAAAAATACACATTTTGCTATTTACTCAAAAAAGCCCCCAAAACTGTAAGCTGGGTCTCTTATTTCTTCTCTTATTGAGAATGACCTGTGTCTCTAGTCATTGCTGGAGGTTTTACTGCTGTGGACCTACCTCAGGAGCCGGAGCTCTGCAAGGAGAGTGGGATTTTGTTGTGCCTTCTCCGGTGTGGGCTGAGATGCTTGCTCGTGTTCAAGTCGCAGCCTCTGGATCTCCTGTAGGATTTCTCTTGGGGAAGAGAATAAGCAGAAGACTACAAGTCAGTAATTTACCACAAAACCAGCTCACTGGACATCTCTAGAGGAGATAAAGTGCGACTGTATGTAGCTCTTCATCAACGTGGATACGATGACCAGGCTCCAACCAACAAAAGAAGCCCTCAGCACTGGGAAGGTCTCTGGAGAATTTTTAAATAAACTTCTAGGATTTCACCATAAAGGGAAATACTTCTTCAAGACGCCCCAAAATCAGAGGTAGACGTGAAATAGCAATATGCTTAATTAAATTGCTCCCTTCTACTTATTCCCCAGGAATATTTCAAGCATCACACGAAATTCACAAAAACTAAAATAATATCTGGCTCCTTTTGAGTATCAGAGAAAATATTTTGCGCTTAAAAAAAACACTTTTAGTGTAAGTAGAGATCTGAGAGTGGTCAACAATACATGGAGAAGCCCTGTAGCAGGACTTGTTATGACTGGCTTGCCAGCCCTGGAGCGCTGTCAAAAGGCTAATAGAAAGCTTCGCGGCAGAAGGTGGAAACCTTTGTGGAATTTTTCTCTTCTTCACAATGTGGTGGATAGCAGACGGTCAGGAGGCAGCCTCGAACTACAGAAGACAAATGGGGACTGGAGCTGGTGGCTCGTTACACGGTGACAGAAGGCAGTGCAGAGTTTGGGAGAGGAAACCATCTGGTCTGGTCTGGCCGCTATTTTACCGTCCGGCAGTAAAAACAGAACTCTGCTGCCACATGTCTCATGGCATCAGGCAGCCCGATACCCAGGGCCAGATCCTCTGCTGCTAACAAACGGGCGTCACTCCTTTCTGGGGCCAGCTGGCCTATTTCTCCTGCACACCCTTTCTCAGTCCCAGCCACATCCATACCTAGTGCCGCATTTGATCAGCAGCCTGACTCGCTGCTAAACCTTCCTGCAGCCCTGCCCTGTGTTCTGGAGAGCTTTAATCATCTTTTTCACAAATAAAAGCAGGAGAGCATTACATTACCAGTGTGACGGATCCTTTTATCCTTTTGTGTTATAGTGCCACAGAGGATCCAGCTCAAGTTAATCTGGTTTTGAAACAGGATAGATTTTTTTTTTTTTTAAACTCTTCACAAACAGCAGCTGCAAACAGTGAAGTATCAATGATTATATCATGTGATTGAACAGTTCACTCGTTAAAACACAAGGTGGCTGTGGGTTTTAAAGCCCTTGTATTCTGCAGACCTTTTTGTGCCCTGTATGTTTTGTAAGGGGAGGTGTATACGCACGTATAAGCGCACTGCACAGAAGTAGGTGGTAAAAAATGTTAGGAAACAAAGAGACATGCACAACATATGGGACTGAACAAAACCAGGTACCCCGTGGACGCTTACCGGTTTTTATTTTCAAGCTCTGCGATCAGCTGCCTTTGTTGCTTGTTTGCATCAATGGTGAAGGAGATGTCTGATGCCCCTCTCTGCTGACCCTGCTGCTGTTGTGAAAAAAGAGAAGGCTGCACTGAGGGAGGAATAGCCAGCGCACACCCAGGCCTTCAACGCAGACCCCTTCTGTCAAATCTGCTGACAGAAAATGCAGTACCAGGCTCGCCTACGCTAAGAAAAGAGCATCCATGTTGCACTCATACCAGCATGGCTCCATTGCTAGTAAAAGCAGGGTAAGTGCTAGAGTAAATAAGCCTTGGTGTTTACCATCCTGTCATTCATTGCTTCCAAGGAGCTTCCTCTGCACCAGCCGCAAAAGGTGACGGGGCTGCTGCAGGCAGGGCCTGGAATATGGCTCTTAATTTCCATACTACACTGAAGCAAAAAACAGGGTTCCCCTACGAAAAGAAAAGGATGGGTTTCCAGTACAGTGATGCTTCCTTCTTTAAGTGTTGCTAGCAGGTCCAGAGAGGTGATTCTGCCACTTTGCTCAGGTGAGACCTCACCTGGAGTATTGTGTGCAGGTCTGGAGCCCTCAGTATAGGAAAGAGAAGGACCTGATGGAGCAGGTCCAGAGGCGGGCCACTAAAATGATCAGTGGGTTGGAGGACCTCTGCTACGAGGACAGGCTGAGGGAGCTGGGGTTGTTCAGCCTGGAGAAGAGGAGGCTCCGGACAGACCTGATAGCAGCCTTCCAGTACCTGAAGGGAGCCTACAGGAAGGCCGGGGAGAGCCTGTTTACAAAGGCCTGTAGTGACAGGATGAGGGGCAATGGCTTTAAGCTGGAGGGGAGCAGATTTAGATTGGAGATTAGGAGAGGGTTCTTCACTGTGAGGGTGGTGGAGCACTGGAACAGGTTGCCCAGGGAGGTGGTTGAGGCCCCTTCCCTGAAGATATTCAAGGTGAGGCTCGACGAGGCCCTGGGCAACCTGGTCTAGTTGGGGGTGTCCCTGCTGACTGCGGGGAGGTCGGACTAGATGACCTTTGGAGGTCCCTTCCGGCCTAGACAATTCTATGATTTTGAAGGTATGGTTTTACGAAAGTAAAACCAGTCTGAAAGCTGTAATCAGTTTCCAGCCTGCCTGTGTGGCCACGTTTCCTATACACTCATGATGTATCAGGAAAGCTCTTTCCCCAGTCCTTCAGGTACAGCAGAACCCTTTTTTCCTCAATAAAATTAAATGGTCATTAATCTATTTCCTACCAAACTAGGGCAGTGCTCACTGCAGCTTCACTGGACCACGCTCTTTTTTAACGTTCATCAGCAATAACAAATATTGGTTTGTTTGTTCATACTCCTCTATTTCAGTATTGCAGAAATGACAACGCAGAGCAAGACATTTAAAGTCTCACAGCTACCAAAGACATCCATTTATTTTGAACTCCAACCTGAAAAAATCAGACATTACAAAATACTCTGCTGAGTTACTGCTGTGATCTGTTTCCCACTGTAAGAGTCCTGGGAAATGTCGTCTCTGGAGCCCAATTTTATGTGATACCAGGCATCTCCTCCTCCAGGAGGTGGCACCTTGCAGGAATGGACCCTCTGAAAGGATGAAGATACATTTCAGTGCTAACCTTTGTTACCACTGTCTGTGGGGAAAGGACGGTACGTTACACCTGTAGCCATTTACCATTTTTTCTGCTACAGGTACATTTTCCATTATTAACACTCCAACCATAGGGAGTGGCAGAATAAAGCAGGAAAACTGATACACACTGGTGGATGTCACGACTGATACAGAAGGAACCAGGATCTTTGTCCTCAATGCTCGACGTTATTAATACATTTTGTTCCTTAAAAACCAGAATGACCATTAGCAAAGCTTTAAAAATTTCCACTATGTTCCTCATGTGGTGCCACTTTTGCTTGGCAGGATTTCTGTATACAAAACCTTCTCTTTTCCTTCTGTCCCTTGTGTTCAAAGAGCACAGATGGATGGCAATGACAAAGTCAGTATTTTCCTTCAAACCAGCTCTATTTAAGAGCTAGATATTGCTTCCTAATTTTTCCCTCATATCACAGACACATTATATACAACTGATTTCTACCAGTTTCTACCCAGAGACATAATGGAAAGTCTTGTTCCCATAAGGAATTACCGTCCTTCAGAAACAGGACCATCACCTACAGGTTGCCTTCAATTAGAAAAACTGTGTGTCATGCCTCTGGAAGGGATTGACTTGGGCTGGGCTGTGCAGACCAGGAGCACCCCTCTCACCCCCCGCAGCTGCAGGTAAAGTGAAATCTCCCATGACAGAGGGCTGCACAGGTTCATCCTCACTGCCTTTCACTTGGGATGAATGTGTCACAGCGTTTTCACAGGAAGAGCAGTGCCCGATTTTGCCCTTTCAATTGACCCCGCAGCGTAAGTCTCAGTGTGAAAATATGCTTCCTGGCCCTCCGGACCGGCTGTTTTTCACTTGACCATCATTTATGGTCCCTTGTTCTAGCAGATGTACTGAAATGGAAAAAAAGTAACTAGGCTGACCTTATTTGTGCCATTTAAGATTTTATGTACTTTGATCAGGTTCCTGCTTCATTCTCTCTTATTCCTGAATATAGTTAGTGGGGTTTTAGCTTGTCATCACCTTCTATATTGGGATACACAGAGCAGAATAATCATTGCTCTGAAATGAAAATGGGAGCCAGGGCTAATGCAGGGGGTCATTACAGTCATCCTGCTGAAGATCATTCTTTAAAATCCTCAGCATTCAGGGACCCCGTGGCTGTGATATTTGAACTAAAGTGTAAAATGGATTCACCACCCCATTTTTCCACTGCAGTAAATCATTAACCTTTAACCAAAGCTAGTCCAGACAATATTTTCTATTCTTTCCTGAGTTCAAGATGTCAGATTCCCTTTGCTGTAATTGTTTAAATACCATTGCATTAGTATATAGATTATATGCATTAGTATGTGGATTCTTCAGCTTAAATGGACTGCATAGAATTGTTATTACTAAAGCATAACAGTGCCTGATGAGAAGGATTGGCAAAAATAATCCATTAATCATTAAGACGGTCAGATGTAATTTCCCAGATCTTGCCAAGCCCCTGGAACATGACAGAAGGGAAGTACCTTCCTTTTAATTAAAACACTTACTGATGAAGAAGTTTCTGCTGCCAGCCTTGCTGCGTACCTGGCGATCAGCTTATGCTCTTCATCCAGGCGACTCGCACTGTCGAGGACACTGCGCAGGATTGGAGGGGAAGGAGGGGAGGCACGTTAATACACGGTAAAAAAGACAGTTGCACTGTCACACCGTCCACTCACACACCCTCATTACAGAATTTAGAAGCAAAACGTCGCCAAACTAATAACGGCAGATGTTAATTGCGCAAAGGGGAGAAGTGGAAGAGTAATTTCCCTGGAAGGATGAGCTCTTGGGGCCCAACAGCACCTTCCCTTGCAGTAGTCCGCAATCCCAAGGCCATGCAAGATGCAACTCACAAACTATTCTGCCTAAATAGGGGTGGGAGGTGGTCAGGGCCACCAGTCAGCATTTGTTTTTACTTCGTAGCTTTGTCGTATCTCCTAGAAGAGCGATGACTTTTTGGACAATGGATTAGTGGGAACCTCAGTGTTTGCTGAGGTCAATTTTACAAGCTTTGTCAGATTTGCAGCAGAAAACACCATTTAGGACAGTTTTGCAGGGCACTTACTAAGGCCTCACGGACCACAGTTTGGAATGACTGATCTAGGAATTTATAACCAGACTCTTTCATTCTTGGTTTCTTGACAGGTAGGACTCAGATTTCAGAGACTCACATAATGGTGCACCACTGATCCCAGACTTGGACTAACTTTAACCTGGAGCCAACTCCTGGTTGGAGATGCAGGAATCTACTAGCACCGACTACGAAGAGTGTCTGCTTTTGGTCTCCATAAAAATTAACCAGAAAGTGTAAGAACTTCCTGCAAATATGCTGAATTCCTTTAAAATATTGCAACTCATTACTTTTTCTCTAACAATATCAAAGGCAAGTATTTCTCTCAGGTTAATCCCTTGCCTGTGGTCCTTATTTTGAATGGAGGCTATTAGTTAGTCAGATGAGCAGGAAAAAGGTAACATAGTGAGAACCTTTGCTATTTCTAAACATCTAGAAGTTTGCAGAGAATGACTGAAACTAATGAACTGACCAAAAATGAAATATGAAGAGGACTTAGTTGGATAATCCTGTGATTTAGAAACCTGTATCACATTACTATTAAAATATACAAGAGAAAAAAATGCAGCCCCTAAGAAGAGGTGAGCAGAATGCTTTGCTGAGTGGAACACAAGACAGCCTGCAGCCTATCCCAGGAATAAGTCTGACCTCTTTTCTTATGCCTTAGCAACTCTCTGATGTTTTGGCTGAAGGGAGACATCCACATGCCTCCCCACCCATGGGCTCTTCAGGGCACTCAACTGGTTGCTGGCAAATGAGCTTCATGTTTTAAAAGAGTGCGCAAAACAAGGGGTATTTTGGGCATGGACATCTTATTCTGATTTTTGCCAGAAATTATATCTTGAACTTGAAAAGCCTTCCAGACAAAAATGACACTTGTGCAAACAGTTCTGCTTTGGAAGAACTGGCATCTTTAAAAGGAGAAGGAAATATTTCTCAAAAAATTCTCAGTGAGTTCCTATCCCCAGGTACATTGGGGAACAATAATGTGCATCTTTTGGTTGGCTTGATTAAGTCCACTGGGATTTAGTAGTTATGTTTGAAAGATGAGTAGTGGTTGATATTCACTGATCATTAAACTAAAGCTGGGAGTCCTGTGGATTTGTTATGGCTTGCTGAGGTAAGGGAAAAAGAGACAAACACCATCTTTCTCTCATTCTGACAACAACCTATGAGCCCACAAACCTGAAGTTTAGAAAAACAGTAAAGCTTTGACAAGTCAGACCCAGAGGGGTTCATTGTAAACTAAACTTATGCAGCTTAAGACTGCTGGTGGTAGTTGAACGCTGACTTTTTGGCTTTGGTTATGTTTGATTTATTTTGTTACATATAGAGCTTAATTCTACATATACTCAGATTCTTGTGGGATAACTGTTTTGTTTTCTGAGAAGACCCAAGCTAAAGGTATTTTTCTAAATTTATACAGTTCTCTTTCTTAGAGACTCATGCCTACTGTCCTGATACGTTATCCAGAGAAAGAAAGAGGTATGCAACCCTTACAGACACATAAAAACATGCGAACCAGGTAAGAAGGGTTACTTTCATGACAGTACAAACAATTTTTAATTTTTCCATAATGACTAAAACATCACATCCTAACAGATGGCTGTGAAAACAGCAAGCATTCAGCATCAAATCTCCTGTTTACAGCAACATGCAACCACATTACCCATTCTGGAAAAATAATGGATTATGGTTCCACTTGTTGCTATAACACAATCTGCAACATAGTTCTGAGATGCGAGTTAACCCCTGAGACAATGACTTTACTGAACAAACCAAGCCACTGCAGCATTTGATTCTTACTTGCTATCTAATGTCTTTCAGATATATTTATGTGTAGGTAGATGTCATAAAACACTTGTAGGAGTGTGTCAAATTTTGTCTATGAATGCCACAAATCACTGGCCCCAAAGCTTTGTAAATTAAATTTCAGTGTCTGAGATAAATTTAATTCTGGAAGGTACCTATTCTATGTGATCATTAAGCACAGAGGTATGCACAGCAGGATTAGCCTTGCTTGCCAAGACTTTTATACCTCAGAGTTTTGATTTGCCATAATTCACTTCTGTTTTACTTCAGCAACTTTATGGACAATGATGCAGTGAAATACACACAACCTTTAAAATATTATGAATGTGTGTGCAGAATTTGGGACCCGAGAGAATGATTCAGGCATCCCTTTGAAAGAAAATGAACATTTTGCATACAAACATGCTGCTGATGATCCTTCCTTTCTAAAAAAGGTCAACAGTATTTTTAATACTGCTTTGCCATTAGTGACCCTTTCTTTAAAGACTTTATCAGGAATTAATTGGTCTGGCAGAATCATTCTGATGTAGAGTGAATAGACAGTCTTATTGCCTGTACAATAGGACTTCTTTTTTAGGCTTTAGCTGATCTGTGTAATATTCCACAGTCTAAAGGACATCCATTAAAAAGAAAAATGATCTCAAAACTCCAGGTGAAGGATGAAAAATATGATAACCTGTGAACAGAGGAGTGACACCGAAGGATCTTTGCTATTTCTCATGCTTTAGATGTGTCAAGTCAGCCTGTTCTGCAGTAGGCACCCTGCAATAGGTGACGTGGATGTCCCCTGATGGTCCTAAAATTATGTCACCAGTGGTTAGAAAAGTCTCAGAAATGCCAGTCTCTCGTGACATTTTTGCAAGAGAGGTATCAGTGTGGTCTTCATTACATGCTCTTATTCTACAAATCTTCACTTAATAAATAATTTACTATAGAAAATACTGACAAATTAAAGGGTAGGTTTCTAAGCCTCAGGGCTATAAGAACAGTGTCCTAACAACAGCCCACCAAATGTATTCTGAGGATTGTTTATCTGTGACGCTTTCAAAATTGTCCTGGTTTTAAGGCACTTTATACTGAGACACATCATCTGAGCCCTTTGCTATTGTTACTTTGCCATTTAGGTTAGAATCACCAAGATTTTACCATCAAAACGTTAATACCACTCAGGTATATGGGTATAATCATAAACACTAACTCCATGCAAGGGAAGCAAATGTCTATACGTTTCCCCTGTGATCACTGGATCCTTAACGTTTTTCCTTTTTCAAGGGAAGATTTAACCAACTAGAGTTAGTCGCCCTCCACACCCTCTTAATAAACATTTTTTTAAAATAACATAGAATAGCATGGCACTTTCATTGTACAGAAATATGCCTCACCACAGTACTACACAGCATAACACAAAAAAAAATCAGAAAGTAACTTTCTATGGAAGAAAAATAACCTCCTACTAATAATATATTTTATCTTATTTTCTTCTGCACCTAAAAAGACTGAAATTGGTAGAATTAGTATTCAAAACTAGGTAATGTGTCTAACTTACATGAACAAAAAGGAAAACTATTTGCAGTCAAAAGTTCTTCTTTAGAATCAGACACTAAAGGTGAACTAAATGAAATATCGAGTATTGGTTTTACATATTGAAAGATGCTTTGCAATTAAACTAGTCAAAACAACTGGCTAAGGGATACTTTTTCTACCCATACAGTTAATATAAGTAATGAATTAAGTCTTTCTCTTGTTTCTGAATTTGCCCTGGAGTACTGGATTCTAAAAACCCTCAAGTAGCTTATTAGCCTGTGAGGGTTGGAAAGGAAAACCTGTACTTCTAGCTGTGGTATCAAATAACTGCAGATGAAAAATAAAGATAAGCAGTGAAAACTAATTAAATTAATTAAAAAAAAAGTCAAAGTAGAAATACTAGCTACACTTAAACCAGAAAAAAGGTGTACTGGGGTACATTTGACTCATCATTAGCTACTGTAAATTAGCCTGAGTCAATATGTAAAAAAAACCCACCTGGTTTTGTTTTGAAAAGTTACTGTACAGCTCTCAAGATAATTTTATGTATTACACTCACAAAGTATTTCTGTAGGTTCTTCTTGCAGATGAAGGTCCAGCTACAATGATTCCTCTTTTAATCTTTGGCTGCCAGCAGCACTAGAAAATATGTGATGGCACGTGCAGACGGTGTTTGCAGGCAGACACACCAGCTGAGCTGGCCGTCCTGCAGCCTCCCCTCATCAGGAGCCACCTGATTGTGGTTAACTACACCCTTTACGCAATTCACCAAATCTTGTTGAGCTGCAGGGTGAAGTAACTTGAACTCAGGTGCCATCCTAACACAGCTGTGTGGGTTTTGAGCAAATTGCATCCAGCCACTTTGGGGCAGAAGGAATTCACGTTTCCCCGAGGTGCCACCCCAGGCTATAGGAGAGGCAGCAGCTGAGCCTCCTGCAGAGGCCTCGCCTCCCGCTCATGGAAACTGGCTTCACACAGGATGCTTCAGGATGGCAACCTTCTGTTTCTTCTTCTTGTCTTTACCAAAATATAACCCTCCACTTTGCTACTACCAGTTTCATTGCCACAAAGCAGAAAATGGCAATGGAGCATGATCTGATGTATGACTAAGACCGCTGTCCCTCTCGCTTACATTTCTGTCAAAATCTAATCGGTATCTTATATAAAAAACTGAGATTGTTTCTCGTTGAGGATGCTGTGACTGCACTGATTTAGTATCAGTAATCAGACCTTATGTACTACACTTTGCATTGGTTATTTAAACAATTAAGGCCATTATCAGTCACTCTCCATTCATCCCTCAAAAACATTAAATGTGAAGGATGTTATGGCAGATAATTTCTATATGCATATTTGGATACAGACGTACTATGACTTGGCAAGGTTGGCTCAAAAGCTTGAAGGAACAGGTTGGAATGTACTGGATAAAACTTAGAGGATGAAGATGGTAAACACGAGGCTAGGCACTCACAAGGGGATCTAACTGGTGGTCCTCCTGAAGCTAAATAAATCACAGACACGGCATCCAAAATGCCATGCCTGGCAAACCAGCCTATACCAAAAATTACTCTCACTCATGTCCATTCTTTGCTCGCTTCTTGAACGACTGTATCCAGTAAGTCACTCGTGGTAGGCAGGGCCACATTCCTTCTACCTGCCAAATGAGACCAAGTGGTATTGTGCTCCTGTCCTCAATCATGGATGGGCAATGACTGGCCTACACACATGCCCCCACCAGCTTGTTTTCATAGCCAAGGTGTAAATATTACTCAATAAGCCAGGTTTCTGGAAGTGCTTCTCCAGGAATGAAACTAGCCTTCAAAACATTTTTGTTTTGCACAAATGGTTTTCATTTCACTCACTAAAATCTAGTTTGCCTTTGTTTTCCCCTCGGGCACGTTCCAGTGGGCTACAGGGTAGGGAAGCAGATCCAGAACAATAGACCGGCAAACTTTTTTCCCCACTGGGCATGGCAAATTACCCCCTTTTTCAACCAGAGCTACACACAGAAGTGGATTTTGTAAGACTGCTGAGAAGCGTTGTATGCACCATCCCACATGAAGTTCCTTGTTGCCTTCTACGTGTAAGAGGAAAGGGAAAGTTTCTCTTAACCTGGGAAATATTCTGAAACCCAAGGCTTCGTTATGAGCAAAAGAAACCTCATGAGCACAGCTTTGCTGGAAACACTGTACAGCTTTTTGTTCAGCGCCACATTTTCTGGGGCCACATACTACCCTGCCCACCACCCTGCTGGTACAGGGCTGCAGAGTCTAGAGTTTTGTTGCACTGGGAGAGGTGAGCCAGCATTTTTCCTCCCTGGGATGGCTTGCTGCAATGTGCTGGGACAGCAGGTGGGTTTAGTAGACAAAGCTCCCTACTCACTCCCTCAGAAATAATGAACTATGTTCAAGACAGCCCTTAAAAAAAATTATCATACTTGAGTCCAAATGAAAGATACGGGCAAATTTATATATAAGATTCAAACAGTGCAGAAATCAGGCAGATTTAAAAACAATGCCTGATGTATGTAGAAATTGAAATGAACTTCTCCCTCCACTAGGCTAATAAGCAAATTCCTATTATTATTATTATCACTGTTTATATGCTATCACAACTTCTTGAACTATGTTCAAGACAGCCCTTAAAAAAATTATCATACTTGAGTCCGAATGAAAGATACAGGCAAATTTATATATAAGATTCAAGCAGTGCAGAAATCGGGCAGATTTAAAAACAATGCCCGACGATACACCACCTCAATAATTATTACCTTGAAAAGAGAGACTTGTTGGTCATCGCTGATTTCTCTACTACCACCAAGTCCTGTACTGACTGGTATCCCACTGGTATCCCAAAGCATGGTATCCCAAATCAATCCGTATGGCCATTCCTCACTAAGCATTTTCCATTGCAATGCTTAATAATGGGCAATAAGCTTTGGCCATATGGCCACTAATTATTTGCCATACCTCGCTTACTTTGAAGGTAAGGTGAAGCTACAAATTACACACCGCCTCAATAATTATTACCTTGAAAAGATGGACTTGTTGGTCATCGCTGATTTCTCTACTACCACCAAGTCCTGTCTTGACCGGTATCCCAATGGTATCCCAAAGCATGGTATCCCAAATCAATCCATATGGCCATTCCTCACTAAGCAATTATTTGCCATATCTCACCTATTATTATTATTATCACTGTTTATATGCTATCACAACTTCTTACTTTGAAGGTAAGGTGAAGCTACAAATGATACACCACCTCAATAATTATTACCTTGAAAAGAGAGACTTGTTGGTCATCGCTGATTTCTCTACTACCACCAAGTCCTGTACTGACTGGTATCCCACTGGTATCCCAAAGCATGGTATCCCAAATCAATCCGTATGGCCATTCCTCACTAAGCATTTTCCATTGCAATGCTTAATAATGGGCAATAAGCTTTGGCCATATGGCCACTAATTATTTGCCATACCTCGCTACTTAGCAGCGCTAGAGAGAATAACAGCAATTGCCCCAATCCACCAACTTTGGGAGGACATGCCCCGTATCCATAACACATTCCCTTAAGGTTAGTGCTCGTAGAGAGCTCCTTCAAGCTTGTAGCCAGGAAGGGAGAGGAAAAGCATTTGGGCGACCAACGTTCCCTTTCCTGGGTTCCCCAAAGGTGCCAAACCTGCACTAACCGTGCGGGGTTGCTCTGCAGCATGTTGACATACAACCCGATGAGTACATGTTCATCGGCCAGCCTGTCTGCAACATCGAGGCTGTACTGCAACCTGAAATGGGGGCGGGGGGAGAGAAGGGGCAGTCCGGACAGACAGAGGGAAATAAACAGAGAAAGCAGGAGCAAGTGAGATTGTGAAATGGGAACTTAGGAAGGAATACTTAAGCCTTCTCAGGTAAAAAAAAAAAAAAAAAAAGGAAAAAAAAAAAGGTAGTCCAGAAATTATTGTGTTATTATTACAATTTTTATGTTAAGTATTTAATGGCTTAGAATGGTAGAATCCCACTCGATTACAGAGCCAGCCTCATAAATCAGCGAGATGCCAGATCAGGCCAAGGACTGGAGCTGTACAGTACCATTTATTTTAAAATACAGCAGATTGTGAGGTCAGCACTATTTGCCTTAATATACTACGTATTGCATATATATGTTAAATATACATATGTTACACATATGATTAACATACAGAAATCATAAATTGGACTTGTTTGGAAGTGTCTGATCAAGACCTCACACATCCAGTTGTAGACAAATATATTTAAACATGCCCAACTTAGCTCACTGGGTTAATTGGTTATCACAGTTTTCTCAGGAAAGATGTTTACAGAATACACTAAAAGCAGGAGGAAAAGGTTTTGGTTTAGCTGTGTTAGTGCAAGCTATGAACATACTCTCTCTTTAACTTACCCTTTGCCTTTCAAGAAAGCTGGAGCAGCCCTAGCCAGCAGTTTGCTCTGTTCTACTTCAGTATTCTTGGAAGGAGAGCTAGTTAATAAGACAGGAAAACTAAGAAGAGGGTAAACAGTGATGTCTGAAATTCATTACAGAACAGAGTTTGGAGAAACTCATTCAAGTGCCCTGGACTGAATAAAACAGCAATAGAAGCTTTAAGGAAATTTTAGAAAACTCCAGGAAATGCAAAGTCAGGAATTACAGTTTTCCCTCCTGTTCTCCAAAAGCAAATATAAAGCTTTCACTACAGAAAAGACAAAATGTGCTTTTCTCACAAATGGGGAGCTGAAAGCTTGTGTAGTTTCCAGGTAGAGTCCAAGATAAACATCATCTTAAATGCAGCTTTCAAGTTGGGAAAGCTTCACCGTAACGGCTAAATTGCTTTTCTCTACATTTGCCGTAAGATAGTTTCAGTAATCTATGGAAATGTGCTTATTTAGAACCAGTGAAGGCATACACCAGTTTAATTTTAGAAGTACTGTTGTTCTTCTGTTGATTTAAAAAAAAATACATAGATCATCAAACCCACTTTTCCCCCCCCCTCTAATTGCAATACTTAATGGATTGAAGTAACCACATCTTTCCTAATGCTAAAATACCCATGTTAATAAGATAACGCTATCTAAAAATGCAGAGATTGAAATGTTAGTTTTTCTTTCATGGTGCAACATTTTTGATTTAAAAACCAACAAAGCAAAACAAAAGTATATTTTACTTTCTTCTCTTAAAAATTTTTCACCTTTAATTTTACTGATACTGTAAATGTCTTCCTTTGATCAAAAGACGGGTGTGTGAGCATGCACGCACCTGTGCATCCAGGGGTGTGTGTGTGTGTATAGGCAGATGATGTTGCACAAATGTAATGCATGACAAATCTGAGCAGATGGGGCTCTGATGGGCTGAAGATCAAAACCTTTAATATTGGGACACAGAAGGTATTCAGTAAGATGAGGTGTGGGCCATTCCCCTCCTTTTGGGAGGTCAAGCTTGGCAGTGGGGCTCTGAAAAGGATGGTACAGAAGGGTGTCATAAGAACCCAAGCCCTATTGATTTATGATAAATCTGGAAGAGAGCTGAATGTAATGCTGTACCGCACAGCAAGAAAAAACACGTGCTTCATGTTTCTATGCCCATCAACATGCTACTTGTGTGGGTTGCACTTCCACTGAAGGGATAGCCATGCAGATAAACATGCTCCATGCCATCTAGAATATGTTTTCCACCCATGTTTTCTTCCCAGTCACAGAGGGAAAAGGCATTCAAGGGGTACAGCGTGTGCCATTTCAGCCAAAAATGTAGCTTTTGGTTCTTAAAGATGTATTTGTTGCCACAATGGGAGACCAAAGACCCTGGGGCACATTTTGTGCTTTGCTTCCTAACAGTGCAGTGTGATGCCTCCTCTGCCAACTAAATTCTCCTCTCCCAGAAGCAACACAGTCAGGGTGGAGGGACAGGCAAGCAAACGTGACATGTTGAACATCTGACATAATGTCTATCAACGTCCATGTCCTTCTTAGTTGATTAAGCAAATTTGTATCTTGCAACCTCTCCTTATGAGATGTTTTCTAAGGCTTTCTGATGTTTGTGTGTCTCTTCTGGACTCTGTCTTGCCAGTTGGCATATCCATCCCTGGGCCTCACTGGCTGCAAACCTCCAGGCAGAGGTCTCCTCCTCCAAGGAATGAGTTTTGGTGGCTTTCCACATGAAGTCCCAGGGTCAGATGCAATCTAACAATTGTATTGCTGACTTCAATTAGTTTGTGGTTCACTGCAACTGCTAGGTCCTCTGTTGAAATACTTCTGTCCATCCAATTATGCTCCATCTTTTATTTGATTATTTGCTTCCCTGCTACAGCACTTTTCACTTACAATTACTGAGTTTCCTCTAACGGATTTCAGATCATTTGGACATCAATTACTACTGTTGCAACTGAGCTCATTTTTTAATTTAGAAACTGCTCTCCAAGCACTCCTTCCCATAACTATTTCAACCTTTGTGCCACCTACAAATTGCATACGCTCAGTCTATTGCTCCCACTAGGTCATTACAAGAAACGGAGCATAGTGTCTGACTTAGGATAGCCTTCAAGAATCCCAGCTGATGTGTCCTCCTAGAATGACAGGAATCTTTTGAAAATGTAATTACCGATTTTCAATGTTGCTCTTATACTAATTTCCCCTAGTCCATATTTCCTTTGTGTACTTCTGTGTCATCTGGGACTATGTCAGAAGTCCTTTTAAGGTCAACCTGCAGCATGTGTACTGCATCTTTTTTACCCCCTGGACCAGTTATCTAGTCAATGAAATAAATTAGTTTGGTTTGATATAATTTTTTCTTGACAAATCCATGCTGGTTATTTCTCATTGGTTTATTATCCTCCAGGTGCTTACTAATTCGTTCATAATTTCAGTATCTTCAGATACCAAAGGCAGGCTGTCTCTTGCATAAACCCTTCTATCTTTGTCTCTGTTTCTGCCTTCAAGCTTCCTTCATTGGGAAGGGCTGACATTTGTCCTTCTTGTTCTTCCACATCTTCCTACATGCTCTACATATTCCCTAAAATACAGCTAATACTTCAGAGATTGTTTTGGCCACAGTGAGTTACTCTGGAACATGCATTTTAAAGATATATTCCTCTTAAAATGGAACAGTTTGCAAGATGCCAAAGAATGCTTCCCCATCCAAATTAAGAGACAAAATCTCCAACTCTTTGTATCTACAAAGAGGTAGACCTAACAATATTGACATAAGTGTCATACCCTCTTTAGTGTCAACCTGGCTACTAAACAATTATATATATATATGATTGCTTTCCCTTAGCAGGCAAAATACTGCTGATGAAATAAGGAAGATTCTCATCTTGCTCTGAAAACAACATATGAAGGCAACATAGAGTTAAAATATACCATGCTCCTTAGAGGTAGAAACATGGACAACAGCAGCAGCAACCAGCACGTCTTGCTCCAAAGTTAGCTGTTGTCCAGAAATTAGGCCTAATCTTTCGCTATGCCCAGGTAGAATATCCAATTCTTTTCAGCTTTTATGTGAAGTTCAAAAAAGGCACCAGCTACCCTGACTCAGCATTAAATAAAACTCAATTTCTCCTTGGCTATGGGCATTTAATACCATTGTGCATTCTATCTATTTACCACAGAATTGCCAAGTAATTTCAAGTTCATCAGAATGTGCTGCATCACTCCATTTATTCCAGTTTATTACTCCCTTAGAAGAACTAAATGTATAAGATGGGGGGGCGGGGCTGAGAAAAATGCAAGAAAAAATGTTCAGTTTCATCTTACCCCACCTTAGCCCTGTAATTCAATAGCTTAAAGACAACATATATTAAGAGAGAGAAAGAGATTGTATCCATTACTGTGGTAGCTATGTACTTTAAGGCAGCTGGGGAGCTAAAGAATCCAAGTAAGGAAGAAAACATTAATTTAGGACATAGAGTTATTCCTCTTGACTGGACAGAAGTTTCTATAATGCTCAATTTACCTGTTTTGACATAACGTGTCCAATTCATTGGGTTTGCAAGGGCATTACCAACTTTGCAGCAATATTCCCTTGCTCTGCTGCCCTCTACGTAATTTGGGATCACAAAACCAAATGTGAGATTAATAACTGAATATTAGCTACATTAAAACAATTACAGGTCTTGTGGTTTTAATCACGTATTAGCTGTCATTGCAGCAAATGACTGTGATTTGGTATTTGGGAGAAGATCACAGATTTTTTTGTTTCTTTTGAAATATAAGTGCTGTAAAGTTGTTCTTGAGCTGTACAGAGCTTATTGCTGATATCAGTTTGCACCCTGGATATATTTAGAAGAAAGGTGCTTGTAATATTTATGCCAACCTCCTCATGAAAGCTCTCTTACGGACATGGTGGCTCAAACTAAGCAAAGCAAGCAGAGAAATTTTAAAAGGATTTTGATTCTGAAGTGGTTCGAAGAAACAAAGCAGCACCTCAGGGAAAGCCTGAATCCGACCTCATTTGAGCTTTGGAATAATTGCACGCCCACCCAAAATCAGTGCTTTAGACGCAATTAAACTGCAAGGAACATATAACGTTCAATCTCCTTTCGGTTGTTCCCCACAGTTTGTCACTGTATTTACTAGTTAGCAAAGACCTTTCCTCTAATAAGATTCTTCTCCTTCCCAGTTCATTTCCCTTTTTCACCCGTGAATCCAGAAATGAAGATGATACCGTGCTGAACTTAGGAGACCATACCCATTTCCAGCAGCAGAGTGACCCGCTGTGCTGAATTCAGCATCTCCTGCTACAGGGAGAAACTGGTTGCGAATGGCAGTGTTCTTATGTGAACACAGCCACCTGAAATAAGTACCATGGGAATGCTACAAATGCCAGTTTCTGCCAATCCTCCTTTGCATAAACATTCTAATTCCATAAAAACTTTCTTTAAAGCTATCTGAAACCTCTGGACTAGACTGCAACACAAATGAAAGGAACCGTAAGTTATCTGCAGTGAAAACGGAGCCAGCAGAGCTTTCAGCATTGATTACGTGCAGCTAGAAATTTACTCTGAGTTTGTACAATTTTTGCTATAATTTGAATCACGGAGCATTTAATAGAAAATCAGCACAACTGCAAACAGAGCTGTCATAGTCTGTTTCTCTGATGTATGAGAGGATGAGCTTCCACTAATGAGGCCTGATTTTCCCAGGGCAATAATAATCACAGTAAAATCTAAAAGAATGAATGAAGATACTGTTATTAGTCTAATACAGATTGAAGAACTTGGCATTTAGCAGAAAAGTACCTTGGTCTCAGTACTTTCTTACTGAATTATAGCTAATATTCATGGATTAATGAAAAAAGAAAGGTCATTACACTACACAGTAAAAGAAAATTGGGAAACTGTTCTTATCCAACTGTGTATTTCTTTTATGCAGGATGAAAAAGGCTCTTCCTTTAGGTGACTAAGATGAGAGGGAATGCTGGAAAAAGGGTGCAGCAACCAGAGGCATCAGTTCAAATCCCAGGCTCACTACGTAAATGGGAAGTCTTCTTTAGGTTCAGTAGGATTCAGATCTGCCTTTTCTGTGGCCATTTTAGAGAAGCAAAGCAAAGGGGTGTGGGAAAGGTTATTGGGAAGCGGCACTAACTGCAGAACAGTAACAGCCAGCAGCGAGAGCCATGGAAGAGGAGGCAGTGGCTGGCTGTGAGACCTGGAGTCATTTCCAGGCTCTGCTGTGAGCCTCTTTCCTTCCTCAGTCAACAACGCATCAGGCAAGTCATACAAAGACAACGAAACCATAAAGCCGTACTTTTTTTTCATTTTCAAAAACAATGTTTCCAACTTCCTCTAAGAGATACGTTAATATTAATCCTACGTGAAAGGGTAAAATGAAAGATTTGTGCTGTGCAGAAGCAAGAGAAGTTGGCAAAGCCCACAGCCAGCAGGAAGTCTATTCAGAGGGCTAATTAGAGCCACAGAAACCCTCGAGCCCACCAGAGTCCTCCTTAAAGGGTATCTTTAGTAGTTTAGCAGAGCCGCTAATGATTTAGTGCATGAGCTACAGAACTACAGCGATTAGTGGGTTAGTGCTCTCATACTGACCGTGAATTGTTGTGCAGCTGATTTACATACAGCTTTATAAGAGAATGCTCATCAGCCACAGGACTGGCTGCATTTATACCCCCAAGTAACCTGAATGATTCAAACAATGAAACCTTGTTAATACTCTAAAAAGTGCACACACAGAGATCAGTGTGTTCAGAATGTGCTCGTGACAATAAATGCAATTTGTAACCATTTAGAAAGGATGCTGACTTAAGAGTTGGTAGGGTGCTTTTTATTTTTAATAAAAAAAAAGCAAATTAAATTTATAAGAGTTGAAAAAAAAAATATCAAGAGTAAGTTGTCAAGAACTTAAAATTCCTGCTAGGTCACTGAAATGTAAGTTACAGTATCTTTTAATATACAAGCAATGTGATTGCTTTACATATCAGGGTGCTGTTAACCCTAAAAAGCCAGAACTGACTGCTGCAGCATCATGGAAACTGTTTGCCGTGTAAGGACATCATGCTATCCACTTATAAGGAAATCTGGGTACCTATGGTTGTGGGGCTTTTTTTTTTTTTGTCTCTTGCCTTCAGGGAATTTGCCATCAAGGAGTTCTTCCTCTAGGAGAAAAGAAATTCTAAATGCTCGGGGATCATATAAATTTAATCCTGATAGTTAAAGACAGTCAGTTGAATAACTGAAGAAAACAAAAGTAAAATAATCAGGATTTTTTCAAATGTAAAGAAAAAACAAGCAGCACAGTAGACAGTAGTGCCGTGATTATTACTGCAGGTACCTGGCCTTAAATGGCAAAGCATCAGCACAGGGACCTCCTGGGGATAAACAGAAGCAACAGCTCCACTCTTAAAGAGCATTGCTCTTAATGACCTGCCCTGGAGAGGCCACAAATAGATTGTCCTGCCTTGCCCTGGCACATCCAGTTCCATACATTCCAACAACACAAACAAATGAGCAGCAGATCTGGTCTTAGGGGCTGCTTTGGGACTGGCTTTCAGAAAGCCTCCCAGTCACAGCCAGCAGCTCCGTGCACTAAGACAACACCGAGAGCTTACAGTTTACAGCTCTTGGTAACGATAAATCCAAGTAGTATTAAACCATCTTTGCTGTGACATTGCAGTACGGTACACTGCGGGTTTGCTTTCGGTGTTAAAAAAGGTGGTCACACATACTCAGAGCTTGTGTTGGGTTATTCAGGAACACTGAAGCACTGACAGGTACAGCAAAAACCAAGCAATAAAACCCATTCAAGGCAGGCATATCACCCATCTTCCCCAGCTGGAAGTTATTTTTCGGCTACCTTCTCAGCTACGTGCATTGTAAGGCTTACATAGGTGGGGTAAAACAGCTAGCAAATGCTACACACATATTTTGGCTGCATGAGTCAAAATACTGAGCCAAAAGGTACACTCAGCTGCAAGCACCCTCTCTGGGGCATTCATGTTTCTGACCGCTCTTTTCTGATTTGTTTGCTGAAGGGCCACCATATGACCAAATGCCATATCACCACCTCTCTTGTAGCCTTTAATGAAAATCTGAACGCTTTAACAGGAGTAAGGATGCCCTGCTGTATCTTGCAAGCGTGAAGACATTTTTCTCTTTGTTCACATCCCATCTTGCAGCCCGATGCAGGCATTCCCAGTAGGGGAAGGCATGTCCCAGTTTCTCTGTTCCCACAGAACGGCTCCTCGCCAGCAGCCCACGTTCAGCCCCTGGGTGGTGGGAGGGTGCTACACTGCACGTTTAGAGGGACATAATGGTTCAAACGAGAAAACTAAAGTCCTGTGCTCTGTTGTGAGGAGCTTGGGGTGCCCTAACTCCACCTCTCCATCCAGATGTCTCAGCATCAGTCCAAAATAACCACAGCATTTCTCTGCTCGTGTCCGTTAATTTTATTTTGCGTTCTGTTTTTTTTTTTTCTGGGGCAAATTGAAAATTGAAACCTCCGCCTCTCTCATATAACGTTTTAACATAAATTAGGGTAAGAACTCACCTTCTGTTTGCAAAAGGACTTCCTGAGGGAACGGAGTGGGAGAAGAGTGTGTCATTCATGCTGGTTACAGGTCGGGGGGGCCTAGAAGGAGGCAAAATATCCAGTTGCATTAAATTTTGCACAGAAGAAAACTCACCAGCAATAGTATTTACAAAGAACAAAATGAGCTCCTTGTTAAAGTAACATTACCGCTAGCATCTTCTACTTTAAGTAGCAATAGCTCCAAATTAAAGACACTGTGTTTTTAACCAGAAGTCAACAAAAACACACTGGTACTTAGGTCTGGAAAGAAATAATGCTTTTGTGCGTGCTGAAGTGAGTTTTAAGCAACTTGCTTGATTTTTTATTTCCCCTGCTTGGGCAAAATAAGCACTGTGCCATTTTTTCCTTTCCAGAGCCTGTTGTCCATGGTACAGTCACTGCTTCCAGCCAGCTCGGCTGGGCACTGGTACCAGCTTCACTGTGGCATCATGAAGGTCTGCAGGGGGCAACTGCCAAGAAATTACACATTTTTGTCATGAGGTTCACCAGGTTTATCCCTGGCTCCAAGCTTCCTGATGCCATATCGACGTAGTGACCGCAGTGTACCCACAGCCCTCAGTGTCCCATGAAATACAGGTAGTACTAAACTGGTTTAACTGCAAAGCTTTTCAACTGGTATATCAAACCCCCAAATCAAAATTTAAAATAAGTATCTAGTTTAAGAGGACCCATTAATAATGGATGGTTTTATTACTACATTCTTTATTTCCTGCTCTTACTAAAAATGAAATGAGAAAGAATATTTCCTCTGGTTTCTTTTATTTTCTACTCTTAAAAAATACTTTGTGCATAATTTTTTCTTCTGTACCCATTAAGGAGCAATTTCCCCTTCTTAATGGACTTCTTATGCAACACTGGGCAAAAGACATAGATATTCTGGAAAAACTAAAACATATGTTATTAAAATCACAAGGTTTTCAATGAGCAGAACCTGAAGCGACCTATAATTCAGACTTCAAGTTGCCTGGATTTCAGGTTGGTTAATATTCCCTTTAAGCTCTGTCAAAGATCTGTCTTGCTTTCTGAATTCTGCAGATGTGCAAATGAAAATATAGTAGTCATCTACAAAATATTCACTGGGCTCCAATTGTGCAAGACAACCGGTCATTCAAACCATTTGTAAGAAATGAAGAAAGCCAGTTTTGCACAGAAGTCAACTATTACTATATGTTTTCTCTCTTATTTTGTAACAGTTAGAGATCAAGTATAAATGTAGTCTTTGACAAGTCCAAATGGATTTGTCAGCATGATAATACCACACAGATTTTAAGAAGTCTAAAACTGGGAATAAAAAGACGGCATGTTATTTATTTATATGACAATCTAGCTTTAGCCTAACCCTGCGTCTGCAGGTCCACATGAAAAACTCCAGTTCTGGTCTCATGAGTTTGAAAAGCAGCAATTTGTCCTCTGTGTAGTTACGGAGAGGTGTTTAATACTATTTTTCATGGACTCCATCAGAGTTAGGAGGAGCTTGGATACTTAGAAACTAATTTTATTTAATGGGTAAGCAACCAGTATTTTGTTGCCTGGGAATCGTAAACCGGTAATTGATGTAGGAGGAAAAAGTTCACACCAACTACATGTGACTACTGCATTTTTCCTTTTCTCAATGCAATCACTGGCCAGTAAACACATTAATAAACTAACTGGGCACAGGCTCAGGTTTCTGAAAGATGGATCCAACCCTGGGCTGTTGGAGTCCTACACAGCAGAGGAGAAGGGAAGAGAGGCTGGTTCTCAACACGTCCCAGAGAAGGTGGCAGGAGAGTGCTCCCCTGGCAGAGCCTGGGCTCTGCTTTGGCTTGTGCCCACCTCTGCTGACTGAGAGAGAAGTGGGGATGGGGCACCCATGGACTCCAGCAGACCACCACACACACACTTCAGGCTAATGTCTTCTCCCAGCTTTATCTCAAAATAGGTATGAAAGAGAAGTTTCTAACCCCCAAAAGATCTCTCCCCTTTCACTGTCTCTGTATGCAAAGACAATTATTTCTTTGGCTCTGGACTCGGATAAAAAGTTAAGAATTGGTAATAATAACATTGTCACATTTTTTTCCAATTTTTTTCCACTAATAAGTGTACTAAAGAAGAAAAATACTCACCAAGTATCTCTTTTGCAGCCAAAATGAAATGGAAAAGAGATCATTAATTAAATTGTCAGCTTAATATGCATGTGGTCTAAGTAATGCATTGGACATACTCCATTCTTATGACCCTGATTCTGCAAAAAGCACGAGAGCCTCTATGCATAAGAGGTTATTGATCTGTTTACATATGCAGAGTTATTGTTGTGCAGAAATGTCTATAAACCCCAAGGCTTTGCTAAGGTTTTGTGATTAGTTTGCCAATTCTCATATGAAGAAAACAATATTAAACTAATCTGAGCTTTCCCACGGCAAGTTTCTTAAGGGCTGATGCCCACATTCCTCAGGTTCACCTTCAATGGTTCAGCTCAAACGGATGCTGAAACATACATATACAGTTGTGTGATACCATAAGAGAATAACAGAAGACTTTACGTTAAAGCAATTGAAAACTCAGCTATTGACTAAAAATGTATGTATTTCTGAGGTTATTTCTAAACTTCTGTAAGTGAGCAATTAACCTTTCTGGTAAAAGTGAGCTGATGTTAATCAACTTTCCTCAAGGAGACAGAAAATAATAGTATTGAAATACGCTATGTAATAAATGCATGTTATGGCACAACACACACCCACAGCAATAAACCAAATGAAATAGGAAGAGTTTTCCCAAGTGCTCCATGGTGGTCTAACCTCTTCACACTGATGTCAAAAATAATTCTCCCACAGGCTTAGATGGAAATGAAGTCAGGCCAGTGCAGAATGCATTTGAAAAATCCCTCCATGATGCACTGACCACGACATTTGTCATCTCCGCAGTCTGGTGTTTCTTTTTAGTTGCCAATCTCACATATAGAAAGGAAAAATGACTCCTCCATTGGTGGGAAGAGCTCCTCCATCAGGTTAATGACTAGTTGCCAATCTCACATATAGAAAGGAAAAGTGGTGGGAGGAGTTCCTCCATCAGGTAAATGAGACCTTGATAACTACTTCTCTAGATGAGCCTTAGATGTGTTTCTTGCTTAATTGAAAGTTCTGTGTGTGGCACCAGTAAAACAAAAAACCAATGCAGTCTTTCTGTCTGGTACCACTCTAAGGTAGAATAACGATGAAAAGGCTGTGTAGTAATGCAGAGAATACTTGTCCCCGTTTAAGCGAGAAGCTAAGAAAAGGATACTGTTTTGTTGCCAAAATTCTTCCATTTAATGCACATATAAAACCCTTTGTGCCTGGATTCCTGCCCGGAGCTCCTTCTCTCAACTTCCATTATGTTTAAAAATAAAAATCACATCAGCGAGAAGATATTCTCAATGAGGTACTGTAGCATATCTCTCCCCTCAGTGAATGTACATGAATTATGCTGTAGATCATGCTACCTCCACAGCTTACAGGTTTTTTCACTCATGTGTCATTATAGCCAATATATATTGCCAAGCTGTATTGCCTTCAATCTATGAATAAAGAGAAACTCATAAAACAAAATAGATGGTGGTTTGTTCTCACATCCAATCACCCTAAATTATGTCTGTATAGTTAGGAAGAAGGAAGGGTGTTAATTTCACAGCAAAGATTTGGAACAGATCCTACTCAATTATGGTACCTTCTCCTTGCCTTGCCCAAATCCATTTAAACCATTCACAGTAGCCCAGTTTTCACTACCCGTTATCTTCTGACGTACTCCCAGGCCTCCAAGGGCCTTCAGCCAGCAGGGAACAGAGGCTTCTCTTTCAGTTTCATGCTCTCTGCCTCTTTCCATTTCTCTTCAGGATGGCCAAAATCTGCCCTGTGAAATTATCACTGACTCACCAGCAGAGCCAGGCTTTTATACCACACACAGCAGTGGGGGAGCTCAGCAGATCCACCTCCGGATGATTTCTTCCAAAGAATATAATCCTCCCATTACACCTCTATAAAGAGTTGCATGGGTTTTAACTGGCACTTAAGTGTAACAGGGATTTGGCACTATCAATCTGTCAGAGGCACCTTGCGTCTGAAAAGCAGAGCACTCTTTTATGCCTTGAAGAACTTCTGCTGTAGCCACACCATCAGCATATTGTCCTTAACATATCAGGATGGTTAAATGGGACTTTCCAGGTGTCACACAGCCCACTTTGGCCAACATGCATTTACTCTTAAAGATGCTACACACAAACAGTCAGCACTGACAAAAGTAAACCTGTATAATAATTACAGCCCAGAATAGTTCCAGCAGCCAGTAACACAGATAGGTAGCGTGCAAATACAGCTTTAATGGCTGCTGCCTGAAATGCTTCCACCAGGGTCTCTGAGAAGGTGGTTAAGAAAGATCTAAGACATACACCTGAGCAAGGGAAATACTTTAAAGACAGTATCTTTGAAATAATGTTTCCAAGTTAATTTCTTTGTAACTTTCTTCCAACCAGTGTCTTGATTTTTCCTGGAAAATTTAACTTTTTTTTTTCAAAAACAAATGGATAAATGAGAACATCTGAGCAACTGTCACTACAGACGGTGGACATGCTTTAGAAAAATAAAATCCAACGTGATGATTTCCCGATCCTGCACAAATACATTTTCTCCCCTATATAAGTTTCTTGGTTCCTACAGAGAAAGACTAGTGACACAAACTACTGTATCAAAAACTAGTTTTGCTTTCCCCAAATATAAAAACATAAAGATAATAGACCCTTTTCAAGTGACTTAGCAATGACAGATACAGCTTTTATGCAAAATCGTGTAGCTGGTCTTCAAGCCTGGATGAAGGCACAGCTCCACTAAAGTCAACAAGAATTCTGACACCGATTTCAACAAAATTGGTAAGACTTCCCTTTTCTCTGCTGCTTTGTGTCAAGACGTACCTGCAACATGCTGAAGTTGAGAGTCTCTAGATGACAAAACTAATGTGCTCAGCACAAATACATCCCAAAGTGCTAAAACTCATGAAACTGCAGTTATGTCTCGAGAATGGTAACACGCCAACACTGTATCCCAGTATATGGTTATGCATACACATCATACTAACTTTTCAAGTGAAGTCACACCAGAAAAACATTTTTATACTAAATACCCCTATCAGCAAATTTGCACCTGTGATGCATCAAGCTTGATACGCCACAGTTGCCCCCCGTTGTGTTCAGAGCTCTAGTATCTACGCTTGGAGTAAGCAACACCTACAACAAAGCTTAGTATTTCTACAGCACACAGATACTTACACAATATGAGCCAGGTTTAGAGGTTTTTCAGGCTGGTCAGGGAACATTGGGTGCAAAGGTTCACGGCTGGAAGCACAGCTTAAAGACTTGCTAAGTGCATTAGTTAGCTTCTTAGCAGGTGATTTCTGGGAGGAACAAGGAAGGTAGAGGTAATCTGGACAAGTAAGGTGCATACTGTTTCTGCTACAGGAAGCACAAAACAACAGGAAGCTCTACAGCTTAACATACGTGTTGACTGACAACAACCCCCTTGCCCCCCTCCCGCCCTGAGAGTCTGGTAAAAGCAAAGACCGCTCAGTTTGGAGGAAAGATCTCTCTTACCTTCAGGGGCCTTTGGAGTAGGCTTTCGGGGGGGTGGTGTATCTATATGGACAGACGTGGTCGCCAGGGTTGCTTTGCAATGCTGCACTTGGGTAGTATTGAATGAAGGACAGCACAAAGTTTGTGTCACCTGGCCTGGAGCTGGCTCACACCTCACCAGCTTGGAGTGCAAGCAGAACAAATCTGTGTCTGCCTGTCCGTACAGATACACCCAGTGGGACACCGTCTCCTTCCTAAGCTGTGGGCCAGGCACAAGGCTGCTATATTCTTTCTCCTGGCTAGTATTTCCCTCCTCAGCTCCAGCACCCTGTCCTCTTTTCCTGCTGTTATAAAGCTCCTCTTCCATGTCCTGTGGCCGCTGCAGCCCCTGCCACACGGGGAATTTCAGACACAAGCACGACGGGAATTGCCCCGTCATGGCAACAGCACACTGTCACCAAACGACGGGGAGGCTCTGTGCAAAAAGCACGCTGCTCACCCTGAAATCCCAACAGCAAGCCTCAAAAAAACAAGAAAATCACTGTTTTCTGCTTTCTACTTTTGTTCAGACACTCCCTTCAGTTGAATGCTTTTCTAAGGAAGGGCTTGGAGATCTAAGGTGTCTTTTAGGCTGTGAGAGAGATTCTCAGGGAATCCACCCCACCTCTCTGTGACTCAGCTTCTCTGCCAGTGAAACAGGGGTAACGATCCTTACACTGGCTACTCCCCCTGCAACACAGCTCTACACGCTGAAATTTAAAAATCTTCTGGAAGTTTGCAGGAGTGCTATCGTATTTGTGCACACACATCCTGCACCAACTTAGGACTGTAATCAAGATAATGATGAAATGATTCTATTACAGAAATCCAACCTAAATATGTAAAGTTCAGGCTTTTTGCTCTTTCATTATAAATGCTACTTCACTCTGAACTGAGAACAGTTGAGTTCCACTGCACCCATGAACACCTTTCATCTGCATGTGGAGCTCGATACAGATGCGTCATGGAGAATGCTAACCAGGTTCGAAAAAATGCTAATGAATGCTAGAGAAAGGCAATTTCAAACTTGAAGCAAAACATTTGCTTCTGACAAGGAAACATCTGAAACCACTAGGCATGTAGTCACGTCTTTGTCTTCTGCTGAGCAGAAATCTTAAGTTTTCCAATTACTTCCTGCCTATAATTACAGCTCCCTGGCTACAGCAAAAATGATTTTATAGCACAAATTGCTATTAGGAATGGAATCAGAGCTACGGCACTCTCCTATTCAGAGGCTAAACTCAAGCCATTGGTGTCTATGCAATAAGCAACAATTAGGACCCACAAAAACAATTACAGACCCAGATCTGCTGGGAGGCAGCAGAAGGGCTGTGTGACTGGCATACAGAGCAAATCTCGTCAAATTTAACCCTTGCCTGCTTCATCAACAGAAAAACGGACGTTTTAAAAGAGGTAAGTTTCAGAACTTTGTTAAAAAATACACATAAAGTGCCGTACAAATATGAATCATTGCTATATGCGCTGTTTTTTGGGGGGTTTTTTGCCCAATAATAATATGCTTTTGGAATATTTAAGATTAGGTAGGATTTTTCTTCTGGTCTCTGATTTGAGCCCTGAAGGATGGGGCTGCTCCATGACCCAAGGCTTCAGCTGGGGCTTTGCTCCAGTCCGTGGAGAGCTCAGCCCCCAGGTCCGATGCCCTTTAGAGAAGGTTAACGTAGCTGTTGATGATTCTCTTAAAGCATTGGGTTATTTTGTTTCACAACGGAAAGGCTGAAGTGTGTTTTTCTCCGAAGTAAACACTACTGTGGATCTAAGCCTGTGACCACGCTCAAATCTACAGCGCCAGGACCATCCTGAATGCTACGCATACGCTGCAGCCACTCAAAAATATTGATGAATGAGCGTTATGGATTCCTCACTCCATTTACACGTAGCCAAACAGAGCAAGCCAATGACGATTTTACCATGAGTCCTGTGGGAAGGGGGGAAGCTGCCGTGCGCGGGGTGCCCCTGCTGCCACCCCCTCCTGTGCCGCCCTCCCACCCTCACGCACCCTCACAGGCGCCCCACATCCTCACCCAGACAGGACCATCCCCACCTCCGTGCTCTCCCGACGGGCTCCCGAGGCTGCAGTGTCCCCGACGGGGTGGCCGATCCCAACCGGCAGCCCCGGCTCCTGGCCTCCCCGTGCCGGACCGTGGCCCGGAGCTGCGGCCCGGGGGGGCCTTCTCTGCCGGCGGGAGGGCAAAGCTGTCTGCAGCGAGGCGCGAGCCTTCCCTTACCCATGACGTGTACTCTTTCATTTGGTGCTGGTTGCTGTGGGAACCGCTGGCATGGCCCCTCCAGAAGCAGTCCTGACAGAGCTGGTAATTGTGACACTGCTGGCAGCGGTAGCGAAACCCCATCATGCTCTCGCTGTGGCAGTAGGAACACTCGACGGGGTGGAAGACTGCGCGAGGAGAAAGAAACGCCGAGACGTAAACCCAAGCAGAGGAACCCCCCCAGCCAAAGTTTACAGACAGACAAAGCCCCGAATCGAAGGGTGAATCCCTTCATTGTTTCTGGTGTCTGCAGCCTCAGATGCCACCTGCAGCTCTGACCCGTGAAAACCTGCCCTGAGCCACAAGCAACGCTTTTGACACCCGGCCCCAAATCCTCACTTCTGCGCTGGGAAAGATGTGTTCAGCCTCTCACAGAACCCACGACAGCGGGAATTCATACGTGGGGAAAACCCCCGCACCCTCCGGCTGCGTTACGGGGGGAAGCTGGAGGTTCTGCAGTGCTGTGAGGAGCTAAAGCCACGCTCCTCAGGGGGCAAAAGTCAAACTCGGCTGTCTGATCACTGGAAGCACAAAAATGCGTGTCGTTGTCTCTTAATTACTGCTGTCTCATCTGTACAACTGGCGTCATTTAGGTACCTTTATAAGGAGTTGAATGCTGAGCTTTGGATGTTGGTGGTCCTGTTCTCTCTTCCACTCAGAAACAGATACTAACGAGGACGCAACTCACTGATGCTAAGGCACCAGTCACGATGTTTTGAAGCCCTGTCCTGAAAATACTACTATTTCTGCTCCTTTCATCTCACGACAGCCTGTATCCAATTCGCCAGGGGGTACTGAACATCTCCTTGTTCCCAGAAACCTTCTGCTCTCCTACTGTAAGATTAAGTCTGGGAGGATCTGGATCAGCGCTGAGCGCCTCAAGGTTTTAATTCCTTGCCAGAATTCCACAGCAGGAAGGGTTAGTGCTCTAGGCTGGGAAACAGTGTGAAGCTGGTGAGGGACAGGGATGGATGACAGGAGCTTGAAGAAGGTGGGGTAGATAGGTGGCTCAGTAGCCAAGAAGGACTTGGGAACACCACCTTATCCGCCTTGGTGACTTTCAGTGGAAGAGGGATTTATTCAGTACAAGAACGCATCCAATTTCCTCCTCTTACCACCAAAAAATGGCTGCACCCCCCAGACCTCCAGCCTTTCTCCAGCCCCATTTTCTTATTGGAAATACGGTATAAATGTTCTTATTTCACAACAGAATGAGTATATATGATCTTTTCTTCCTCCTGCCCCTGCCTCCCCTGTTTCTTTTCCCTGCAGTGTCCCAAAGCTTCAGTTATGCTAGAGGTAGACCTTCAAGGGAGCAACACCACAGGAATATTCAACAAGCCCCTTACACAAGAACCTCTGAGGCAAAATACTGGGCTGGAAAATTGTTTACAAAAAAATCAATTTATCTTGCTAAATTAATGTTTCAATTTTGTACAAACTCCCTGCATTTTAATATCTTCCTTTTTCTAGATTTACAGTGTTGGAATAATGACTGTCAGCATCGTTGCCTTCTGATGATGAAGAGCAAGAAATGCCACATTAGGAACACGTGCACTCAGCTAAACTTCCTTGCTCCTTTTGTGTATTGTATATTTTGTATATTGTCTGGCAGTGTAGGCTTAGGAGGAGATCCTTCATAAGGACCTTCTGGCTGGTATTTTGGACTGCACTGGACACCTCCTGCCAAAGATATTGCATGAACGGAAACTGCCAAGCTGTTCCTTCTCTATTGCCATATGTCACAGCTAATAAAAGTTGTGGCCTTGATATTTTACCAAATGTAAGTGTGTGAATGGATCAAGTTCTATTGCTATTTCCTTATCCAGAGCACAGGAGGAGAGGATGTGATCAGGATAATCACCTGAGCATAGCAAAAATTAAGCCACCTTCCTGGCCAAATGACCAACAGGATTCTTTAAATATTTTACTAGTGACTGCAAAAATAGGAATGGGAGTCAATGAACTCAGCACAATAGCTCCTACGAAGCCATCTACAGAGTGAGAAATTCATCACACAGAAGTTTACTCTTGTAACTCTTTGTTGGCAGCAGCTCTTACTTACCATTTTCAACATTTGCCAGTCGATGCAGAAGTGGTAACCACACTAGACACTGCGGCGGGGGATCAGACATGAGAGTATCCAAGAAAGTGTTTAATGTGACTTTTTTCTGCTCAAACAAGCAAACAAACATGCACAAAGAATCAGTAATTAGACATCAAAATGATTTTTGTCTTGTCCTTACAGAAACACTTGGGAATAACTTTCAGACACTGTTTACTTGTTTACTAAAAAGAACAAGTGACACTAGCAAAGATTTTCTGGACTATTTTTAGTAGCTATCATCTACACTAGTGAAGACTAGCAGTCCTCACATGGCTGGGTTGGAGACACCTAGCTCCCATTTACTCTCTTCTAAAATCCTTGCCTGAAGATGCTCTGTGAATAAGGTTGGCACTCAACTCTTCACGTTCTCATGTGTTTTGAATACCCTATAATGAGTACAAGTGCATGTAGGGTATCCCTATGTATCACCAATTTTCACATGAAAAGCCACTGCAAAGAATCCTTGATGGTACTCCAACAAAGAAAATGAAAGAAAACAAATACAGGGTAAGGACAAACCACCACAGGCAATTGTGTTACCGTAATTTAAGAGACTTCGCTTGTCTGTAGAGTGATAGCAACTACTTTAGGGTGGGCTGTGATTGTGGGACGTTTTTTTTGCAAACACTCAGGGACTGCAACTGTTCCTAAACTCTCCACACCTATAAGCATTAGAAGGCCTATGCCCCTATAACTTTCACAGAGGTTTAAACTCTAAAATATCCCTGTTGATTTAAAAAATATAATTTAGGGCCTTAAGCTTCTCATGAATCTGGGAGAAATCAACACAAATCTTAGTTCATTTTTTTCATACCTAGAAGTGATATTTCAGCCTGAGATATCTTAACCATAAGTACTTGCTTTTTCCTACCTAGTATATTGGTTACATAAGCGTGTACTAAAGTACACAGCTACTGGGTAGTCAAGGACAGAGAATTCTTAAGAAATTCTTTCCTGTGAGGGTGGTGAGACACTGGAACAGGCTGCCCAGGGAAGTCATGGATGCCCCATCTCTAAAAGTGTTCAAGGCCAGGCTGGATGGGGCTTTGAGCAACCTGGTCTAGCAGGAGGTGTCCCTGCCCATGGCAGAAGGGTTGGAACTAGATGATCTTTAAGGTCCCTTCCAACCCAGACAGTTCTATGATTCTACGGAATCATCAACTGAGCCTTCCTTTGAAATAAAATTAAGGCGCAAAAATATTGAGCCCTGTTGAGAATGTGTGCAGATACAATTTATATACATACATATTTAAGTAGCATCCCCATATCCAAAGGGATTGCTAAATTTTCATATTTGATTGCGTAAGCTACTGCTTTAACTTGCTAAAGAACCGTAGTTACCCCATGAGGAAGCAAAACAGCAGCTATGCAGTGACATGTATCATCTCCGTGTGCTGTGCAGTGCTTTTAAGAGCAGAGATTTCCAGATGGAGTGTCTGTGCTGTATTTATATAAAATTGGCAACAGATGTAAAGAAAATCATTATTTCTCTTATGCACTGAATGATTAGTGGAAAACTCCTCACTCTGTAACATTCTCGGGGCTGAAATATTGCAAGATACTGGGAAATATATAAAGGTATTTGTCCCTAAAAGAAAACACTTCAGGCTAATTGGGAAAATGGTCTTGATTCTTTAATATACAGAAATAGCCAGAATATGAGCTCTAAATCTCACCGAAACACTGTCTTTTCCCACAATACCTGCAGTATGAAAGTCCAATCAAACAGTTACCACCTGCTTGTTGTATGAATGATCTTCCCAGCCACGTAGAGTGGATAACCACTTCTGCATAGGCATCCTATGCTATAAGCTCACAGAAAAGGATCTTTCTTTTGGAGATCTACTGTGGACGTTCAGCGTGGCTTTGCTGGCCAATGCCACCACCAAATGTCTGTGGTCTCTGCAGCAGAACTGAGAACAGGAGGAGAAAAGGCAGAACAAAGTTTGGGAAAAGAAAGAACCAACTAGACCAGGTTGCCCAGGGAGGTCGTTGAGGCCCCTTCCCTGGAGATATTCAAGGTGAGGCTTGACGAGGCCCTGGGCAACCTGGTCTAGTTGGGGGTGTCCCTGCTGACTGCGGGGAGGTCGGACTAGATGACCTTTGGAGGTCCCTTCCGGCCTGGACAACTCTATGACTCTCTATGACTCTAAGATCCTCCAGTGCCTCATACTGCAGAGCTGAGTAGCCTTAAGTCTGCTCTTGGAGGCAGATAAGTTGGGCAGCAAACACACAACTGGTCTAAACAAGCAAGTGGATGGGGAGACAAGAACAGCTCTTCTGCAATGCACTAGGCTTTCTGAATGCAGCTATAATTTAAAACCCTATTTGCACCAAATAAAGCATTTTAGCTTCACTGACAGCTTTATGGATGGGCTCCTCCGGTGGTCACTGATTTTATGGATTAGAAGGTGTCTCTTAAAAGGAGCAGAGCAATTTCCGTATATTTTAAAAAGCGTATTTTCCTCCTGCAGTTTTTTTCAGCTGCTGGGAAAGTTGAAGCTGAAAGCTGTTTTCTAAATATATGCCACATGCAGATGGAGTCTAGGTTTGTGGAATAACACTTAGCCAAGTGCTAAGAAAACGAAGTTCGTGTCTACCTTTTAAATTTGGGATTAAAAAAAAAAAAGAAAAGAAAGTGTTTTTTATAATAATAGCAACACTTTTTAAACTCAAACACACTATAACATCATATTAAACCTACCCATGGGGTAAAGTGGTGGCTATAAAATCCCTTTTTGAGCCACAGATTTGTATTCTGAAACATTAAGTCACTTGCTCTGGCATTTCTGTTCCATAAATCTGCTGACAAGGAAACGCTATTGTTTCTATTTTGAATAGCTGCTCAATCTAGCAGTGGCTCACAGACGGAGGAAAATACATGGTTTGATCAAGTAAACCAGTACAATGGGGAATAATAAAACATTGCTGCAGTAGAAAGAAAATCCTTCCAGATGCAAACAGAAATGGATTTGATGCTGTGAGCAGAAGATCATTCCCAGAATTTTTTCTTTCCTTGAAATTGAGGAATCTATGTATCAGAAGGCTGATACCAGTAAGGTTTCTGGTAAGCAAAAGTGATCCACACTGAGAAGAGAGAGAGTGCCAAACTTATCCCAAGGCATCAACTTTTGATAAACACTAAGTCCAATACGATAGAGTGAGAGAATGACCTACAACGTGACGAAGCCTGTGGTTACAATTTGTCATAGGGATATGTTGTTTTGAGTCTCATTGCAAAACTCTGGTTTATCCCTAGTGAAGACTCAATGAGAAGTACATAAAATGAATTTAAGTGAAAAATTAGACTAGATTTACAGGAACACTTGGCTACCTACAGACGTAAAACAGCAGCTTAGTAAATCTGCTGTGTACCTACATTTGTCAGACACCTAACTCTTGTTAGCTTTAAATGGAGATTGTGAACTAAACCGTATAATGCCTATTTGGAGACTTTGTTTCTCAAGGCACCTTAGTACACCTGGTCTACTCCTTTGGATGCACGGTCAATGAAAGGGCCATTTCTGATGGCTGCTTAGATAGAAAATGAGACTAATGACATTTTTTCAAAAAAAGAAATTGCTTTCTTTGATCTTTAATAATACCATGTCCAACATACAAAGCTTGAATGCCTTGTTGCCATGCAAGAGCACTCTTCTGTTACTTTAACACAAAAGTACCAAAAAGTCACTTCACTATGTAAATTCTTCAATATAATATATATATAATTCCTCAATACAAGATGAAGTGCTGTCTTAAGTCTCCCTCTGTGAAATAAGTCTAGTTTCACCTATGCAAACATTATGATTTAGAATGATTTTGGAGATGATTCAATAAATGAATTGCAACAATGCCTTTAGTTGACTGATGCGCCTATTGATTAGTGATGAAACTGGGGGAAAACAAAAAATGAGACTCCATTTTGCATGAAAATGACATTTATGCTCCAATCAGTTGCTCAACAATATTCAGTTAGTGAATGGAAGGACAAAGAGAAGGAAAATACCACTTTATTTCTAACATTTTCCTAGTTTCAGCATCTCGCCTTACTTAATATTAATGGAATTACACAGTGTGATGTGTGGCAAGAGCCAGAGGAATTCTTTCTCCATTGGAGAAGTGGACAACCAGCCCCAATTATAAGTTCTTTTGATGCACTAGGTATTAGCTACAGCCAAGGCACTGTACTCAGTGCACCTACAGAGTCTGGTGAGCTGTGGAAAAATCTTGCATTTTCTTCAGGACAAATTCATTGCTTTCCTGACCCTATCTCATTGGTGCTATCTGTAAAAGACTAGGGGTTTTCTAATACCTACTGACTCCCATTTTCAATAAAGGTTTAAGGCAATTTTCCTTTCCCTTGTAAAGTTCTCATATGTGTATGCCATCACTTGGAAAGCATGTAGCTTGATTTTCCAGTGGGAGTTGTGCTTTGTATGGAGAAGTTGAAGTCTCATACGTAGTTATAGCACTAACAATTAACTGGAGTGGAGAATGGCATGTCTCGGAGTATTTATATCATCTAAATGTAAGTACTTAACTTAAACATAAGTAAGTGCTTAAATCAGGAAGTTAGTCTCCTCAGGCTCCCCAATTCAGGAATATGTAAGTTAAGATCCTGCTCTGAACTACTTTTTGACTAAGACTCTCTCTCCTCCGAAGTGATATGGAGAATCCATAGAAACTGGCTTCCTATAGAAGGCAGCCAGCCTACCTGCCAGAAATTAGCACAGTGGACCTCCCTCCCACCCAGCTATTTGTTTGCTGGGCAAATCTGCACGTATGTGTAAGAAAGTAAGAAACTCATGGCTTTAGGATGCTCACTCTTCACTTACCTGTTGGGAGAAACAGGATTTTGCTGATTGCTCAGTATAACCAAATGAAGGCCCTTCGAAAACAGCCGTGGGCAGCTTGAGAACCTCCCGCAGAAACATGTCATACCTGCCATAAACCATCACTCCACTGGAGTCAGAAATCATTGAGAAAATATCTGAGGTGGGGGAAAGACAAGAAAAAGACACAGCAACTTCAGTGGGAGCTACATATTTGCTCTGACTTCAGTACCATCTGATTTGAACCAGAAGAGCTAAACAACATGTTCTGCTTATGGAAACCTCCACTATTACTGCATCTTTAATCATAGCCCCTCTCAATAGAAAACAAAGAGAATGTTTTACATACTAAAAAGTAGCTGATCTTGATATTAGAATATGCCTGCTTATTTTTTCATTGTGTGTGGTCATTTTTTAAACTGAAGTCTGATGCATGGCATGAGGCTGTAATTTAATCAGATAAGAAGGATCTAATTCGACAAGATACGCAACATCAGCTTTTTGCCTACTGCTGGCTTACCATGTCAAATCTAAATCTTGACAATAAATTCATTAAGTCAGTTATTATTGTTTTGGACACACAAAGTACTGAAAGTCTTTCAAATGCAATACTTTAAGACTTTTCAGTCTTCTCCATTTTTTTTTTTTTTTTTGCTCATGTATAAACATATCGCAGTTTTATTATTTCAGAGATGCATTTTTCTCAGCCTTTAGCTTTCTCTTTGTTTAAAATTATCCTAGGCTTAGCAGGGCATCACAGACTAAGGAACATTTATCATTTTTCAGGCTGTCATGTCAGCTGCAGGAACCTGGAAGAGAAATTCGGGAAACAGGACCCTGGGACTGTTGACCTGAAAAATCATCATCGTACTCCAGCCTTCCACTGGATGAACCCTGGTCCTATTCTTAAAGCAGCCTAAGGAAAAAACAGTCTTCAATTTGTAACAGTGTTCAACTTACAATTTAAGTTCAATCTGTCTTTGAGTTTCTACATAGATATAACATACTAAAAAATGGCACTAAATCTGGAAGACTCAGTTAGCACCTGGGATTTCTACTTGCCTACCCTAATCAACAACAATTTGTAAACTCAATTTTCTTTGACTGTAGTAAAAGGCTCCAGGGAAACTGAAGGTTGACATTAATCCTTTGGTCAAAAAGTCTGGAAAATGGTTCTGGACTTGAGCTACAGACATCATAGCACTAAAGAGAAAGTCTTTCATCGCAGCCACAAGTAAACTACACCTCGGCCATTGGGGAACCAGGAATAAATCCTGTGAAATGAGAATCTGTTCTCCAAAATAGATGGAATTAGTCTGTGCCCTATGGGAAGAAATACAAATAGTGCATAAATATATTTTACTTCTAAGTGTGAAATGAGAGAGATGTTATTCAGAAAAAGTCTGAAGAAATTGCTAAATGATGCTTCATCATGTTGAACATTTGAGGCACTTACCTGTACTCTGAATTCAATTATCCCAAAGGAAAAAAATAATAAATCCACCAATCAGAACCTCAATATATGCAATTTGCCTTCAAAAATGTGAAGTCCAGTGGGAAATTCAGACAAACATTTACTAGGATTAACTTGGAGATATATATAGTGCAAACCCCAAATCCAACCATCAAACTATAACTTGTCCTAATTCCCTCTTTTCCTACTTGCACCTTTATCTCTCCGAGTACAACGAGGTAAAAAATGCCCACCCAAAAGACTTACATCTTAATTTGTCCATGATCTTTCCTCCACAGAGAGTTGCCAAGGCCATTTTGACAGCAAAAACAGAAATTTTACCATGTCCTTCCCTGTTCAAAAGTAGAAAGTAGACATTTGTCATTTTATAATATGGACCTCTTTCCATTTAAAATGTATACCATTGACATGATGACATACTGTAATGCACACTGTATGTGGATTGACATACAAAGAAATAAGGCTTTTAAAATCAAAGTTTGCTTTGTGGGAACACACATCAGTACACTGTTCTGTAAAGGTTCCAGAACAGATTTATTATGTGCATGAAGCTCAGAATTAAACTGCTTATCTCATTATACACTGAGGTGATGATTATTACTGCTCTTTGTGCTACACTAGCACTGGAAGGCACTTATCACACTCAGGGTCTCCCTACTCTAAGTGAAATGTGTATCTTCTGTCCCCAGAAGATTGCAAAAAAGTGCAAAATATCAACACTGGGAACGAAAGTGAAAAAGCAGAAAGGACTCACATGATTGCACAAGCTGTGTGTTGTACCTGTTAATAAGTCCTGACAATTGGCTTTTAAATGATACACCTGACCCCCATGAAACTTTAAGAATTTTGCTGAAAAATGGGGAATATACCTGCATCCAGAATTACTTTTGTTTTGACATGTAAAAGAGTCTTGTCCCTGCTTTGTTCAAGTTGAGGCTATGCCTGGGTCTCTGTTTTGAACTTAAACTGCATAATGCTATTAAACCCCAAATGCACACAGGAGCATTCCCTGGGGCAAAAATACATATCTTTTTCTGTAAATCCAGTCCCTTTCAGGTAAAAATAACAACGTTTTTGTTCTCCCTGGAAGAATCAGACCATATATTGCACTCTCAGGACGCTGTGTTCACCTTTAGCAGGTTGCCAACTCTTCCTTCAACTGCCTGGAAGCACGCAATGGCTTAACTTTATTGCTCCTCTTGCTATCCTCATCCTCCCTCTACAGTCAGGATGGTCCCCAATGATTACCTGCCATTATAGAAACCTTGGTGTATTCGAGCTGCATGAGTAATACGTGATTTTTTTGAATGACTTCACACGCTGCAAGGCACTCTTACCTTCTAAAAGACCTACCCCCCCAGTTTAGGCAAAACTAAGTCCAGTGTTGAGAGAAATGGCAGAACAAGAATGCTGTAATGTTCTGGCCCTTTCCAAAGATGAGAATCAACACGCTCTCGCAAGTTTATCTGTTTTTAATGTTCTTTTTTGGCATCCAAACAATGAAATGTGTTTTTTCTTGGAATTCTCAGAGTCTTACTATAAGGCAGTAAGACTGCACAGTTGCACTCTAGCAACTTTTATCTGTCATCCAAACTCCTTAGCATTACCTAATAGCTTCCCATATCAGTGAGAACATGTTGTCATCCTGCTTTAAAAGACAAACCCAATGTTTGTGAGCTTTGCAAAATGGCACCCATGTCTCCTTCTAAATTCTGCTGATAGGGCTAATGACGGGACCTGATAATAAAGTTTTGTCTCATTTTTTGGAAGCGGGGTTTCTGTGACCTTCAGTCTTTACTCTGTCAGGGAACATTACGTGTGCAAGAGGTTTCCTGTTTAAATATATATAATTATGTCTCAGATAAGATAGTCCAATTGCACTGGCAATAGAAAATATGAAATACAGAAATTAAGCTTTTCATCAGTATTTCTGAAATTACTCTGTTGATTGTCACTCATAATTCTAATGAAGAAAATTGTGTCTGATCAGAACCAAAAGATAAACTGATTCTGGAGAGACAGAGGGCTTGTGACTCTCTTTCTCTCTGCAAACCCCAAACCAGACTAATGCAGTAACATATACATATAGAGTAGATGGGAAAGGTGTACTCATATCAGTACATTAAAGCATGTTACATGCTTCACTGCTATGTTCGTTACGTAACCCAGTCTTTAGAAAATGAGTCAGTTCCCTAAGCCTAGCTAGCTAATAATCTTTAAAGTTCGGCGAATTGGATTTAGTTCTACATCAGTGTAAACCATTATTCTAAATATTAATTGTAAATATTCTTTACACTCATTTAAAATTCTGCTTTTTGCCTGAAAATCAAATAGAGATTCAGAAAAAAAGAAATAAATTCACTACTTCAGTATTTAAGAAATAAATCTTTACTATGTTCTATAATGCTGGCTTTTGTGCATATTTTCTTTTTCATTACATTGTGTTCCCTTTGACTGGCTTCATGAGATTAAAATCACAGTACAGGAATTTTCAGTCTTCTGTATTTCCACCCTTCATTGACTGGATTCGGATTTGTGTAAACCAGAACCTAGCACTGTTATGGCCGAGAATTTGGTCATTTTGTATTCTTTTTGTGCATGCTACTCTATAGACCTTGGGGAATTTTTCTGTACCTGCCTTTAAAAGAGCTGTTACAGAGCTAATATATATATATCTATAAGAAAAATAAATGCTAAGGGGAAGCAATGGCGTTATTAAGAAGCAATGGAAGAATTACAGGAAAAAATAAAGCCCACGTGGAAGTGCTTCAGATTTAGATTATTTTTCCCAGTAGGTAGAGTTACATTTACTAATAGGATTATATTATTGAATGGCAGACACATATCAACTTGCCTTCAGCTTTCCACCTCAGTGCCATTGGCTTTTCCCATACTCAAATGGTTATGGAGCAGAGGAACAGAAAAAGAAAAGATTTCATTTATCTCTTCAATCTCTCTGTTTGAGCTGATTAGTTTTGACACTGTATTTTGTATCGGTCATTTGTATTCATAAAAGCATCACTAGAGCCAGTATAAATTCAATTTGCCCTTCAAATATATATCTGTGTGTGCATGTGTGCGTGCATACATATACACACATGCATATATAAATACAGATGACTGATGAACAGACAGGATAATGGGGCCTAAGAATTGCCAATATAATTTTGATCCAGAAGTGCCCTAAGCTATGTGTAAGCACTACAGATGCCCTTGACTGGCAGCACTGGAGCCTTGCAGCGTTTGCTGCGTAAAAGCAAATCCTGAAACAGTGGATCGTAGCGGCACGAAGATCTCTATTGAAGTCAGTGCTCCCTGAAAGAAGCTTTAGGCTGGCTAATGCAAAGAGATAAAAATGTTACCGGTGGAAATAGGAGAGGACAGAAAATATTTTGATTTTCTGTAGCACCTCTCTTATTAAGGTTATTCTTCAGATCCCTACAGAAAAGCACTAGAAGCATAAAGGATGGCACAGGCAAACCTTGACGCTGATGTGCACTTAGCAACAACACAGGATGGAGCACTTAGGAAAGGGAATTATGGCCAGGGCTTAAGGTTATCTCCTGCTGCTTGGGGAAAAAAAGGGCAAAAAATAACACAGGCTTTTAGACATCAGAGAAGAGCAGAAGATTTCCTCCTCAAACGCACAGCTGCAGAGAGACACAGCCTCTCCCCGGAGCAAGGAAGCCCCATGGACTGTCTGATGAATGCACAGACCCTGCGAGGCTGAGTCCAGCTCCAGGGCTGGAATTTGCCTTTTGGGTCAGCAAGGAGAGCGTTACCAAATGGACAACACTGACATTTGTCAGGATCTCTAGCGCTACTCACACTGAGACAGCCATGTGGTGGGGAAGGCTATAAAGAAATAACATCACATCTTTAGAAATATCAAACGTGTCCCATGAAAGAGACATGGAGAAAATATGATTTTTCTCATTTACTAGGCATGAAGTGGTGCTCCCCCAACACTTATCTTTTCCAAAAGTAATGAAATTTCTTCAGTTACTTTACTTCATTCTTCAGTTACTTGTGGGCCTTCTACTGCCCACCTTAATCAGGGCAGCCAATTCTGACACGTCAGAGGCTGCAATTACAAATTCCCATTTTCATAAACAGCTTTCAGAGAGGAAATTCTACTGGAATCCAGAAAAATTCTTTCAGTTAGGAGAGCAAAACACATAATGGCCAAATCTCTGAAATGCATGTTTTTGCTGGACTTCCTTCATAAAGGCTAGCTGGACTGTGTGGCTTTCAATGATGAGCGAAGGTGGAGAAGAGAGGGAATTAAACACGCGACAGCTCTGAACAGATGGATGAGCAAGAAGTTGAACTTCCAGAACAGATACCGAACACCTTTAGCTATTGAACTCTGTATGATTCAACTGTGCATTTGATTAAACAAGGGCATGAACATTTCCTCTTTTCTTTGTAGGAGTCAAGCCCCTCCAGTCAGATTGGGTTTATTTCATAGCCCAGAGCTCCCAGCCCCATCCACAGGACAGGTATGTCAAGGGACAGAGGAAAATCCGCTATGATCTTGTCAGTTAAACTTTGCAGGTATATTGCAATAGTGAGTCATTTATGAAGATGATCTAGCACAGAATATTTTACAGTCTGTTTAAAAAGAGTGTTTTTTGGGAACAGCTCGATTGAATGAGGCTGACATTCCACCTTGCCTCCTGCGCTGGCTTTGACACTGGCCTGGGATGAATTGTTCAGAAAGGTTTGAACTTGTCATTTTTTTCATATAGTACTTGTGTGCCAGCGAAGGAAGTATGCTATTATTTCATAAAGCCAGTTAATCACCTTAGACCTTGAAGCAAAAGCTATTGCTCTATTTTACCATGCAGTTAAAAACACAAGTCAGGCGTGTTTTTGTCCAGGTTCTTTGAAGTCTGACCACCTCATTCTGCTCACTGGTTTTGGTCTGTAGGGGTTCTCTACCACATGATGATGGCTTTCACACACCAATGCCAAATTAATTTTAACTGCATTTCTGTTTGTGAACTTTGATTTCTTTGTCTTGCAGTTCTCTAAAGTTGCACTTTGGTTTTGGCTTAGCATGAAGGAGCAGCGGAGTCAGTGTCACGTGAAATCTTGCACACTATAATTTTTCCTCCCTTCAGGGTTGAGCAGCAGGGAAATATAATTACCTGTAGGTCTAATGAATCCCCAAGGCTGTGAAAAAATCGTAAAAAAATTGGGATGAATGTTCAGCACAGACAGTGGGCAAGTTGGCCCATGTGCCATGGTACTGCACCATGGGTCCTCTTAAGTTTCTAGCTCCTGAGAAGACATCTGTATTGCAGGCCTAGGGAAATAGTCTAGAAAATACTCTAGGAAGAGAAAACTGTCAGGTTTTCAGCAGGCTATAAACAAAGGAAGAAGCTCTGTTTAAAGTCTGGAGGATCTTCAGCCAGCACAGTACACATGGGGCAGTATATATTAACTAGAACTAAACAAATGACAGTGGTAGGCTTATTAGATTTTAAATCACACATTAACTTGTCCCTTGTGCTCCTTTCATACACGTTAAGTCGCAGACTTCGTTTCTCCATTCTCTTTCTTTGCATTTCGAACAGGACATGAGAAACTGCACAACCTTTTCTGGACCTGCCCACAGTACAGCAGGAGCAGCCATGGTGCTGTGTAGTCACAGATACCCAACCCATACATTCTCATGTAGAACAGCCCTCTCATTTATGCTGAAGATCTATTTGGTCTTGGTCTGCTGTTTTGGTCTTAGAAAGCTATTCTGGGTTTTTTTAGGGTTTTAGGGTTCTTTTTTGTCTGCATTCATAGAATCAAATGTCATCATATTAACATTCACTAATAAATGTAAAAATTAATTCCTCAGTAGTCATCTAGAAATTTGGATAGCATTTCTGCAGGTCAACCGTTTCCTTAAAACACAAGGCAAAGAAACAGAGGAGTGAACCCAGATCAAAGGTAACAGGACTATTTTAGGGGTGACTGTTGTGATTTCAGAATGATTCATGCACCTACTAAAACTCCTCTTTTCATTGGAGAAGATTGCAAGCAATTTAGTTTAACTGTTCAGTTTTTATAAATGGGGGGAGAGTGAAAAAATGACTCTCTCACCTCACAGTTCCCCTCCTGCCTCCCTGTGAGTACAGGACCTTGAGAAAAGACCTTGCTTCTCCTTCTACCAACTTCAGCCCCTGCCTTCAGCAGAGAAGGACCCTTCTGCTGCACTGCAGAGGATGGGAGGGAAGGGAGCAATATGGGAAGCAGAGACATCAGGTCTGATTAGACCCCAGCATCTTGCACACCATTCCTGTAGGTAGAGCCACCTCCCTCCCTCTGTTTCCCAGAAGCAGGGAAATCTGGACCACCAGGTCTGTTGCTAAACCAACACCCAGCCCAAAACTTCAATAATCTGAACTGTACTAAGGGGTAGGGTGAATTTTGAGAATAAGACGCTTAACTTGTATGTCTGTAGCTGTGACAGGTGTCCAAACTCCCATTAACAGTAAAGAGAGATCTAGTTGATCCACGTCTCCATGAAGACCCACATCTCCATGGTATCTTCAGATTGTACCCGAATCTCATAGGTTTGGTGCATTTAAAAAAGGGTGATAGGCAGTAGGTCTCTGTCTCAGGTCCCAGAGCTGGGAGCCTGTTCCTGGGGCTCCTTTGGGTGTCTCCATCCTTCTGGGAAGAGCATCCTGTGCACCCTGCTTGGAGGCAGCACGACAGATTGAGCTGCTGCTCGGTGAACGGAATACGGGTCACAGCTTCCTCGTCCCTGGGAGGTCCTTATGGGAGCCCAGAAACAGGTCATGACCCACAGCACATGGGATGTTTTCAGGGAAGGCAAAACCTTGCCCCTTTTAGCACAATCTCAGTTTCACCACAGAGCAGTAAAATCCTCTCCTCTGCAAGTGGCCTTGACATCTAGCTGAGGTCTCTACCCCTCTTACAGCAAGCAGCATGCACCAGTTCATGCGTTTGGCCATTGTCAATGTCCTTTCGTGTTCTTGTCACAGCCACAACGGTACAAATTAAAACGCCTGCTCCTTCTTTTACTGCCCTTGAGGGGAGAAAAATATCCCTGAAGTCTAGGGTTTCACAACAGATTGGCTTCTTTTTTTTCCCCCCTCGGAGGGGCCGGAGGGTAGGTTGGGTGCAGCCTCATCATGTGGAACATCTACTTTTTCTCCCTGTTGCTATGGCAACTGAGCTGCTGGCTGGTCTGGCTCTGAAAGGTGCTCGATGGTACCCAGCACCGGGGCCCTCAGGAGAGGGGACAGGAAAGAGGGAGGGGGAGAGGGGCAGCATTTGGATTTTAATGTGTCATGGCCAGTGTTTTCAGCTGGTGAATTTTTGCCATAAAGAGCCAATAGGTCATCTGCATCTCTGAGACTTAACCACTGTTCTCCAGTAATTCAGTTTTGAGGATTGCAGATATGGCAGTGCAGGCTGATGACTATGTATTCAGAAACTGTAATATGTACACACAGTATATTTGTTACAGTAAGTGGTTCACTCCATCTCAAACTTCTCCTTTTTGTCATATGGGTCCCATGCAGTAATAAACAACATGAATTTCAGCATCACCTCCAGGTCTTTATCCTATTTCTGTCACGGTCTCAAAATCATGCTGCACTGGCATGAGCCAGAAAAAAAAAAAATTGCTTACAGCTGCAAGAACTTGCAGGAAAATGAGCTCTTTCAAAATAATGAGCTATTAACCCATGTCACTGCTGCAGAGGCATTGCAGTGGTGTCAGCCACTGGTGTGTCAATAAATAACAAGGCAAATTAGAAGCGGATGTAAATTTGTTTCTGTAGATAATTCTTCTTTGATATAAACTGGAACAAGTCTGAGCAACTGGATGGAAAACACAGTTGTGCTGAATTTGGCTCGACAGAGAGGAACGCAGAGGTCCTTAATTTAGGTTCCCTCCCTAGTTAGCACTATTCACATGCTCTTTATTTGGGTCAGAATTTAGCTTGTTCAATTGTTTTCCCAAGACGTTTCCGGAGCAAGCGAAATCCTTTCCCCAGTCGGGAGAGGAGGGAAGAAAGGCAGACTTACGGATCAAAGGCGGCTAGCAAGAAGTTGAGCAGTAAGCTGATGGATTGCTCCACGTTGATCTGGTGGGTTGTCGGCATCCGTTTGTTGAGCTGGTAGAAGATGGTGGAGATGACAGCCTCCAGGCGAGCCACGTTCAGTTCGATGCTGGGGTCCAGGTTGTTCAGTGCGTTTTCCCTCAAGGCTTCTATCACGTTCCAGATGTCCACCAGGTGCACTAGGGGACAGACAGGACAGAAAGAGTCAGCGGGGACGGGCGCTCCTGGAAGCAACTGAGGAAAAAAGTCACCTCATCCCACAGAGCGGGGAACCACAACAGGACGCGCTGCATGGATAATTAAATGAATGAATGCGTTTTCCTTCACTGAGGAGTGAAATGTTGAGGAAAGAACAAATAAAATTCAAATCCGTTAATAGGCAAACAATATATTGACATTATTAGTTGCTACAACTCCAGCTCGGGAAATCATTCCTTGTTGTATAAAGTATTCAGGTCAAAATCTATATTTTATGGTAATCACTGGAAGGTAAACATAGGCTAATTGTTTTTCTGAGCCACGCCTCTATGAATCCCCATTCAGAAACTACTCTTAGATATTAATTTGCATAGCAGATGGGCTTTTCAGAGGACCCTAGGAATACTAAGTGCTTAACACGTACTGACATTTTGAAAATTCTTTTCAGCGACTTGTACGGAAAGCAAAATATTTTACAGAAACAGAAAATTATAATTGAGTCAGGGTAGACAAGCTACATTTAAACAAAGAACACGCAATCAAGTGATCCCAAAATAGTATTTCGTGTCTTCTAAATATATTTGCCAAACTATTTGTTGAATGTCTTGCTCTGATAAAAGTCCCGGTCTAAGCTGAATTTCATGGGGGCTTATTTTAACCTACAATGAACAGCTTAAAGGGCAATCTCTGCTCACCCTTCATATTGTACCCAAACAGCAATCTGCCTGTGGCAGTATGATCGGCTTGTCGAGATTGGCATTTCCAGAAGCGCACGGTGCACCATGCCAAAACAAAAAAAAAACCCCTATGCTCATTCAAAATTTGGATTTAGTTCAAACCTGAGCTCAACAAATCACCCATGTTTTTAATAAGAAATAATAAGAAAGCCAATGAGAAACAAATCATGAGGTTCAGAGTGCAAATTATCTTTTTTTACCAGAGAAACTACTGTATAGTTCTCATTACTTAGTATTGAGATATGTCTTATAGCATTATCAAGAGCCATCTGTATGTAGAAGGAGATGCATTTTTTTGTGGACAGAGAAATTTAATTTTAATCCTCATCATTTCATTTTTACTTGCTTGGTTTGCAGGTGCTGTCTCAGACTGCAGTGTGACACGATGGTCTGATGGCAGGGAAATGTAAGCTGATATTAGATAGATAATGAAACCAGATATAGTCATTTTACTTAGTCTAGAATTTTTTCCTTATGATTTGGTTTCTTTCCTTCTACCTCAGGAAAAAAATAATCTCTAACACCCTGCTCAGAGAGGAAGATACACCGTACAGACGAGTGGCAACAGCAGCAGCAACTACTTCAGGCACCAGTCAAGGCACTGGGAAAAACTGAAAGATGCAGTTCCATTGTGACACCTAAGTATTTATTTGGCCTTTGTATTAAAATGAAGCTTCTATAAGTGACTTTGTATGCTGGCACGTTGTCTTCAGAGTGTCGTCCTGAATTAAGCCAGGTGGGGGGAGCATACAACCTCTCTGAACTCTTCCTTCTTGCCTTCTAGCTGGGGGGAAGAGCATCTTCTCCATAAAAAAAAAGGTCTGGCATAGGTCTCAGATCCTTTTAATGTAGCCATTCCCATTCCCATTCAACCAGTTTTCACTGTCAAGTTGCAGCAACAGGCTGGACCATGTGCATCCCATTCAACCAGTTTTCACTGTCAAGTTGCCACAGAGGTGATCTGGGAAAATGAAAGATGAACGATCTCCAGGAAAATGGCCTGCCCATAATAATCTGGGCAGCTTCACCACATGGCTCAGAGGCCAGGCTAAGCAGAGAATGGAAGAAGCCACCAACAAGCAGGCCATCATCTGGTCCAGGACGGAAGGGTTAATGAGCGTTTCCTGCTCTGGGTTACCATTGTAAGGCAGCCAAGGAAGAAATACAGAGCAACATGCCAGAAGATGCAGCAACAGGCTGGACCACCTCAGATCCTTTTAATGTAGCCATTCCCATTCCCATTCAACCAGTTTTCACTGTCAAGTTGCAGCAACAGGCTGGACCATGTGCATGTATTTTGTGACCTTGTTAAGAAGGGACGGGCAGGCAGAAAGCAGAAGGTTAAGTGTGATGTTTCCCTCAAGGTCTAGCTGTCGCCGGCCACGAGGGCTGTCTCTGGTAATTCAGACCCAGCAGATGAAGGAGAAGGTGCTTCCACCAGCACTTTCACCAGGCTGGCTTCTGGGTGCGAGGGTATGTGTGAGAGCTGTCGAACCTGAGCTGTAGCTACACTAACAAGGTAACAACGTGAGAAATTACCAAGGATAACTAATGGCAAAAAGGGAGTAAGGCGTATGCAGATGGCTAACCTTGGCTTGAGGCTACACTAACAAGATAACAACCCAAGAAACACCACAAACAGGGTTCCTAGCTTAACAGCACTGCCGACTGAGGCAGAAATTCCTAGGGCAACCCTATCACAAATACTGAATAAGGATGTAAAATCAGCAACATCAGAGCTAGTGGGAAAAGACTAAACAGGGACAGGCTGTTTATCTGGGAGTGCATGAGCGTGGTAGAGGGGAAAAAAGCATGGGAGTGGAAAAGGGGAATTTAAAGGGTAACAAATCATGTCACCAGAGCTGCTTGGGGTACCTCTTAAGCAGCCCCGCATCTGACCTGACCTGAGGAATGAACACAGCATTAAGCCCATTGCTTAGACCATATGTGTTTGCTTCTGCCGTCACAGGGAACTGCGATGGTTTCCCCAGCACTGGTAAAAGGACATCCAGAGAGGGTGAACCAGGCATCCAGACTCCCTAACAGTGAGAATTTCACGCAGCAATTTAACTTTAATTGCTACAGCCTAGTAGTGGAAAACTCTCGAATAAGAGAGCATGGAGGAAAAGAAATGGCATGAGGAATGAAGCTGAAATGGGGCTTGGTGTCTTCATTCTTCACGTGATCCAGTACTGATACTATGTGGCTGTAGGTTTTCACTTTTTTTTCCTTTTCTTTTCCCACTGATATTATATTTTTCATAACACAGCCATATCCAGAGCTGGTTTTGATGATGGTCCTGGGAAGGGAAATACCCAGAGGCTAGCTGACAGGGGACTAATAACATCAGTACACTAATAAATCTGTGAGAAAAATATTCTTTTTAGTGTTAACTCTAACCTGAAAGCCTCATAAGCTATCCTGACATTCATTGGTATGCCAGAAAGCCAGGGCACAAGAATAAGACTTATGGGAAATTACACAGCAGTAGCAGTCCCCCACCCACTATGAAATACTAGTCTTGAGGAACTGCTGTGCATTTGTACTATAAATAATTTTACTTGGGCTTTTTTTTTTTCAGAAGCACTTTGGTTCCACTTGAAGCTGAATAAACAACAATCCTACTGCACCATTTTATTTTGCATTTTATTCATGAATTTCACATCTCTCTATAGAGGCTGTAAAGTAACACTTCCTGCAGGAGGAAATGGACTATGGACAAGAGCCAGACTTTTGAACCAGATCTGGTAATTCTGAAAGTACCTGTTCTAATGTCTGGCTCAAAATCACAAGGAGAGTTTTTTAGACTGTTGTACAGAGGACTGAAGTCTCTGGCCTTAAGTCAGTTGTTATGGACAAGAATTCACCCATCTAAATTTAAATGTCAAAAATTAGGTGTCTCCTGTCAGCTTGTGATCAAGACTTCCTCCAGGGTTGGTGGAAGAAAAAGACACCTTAAAGCTGATGTCTGGAGGCAGGTGGGATGAATGGTACTTTGGAGGTGCCCATATTTCTTCATCGACTACAGACAAAGCCTAAAGCCTCAAGTTTACATGAGACATGTAACCTCAGAGCTGGTAAAGTTAACTGAGATGAATCCCATACCTTGCTCATTAAACACTACGAAAAGATGTCTTTTCTCTTCTGACTACTACATGGTCTGGAATAATTCAGGTTTTATATAAAATATGAATAATAAATACTTTAATCTGTATGAAGAGCTACCAGATCCTGTCATAGTCACAGCCTCTTACTCTGCATGGCTTGACCTTGCACAGATTACATCTGGGTGTAGTGCCCTACTAATCTCTTCAAATCTTACTTTTTTTATGTTTACTCTCATAGTAAGCAGATTCTTATGTATTACAAAATGCCGCCAAGTCAACCTATCAACACTGGGAACAGGCAGACAACACAGGCCTCTGCAAGCTCCACTCTGTTCATTTTTACTATTAGAAATTTATATCTACGCTAATACGTTATCTGTAGTATTTCCAACGTAGTAACAAAAAGTCAACCTTGTTTGCAAACTTTGCATAAGCTTACATTCCTCTTCTTTTGGTTTCCATCCTCTCTGTTATCCATTTTCTATAGCATCTGCTATGCCCATTTATTTACTTATCCCTCCCTGGGATTGTTTTAATCTCACTGAAGAAGGCACGTCTCCTTACTTTGTTTGCACAACATGCAGTGCAATGGAGCCCAAGTGTGATTTCTGCACACTACGATGATGCCAACAAAAAGTGTTTGCAGTGTCACATACAGCTCACAGATGCAGGAGAGCTTTCTCTCTCCTAAAATCTGCCTTAAATTCCTTCAAAACAGTCAAACGCTACAAGTTTGGTTTTTTTTTTACTTCTCTTTGCTGTTGCTGCTTTTGTTGCCTTACCCACGTTTCCCTCTGAAAAGGGAATCATCCCTCAAAACGAGAAAGATGCCCTTTCTGAAATGGAGCTGTGAAGCTCCAGAAATCTGCCAGTTGTTTTTTCAGTGTCAGCAGGAGATCACCAGGCAGCGGGAGTAAAAGCTGCTTGTATCCAGCACCCGGGTGGTATAAGGCAATCCAAAATCATGCTGCCCAGCCGATCTTCACAGACTCTTCAAAGGCCTCATACTCTGTAAACAGCACAGCTGTACAATCTAGAAGATCTCCCTCATTTGTCTGACGTCTGAATAAAAATGTAATGATTTCCACGAGCTGTTGCTAAAGTATACATTTCCCCTTAGATTTTCCGTTAAGTGATTCCTAAAGTCACAGGTAAGCTAAACATCTGCATGATTAGATCTTCTATGGTAAACACCGTCTGCTAATTTAACTTTCATGAGATTAAGTAATATTTAAACACTGTCATAGAGGGTTTCATATTTGAGCACTTCTCTAACAGCTAGTGACTAGTAAATGTAAATAAAGTTCAGTCTCCGGACAGAAGTGGCATTACAGGTGGCTGCCATGCACTCCACGGCAATCATGACCAACAAACGCATACTTTGAGGAGAACCTGGCTGAGCTGCAGAAAATTAAGATGATTAATGCATGAAAATATACTCCAAATAACAAATGTTATTTCCTTCAGTGGGCTTCTTCACCTGCTAAAACAACATTTGGAGAGTGCCTGTTGCCAACACATTGTAACTGAATTGACGAGTCCCTCTCGGCGGGGTGTAAGGGAGAATGAACACAGTTGGCTCAGTTTGAAAGGAGTTTTATATTTTCCTCAAACTAAAAAGTTTTCAAACACCTTTGAAGTTTCACATCCTGCCCTTCTGCCTTTACCTACGTTCAGGACATCTCTTCCTATTGCCTTTTACTACTCTGATGATGAAAAAGGTAATTAATGGTTACAGTGCAGAATTCCACCACCTACAACTCTGTCAACAGGTTAATTTGTGGAAGAGGTGTACTCTGGATACATTTGGAGAAAGCAGAATTTAGGACAAAATTATGTTTCTTACTATAAATGTTTGTCAGTTTTATTGATCTTGATCCTCCCTCTTTTCTTTAAGTGTTTTTACGTCTCTTCATTAGCAGGAAACCAATATATTTCAAATTTATTGTAACTGGTAACTTTAATTTACTTGCAACTAGTAATTTTCTGTTTGGTTGATAAAGGTATCTTATCCAAAATGTGGGAGAAGAAATGGACTACATTCTTTTTTTTTCAACTCAAAGCAAAGAAACTGAACTTTATTTATGCAGTGAAAAAATGAAGTCTTCTTTCTATCATGCACTTTATTTAGTATTATGTAAAGGCTGTGAGATATAGATAATCTTGGATATATCACTAATCTCAAAGGAGGCAGATAACTTCAAACAGTTATCAAGAACTGATGTTGCCCTAAGCAAGGATAAAAAAGAAAACTGTAGTGGAAGTTTATCTGCTAAGTAGTAAAAAAAATAATAATTACAACCAGTCTGTGTGCTGAAACTTTCTTATCATTAAACGGATCTACTTATGTAAAAATCCTCATCTGTTCTACTGCATTTTTTGTATTCCACCATGAACTCTACAATGTCATCTTTCCATTTATTACTAAATGGACATGGAACAGGAGATTACATTTAATCAAACAAGGGGAGCGACTAAATTAGGGCTTTAATAATCAATCCAAATTTGCTTAATATACAGCAGGTCTAACTAAATCTAGGTTAAACATGCCCAATTCACAGTTAGGACAGAATTCCTCCTTGATAGATTTTCCTTTGTTGGTGAATACAGGCAAAACTTTTAAAGAACTTAAATTATTTCCAAAATTTTAGTATACATTTCATTAAGATTTTAGTCCAGAATAGCTCTTCCAGACAGACTTGAGTTTAAACATACTAGTAATGTCATTTGAAATCAATGGCACTTGAATGTATGTCAAGTATTTCAGGTGCATTTCATTAAAAGGGACAGATTTATGCTTCCTTGTCTAACAACCCTAAAAATACTAAAAAATGTGTGAGGCGATTCTCCTTTTTTTTGATTAGAATCTATGAACCCATCACAAATCAGAGTATTGGAGCCATTTGTCATCGTCATTGCTATGAAGCCCTGGGAAGTCAGTCCCTCTGCCTGTTTGTCTCTCTCTCCCGCTGCCAGGAGGGCAATGGGGGACGGAGCGAGGTGTGTTTTCCCTCTCAACTACACCTGTTTGTGACCAAGCTGCCCCTCAAATCAGTCAACTGGAGAACGATCACCAAAAGCTTTATCTGCATATCCCACCACTACAGAGATTGACGTGCCAGCTAGAATGGCCTGCAATCTTCTATGCTCTCGGGTGCCAAATTACATGAAAAAGAAAATGCACCAGGGTGTTTCTTCTGCTCAGGGCTAGAAGCCATCACATCTGGTGACAGCTGTCACACATAGGCAACTCACAGCCCAAATACACCTGTTTGTGACCAAGCTGCCCCTCAAACCAGTCAACTGGAGCACGATCACCAAAAGCTTTATCTGCATGTCCCACCACTACTATGTGCCAACTAGGATGGCCTGCAATCTTCTGTCCTCTCGGGTGCCAAATTGCATGTAAAAGAAAATGCACCAGGGTGTTGCTTCTGCTCAGGGCTAGAAGCCATCACACCTGGTGACAGCTGTCACACGTAGGCAACTCACAGCCCAAACACCTGAACCTCTGCTCGCACTGTACCTGGAAATGTCCCGTATGTTCCTATTCCTGCTTCCACGTCTCGGAGCCCTGGTCTACCTCCCTTGCCAACCTCTGCTGCCAGACACAGTTCATACAGCCCGGTGATTTCTAGCATAGCCAGCACCCACCAGGCAGCTGACCCTGACTCTTCTCAGGGAATGGGCAGTGAAAAGACAGAAGGAAATGGGGCACAAATCAAAATACAGGAGAGCATTTAAACATAAGGAAAAAATTTTCCCTGTGAGGGTTGTCAAACGCCGTGACAGGGTACCCAAAGAGGCTAAAAAATTTTCCCTGTGAGGGTTGTCAAACGCTGTGACAGGGTGCCCAGAGAGGCTGTGGAGTCTCCACCCTTGAAGAGATTCAAACCTGAACCGGACACAGCCCTGAGCAACCTGTTTGACCTGATCCTGCTCTCTCCAGAGGTCCCTGCCAACATCAGTAGCACCCACCAGGCAGCTGACCCTGACTCTTCTCAGGGAATGGGCAGTGAAAAGACAGAAGGAAATGGGGCACAAATCAAAATACAGGAGAGCATTTAAACATAAGGAAAAAATTTTCCCTGTGAGGGTTGTCAAACGCCGTGACAGGGTACCCAAAGAGGCTATGGAGTCTCCACCCTTGAAGAGATTCAAACCTGAACCGGACACAGCCCTGAGCAACCTGTTTGACCTGACCCTGCTCTCTCCAGACGTCCCTGCCAACATCAGTGATTCTGTCTGATGTCCTTGTCTAGTCACTAACTTATACGGCAAAACCATAAGAAACCTTGTCGGAGAGGAATCAGTGTTGCCCCACTGATTCTTCTCCAAAGCCATAGCTCAAGTAAGCTATCCCTTTTCTGACTCACACAATAAACAAAAAACACCACACAGCCTGCCCCAAGGGCACTTGGGAGAGAGTCCTCCATATCCTCAAGAGGTTTTGTGTGAGGTGTATAGAGAGCTCTCATGGTGCTCTGCCTACTCAAACATTCTCTCAAGCTTTCCGTTGAACGCCAAGGGATCTCAGAGCGAGGTCATGGTTTCACCATTTAGTCCCCTGAGCTGCATGTATTGCTCCTCCTCCTCCTCCTCGTTATCTCTTTGTCCGTGCTGTGAGAGTGTGCACTGGCCCAGCGAGAAGCTGGAGTAAGGCCATTCACTTCTACCTTCCCACCCAACGATGGACACCTCAATAAGGACACCATCAATAATGTATGCCTTGATAAGGAATAAAACATTCAGACCAGCTGAAGGAAACATCTTTTTTCCAAACTCCTGTGCATGTGTACCAAGTCAGCTGTGTTTGGACTCACTGAATTCACGTGGATCACCTGTCCATGTGGGACAGGGGGACACCATACCACAGGGAACATGCTGGACATTGTGCAGAATGGTGTGTGAAATCGGTCTGCACAAGTGATGTCCTGCCCATCAGGAGCTGGGCTGTCTCTGTGCACGTGCTGGCCAGCTGCCCACACAGGAGACAATTCTGAGTGGCCAAACCTGGCTATTGGGCATCTGGAGATCTACAGGACGTGATGTGTACAACCGAGGCACAGAAAGTTTTGGGGAAAAGTGTTAAAGGTCCTCCTGTCCATATTCCTGGGCTTGCATCCTTGTGTCCTCACCTACTGTTCTGCCCAGAAGGAAAAATGAGTTATTCTGAAACCTTCCCAGACTCTGATCACTACAGAACATTAAACGAATGTGGCCTGCCAACTTGGTCAAGTGCTACTAATGAGGAACAACCATTAGGATAATAATACACTGAAATGTGTTCTTTTTTAACTTTTAATATGGCACCTGACAAATCCACCACGGTGTAAGAGTATGTAAAGATCTCCAGTAAAATCATTCTCTTCTGCATTGATTTAATTGACAATAAAAGTTCCTTCCCCCTCTGCTGTCATTTCCTGCCTATTTTGCCTCCCCTAGATTGAAGGGAAGCCCGAGGGGCTCTCCGTGGGTGGCAGAAGAGGCCATCGTTCTCCCCAAGGAGCAGCACTAACGAGGGTCGGTTCTGCAGAAGGGAACGGTGGGCGATGTGCCCTGCAGTGCTGGGCTGGGAAACTGCTGTCATCTACTCGTCACACAGCTGCTGGGAAAGTATTTCCTTTTTTTAAACACACTTTGCAATAATTTATTCAAAATGCTGAATGAAGTATGACATACATGAAATAAAATAATTTTAAAAATCTAATTCTAAGCTTAATATTTTGATGACAACCATGAAAGACCATTCAATTAAAACTCTGCACCACTGCTATAAGTCGCACAGCTTAAAACCATTGGTTAGACATCATTTTCCTGCTTTAAGACTTAAGCATATTTATGAATTAAAGACCAATGTGCAAATAGCAGACCTGTTGCTACCTGTATTCCATAGCCAGAAAATTTATAACACCCCCCTGCAACAGACAATTCTATCCCTAGATTATGCACCTCTATTATTCTCACTATCCCACCGTAATCCTAATTTAATGAGAAAGGCTTTACCTGAGGCATTGTGCAATCAGGCTTCAATCTGACTAAATAGTGCCTTCAAATGGGTTTTGCAAGTGGCCAAAGATTCATGGAGATACGGGGTAACAAAGCTTGGCCAGAAAACACGTATGACATACACCAGCTTTCTCATTTCTAATAAAATAAGGTCAATTTGCCTTACATCTGAGTTCATATTTAAATTAATAAAATTGCAGCATTTCATTTTTTTTTAATGAAATATAACTCTTCTGTACAATTACAGAGAACTATATTACTATATTACAGAGAACCCTATATTAGGAAAACGCTTCTGCGCACCCAAAAGGTGGCAAAAAATACCTCCATAGCTGGGTGATACTGTATCTGGAGCTGATTTTTACAGTTTTCTCTGTTATAGATCTGGTGATAGAAACTGAATTATGGAGACTTTCAAAAAATATCTGCAGAGAAAAGAAAAAGCCATGTCCCAGCCCTCCTGTTTAGGAGATTAAACTAGAAGTTCAGAAATGACCGAAAACATGAGAAGAAAACCCTAATTTTAGATCTGGCGCAAGTCAGACCGTGTGTAACAGCCCAAGACAAACCAGTTTTTAGAAAGCAGGCGGGATGGGGTGCACAAGGCTTCTGGCAGCCGCAGTCCTGACCACAGGATGGCACTACTGGGTATGTTTTAGTAAATGCAGCACACATTTGCTGTTAGTATTTTAACTCTTCACTGGCGCAACATCAAGCGAGCTGACACAAATCAAAGGCTGTGCATCCCCACGGCTGAATAAAGACTATACGTGCTTGGAGATCTGGAGGTGTGGATGTTCCTGTACAAGCAATCACATGTTGATAGGGCAGAATGTCTTCATGTTGGATGTCCTTATTACAGTGATAAAATCTCCTCCAGAAGTATGTTTCTTAAAATGCCAAGTCTGATTAATACTACATCTTTCTCTCTTAAATAACTTTCGTTTTTTTCCCTTTGATACAAACGCTGCCAGCTCCATATACCCCTCCTGAAAGCCTCCCCATGCCAGAAGAGGACTACAGCTTGCTTTGGCACTGTTACCAGCAAAAAACAAGTGTAAAGCAAATGCAAATATTAACAAATTGGGTTACTTGTATTTTTCATTAATTTTGAAGCAGTATGTCTTAGAGCAGAACGGCTTAGAGCAGAACGGCTCTGAGGATATAGGGTACTATCCCCAATCTCATTTTAAGTGCTGTTTTCTTTAAAGATAGCTCATAATGACAAGAAAATATGAGATTTAACAGTACTTTATAAGAATTTCTTCCCTCGTGGCTGTAGAAAACAAGTTGAGATTACATTTTCAACCTTAAGGTTCAGTCATATCACAAAGGTCAATGAAAATGAATGAGCACATACTATACATCTAGAACTGCTAGAAGACAAAACCCCTCCTTGGTCCATCTCCTGTTTTTCAGAGTTTGACCCACGGCTATTTTGTCTTCTGTAATTTTTCTTTTTTTATTCATTTAGGGTTGTCAAGACTGTAAACAGCAACACAAGGCACAGACTACTATGAATTGTGTGTTTTCTTTAATATAAAAGATGCAATATTTTACATACATGCATATTCTTAAGATGATCCTTATTCTATTAATTTAAATAATTTCTTATGTAATGTGGACTGAATTTGACCCATAATGTTTTCATCTATTAAAAACTAGAGAAATATTTAAGCTGAACTTAATGCTTGGTATTGATATCTGAACTGACTGATTGATACCTGAACCACATTTTTCACCCCCCAGAATAGAAGAAACACACTAAAGATTGATGTCATATGCTTCTCTTCTGAAGAGTTTGGGTGAACCCAGAGGGTTTCTGGGACAAAACTCCAGTATCAACTTTGGCTGTTGTGAGTGAGAGCATTGATATGAAGTAGGACATTCATGTGACATGCAGGACTTTGGTGAAAAAGCATCTTATGCCTGAAGTCATAAGGACAGTTCAGACTCTAATCTTACTTAACCTTTCGCTGAGATTGGTAATGGAGGTGCTAATTGCTGCCACAGGTTCAGGCTTTCCCAGGTATTTAAAGACCTATTGCTTTGAAAAGAACAGGATTTATTTCCCCCAAAATCTTTCGGGATCTGAGCTATCAACAGCTTTGAGATAAGGGGAGATGAATCCTGCTACCTGGAAGATCCATACATTTTTTAATCAAATTCATTTGAGGAGGCATTATCTGATTCAGACAAACCGTAGAGAATATTTGACTAAACTCTGGGTTTCTGTTCACACAATCTTTCCACATTTGTGATGTGGAAAAACATCAGAGTGATGTTTTCTGCGCTAAACTCTGGGTTTCTGTTCACACAATCTTCCCACATTTGCCCTCCTGCCATTACTCATATTCAGAGCGATGTTTTCCGCAAGAGCCGTGCCGTGCTCCCGTTCCCCGGATGGTTTGCTCAGAACACCAGCACCAGGAGGGCAACCACAGCATCTCCCGTTGCAGCCATTTCCAGTATCACACGCTGAAACTTCACACCTCCTCAGGAAACAGGTACGAGGAACGGGTCAAGAACAGGAGAAAAGCTCCCGTTGACACAAACACGTTGCTTGACAATTGGCAACAATGAGAAAGGCAAGGACTGCAGAATGTGAAATGACAGATAAATGGGATTTAGGTGCAGTCCCACACATCTATCCTTCCTCCTCTGTGTGACAGAAGCTCTTTAATGATGCTGTCAGGGCCCCTAGATGGAGTAAGAGTCTCGGTGTACATGGCCACTTATCTGTCATCCCTTATTTTATACGCACAAGCCTTATAGATATCCTGCAAATCCAAGACAAAATAAGAGCTTTAAGGCAAAATACAGATGAATGAAGTGCGGAAAATTAAACTTGGGGAAGATCAGCACCTTTACAAGAGATGCAGTATGATACCAGTGTCGGCTTCATTTATCAGAAATTGAGTTCAACCTCCCCAAACAATATACACCAAGAGACAGATTCATTCCTTCCTTTGTGGCGTAGTAATGTCAGTGAGTTCAACAGAGTTACTTTCCATTTACTTTCTGTCAGGAAAGGAGACATCCATCTATCCATCCACATGGGCCAACAAAAAGGCTGAGCATAGACAGAACTTCTCCTGGAATTAGCCCACACTTTGCAGAGGGGCCAAGCACTGCCTGCAAATACCCTGCTAGAAATCTGTTGCGGCCAACAACAATATCACCGATACAATTCAGTCTGAATTCAGCCTAGAAATGCCTTAATTCAGTACAAGGAAACCTGCCTCTGCAAAGCCATTGTATATCACAAACATTAACACCAGGAAGCTGAACGTTCATTGTGTAGAGTCCCAGACTTGTATTAATAATAACACACACTGAGGACATTATATTGTGAGGTCTCTTCTCACTTATAAAACCAGGAAATTATTTTTATGGCCAACATCTTCTGTTCTCACAATTTGTCCTAGCATACCGTATGAGATCTTCCACCAAGACTTACAGACAATAATCCTAGGTGCAGCTGGGGGATAAAAACATGAGATAACAGTAAAGCTAAAGATCCTCTTTGAATAGTTTGGGTGCTAGGAAGTTGATCTATATTGTTACAGATACACAGACTGACTTTCGATGTAATCTGTAAACAAATGAACATGGAAAAAAACACTCTCTGTGAATTACGAAAGAAGAGAATTTTACTAAAAATTATGTCAGGCCCTATATTCTGACTGTCTTTCTGTGGACTATTTGCTGTCTTCACTCTGAGGAAGCCCATAATTGCTGAGAACATGGAAAGCCAGCATCCTTGCTGGCTCCACAGCAGTTTTATTTGTAAAATTTTTTGGAGGCGGATGCTGAAAGGGCACAATGAAAGGCTGGAGACAGTTTGGACCACCTATGGGAGCTGCAGCAGAGGTCACTCTTCAGGCAGGAAGATGGTGCAGACTGTGTGGTTCAGGTGTAGGAAAGCCAAGCAGTGCCTACTAATTCTCTGGAGGTGAATGACAAGCATCAAAACCAGGAAAAGGCAAAAGATCCTCCACAAAAATCCCAACTCAGCAGACTCACTGGAGAAGGACACTTTGAATGCAAAGCTACAGTATCCAGGTAGGGCAAAATGCTGCAGTTTATCTTCTTAGGAAAGCAAATTTTTGCAAGGGCATCATAACAGTCCTTTACTCTCCACAGAAAGCACATATGGACTGAGCTCATGTACGACTCCTCAAGATTTACTGCTTTGAGTCCACAATGGTTCAAGATGATGGACTGAAGCTCCCTAGGATCAAAGGACCACTATCACAAAACTCACTGATATGTACTCCAAAGAAGACTTCTAACTTTTTTCCTCCCTGTTTTCACGGGACTGAAGCTCCCTAGGATCAAAGGACCACAATCACCAAACTCACTGATATCTACTCCAAAGAAGACTTCTAACTTTTTCCTCCCCGTTTTCACATAAATATGTTGTCATACAGCAAAAACCATAAAAGAATGACCAACATGTGATAGGCAGTAAGTCAGTCACGTTGCTTAATGCACTCAGGCACACTATGGAGATGCTCGTGTCACATCAGGAGAGGCCCAGCAAAATACCCAAACGGGACAGACCAGAACAGCCCAGGGAAAGGGAACAAAGGCTCAAGTGTAAGAGAGGCTTTGCCTGGAGAAAGGTGCTTGGAGCCAAGAGGACAACAAAAGAGGAGAGAGCAGCCAAGAGAATGGGGGTTGCAGAGAAGTCAGCGATAAAGCAAATGCCACAACTAATGACAGGAAGCTGAAGAAGGACAGGGAAATGATGAAGGAGACTTAAAATACACAGTTACAGTTTGAGGGGGAAAAAAAAGAGGGTGAAAGAAAAAAAAATTCCCACATGAAGAAGCAAAATCCCTCAGAAGACACACTGATCCTATTATCACCAAGGTATCAGTTTGTTCGCATGAGACTGTATGTCTGCATACATTTTGCAAATTTAAACTGCCTGAAAGCCTATTATCACCAAGGTATCAGTTTGTTCGCGTGAGACTGTATGTCTACATATATTTTGCAATTTTTAAACTGCCTGAAAAAGTACTAAGCTAATAACAATTTATTTTGTTTTGTTTGAAGTGTTCATTATGAGGACCGATGTGAAATAAGATGCACAAGCTCTCTGGTTTTGGGTAACTCATCCAAAGCCTGCCAGACAAAGGTGACTGACGCCTGTTTCCAGCAGCAGATGTCCAGAGACATCAGCGGGGAACTGAACAGACTGTCCAACCTTAAACCTGCATTGGGAAAGCCATCAGAAATAGCACAGCGAATGGCAGTTTTAGCAGAGTTCAGGAAGTCAGTAAGAAGAGATTTTCAGCTATGATCCAATTACAAAAGCTGTCTGCATCACGGCAGGGCTGAGCCACCTGAGTAGCAGAGGGCAGCATGTAGGTATACTTGGGACGTGGCCCAGTCTGTGTGCCTGTCAGCTTTGGGCTCCAAGGAAGCCAACTGGGTCATTTTCCTCTGTAAAGGGCAAAATAACATTAGCTGGCAAACTTTTGCAACTCAGTTTTAAAACAGGAGCCACTTGGAATCACGGGCATGTTTGAAAAATCCGTCTCTACGCAAATGAAAATATGAGCATTTAAGATATATATCCTTGTCTCGTTCACTCTTTTTGACATGAAAATGAATTCCAAATGCCCGCTGATAGCTCTTGTATCACTCTTGCACGAGGCAGATTTGCAGTGCAAATACTTCAAGCACAAATACTCAGGGACATCTGAGATACCACAACCCCTTTAGGTAGTAACAGTCCACTTGGTGCTAACACTGAAGAAAAGGCTGAAGACAAAGACTACTGCCCCTCAATGAAGATGCCAGATACACAGGTTATATGTCAGCTCTCTAACAGCTATTATGGTCGTTCAAGTATATTAATAAACTTTTACAGTTAAAAGGAAAAGGACAGAAAATGTGAACCCATTTTCAGGAGTGCTGTGAGTGAACATTTACAGACTAAAATCCTTATGAAGGATTCGTCTGCAGGGAATATGCTAAATCAAGCCCTTTTGAACTTTTGATTAAATAATTGATGCATAATGCAGAATGTATAATATATGCGTCCTTTCCCCATAGTTGCCTGGAAACCCATATGGAACGGTACTAGCGGTTCCAGGAGCATTTAGTCTCCAAGTCGCTGGTAAAGACAAAGGAACAAAAAAGTTTTAAAAATCATTAACTCATCTTTCTTTCCATTATTCAAGTACTGCAGGATACCCAAATTAGTAACTTACACAATGGTATCATGACTCTTGTAATATAGAGTGCTTTTTCTTTTTCTTTTTATTCTTCAAGGTTTATCACTTGGAATCATGGGAATGACTGTAAGTCTCAGCTTTTGTTAAAATAGAAAACAAGAACACAACTAACATTTTCAGCCTTTACACTGTATTAATAATAATAATAATAATGATGATGATGATGATATCATAGAATATCCAAGATGGTCAACAGAGAAGAATAAAACCAAGAACTAAAAATGTGGGTTTTTTTTTTCCCAAATTATAGGATTATAAAGCAAATTTCATTAGAATACCAACCACTGAGGGTTTAAAAGAATATGAGAATGCCCTGATCACAAATTCAAGAGGCAGATTGTTTTCCCAGGAAATAATGTTTCAAATTGCAGCCAAGCAGACCTTTTGCACTTCTCAAGTAGGCAACACTGCTTGTCATTCAGTTTGATTGCTCAGTGACCCAGCCCAAATCTTGTGCTTTATTGCTTCCAAGATGAAATGAAAAACATGATAAAAACCAACAATGAGAACAGAGCACTAACCGTGGAAACCTACAGTGATAAAGGATTAAGTTATTTAATCTAAACAATTCTGTAATCATGATAATTTGGTGGTTCTGTTTCTGATGGTCAGCCTGAGAAAAGAAGGACGAGGGGCAAGCACAAAATTGCACAGGCTATACAGTCCTTGAGAAAGAAAAGGCAAGATATTGAGAATGAATGACTCCTGCCACAGCAGGGATCTTCATGGGCTTCTTGCACAATGAGGATACCATCATCAAGCATTTTTTCTGCACTCCATTTCATTTTAGAGAAAATAAATACTCGCTGAGTCAAAGAAAGAATGGCTTTATACTACGCTGGCAAGAGGTCTCATTTAAGTGAAGAGAAGCAGTTGTCAGTCCCTGAATCAATTAAAGTAAAAAGATGAAGAGTTGGTGGTTAAGCAACAACAGGACAGACTGTAACCCTTCCGAATATCCTCTAGCTTTGTTTTTAGGGAACTTCTTTTTTTTGGATAAGTAAGATCAGCATGTATTTTTTCATGCAGAAGAGAAAGCTGAACCTGGATCTCTTGCTGACTTCCTCAGCCACCGGATAACACAAAGGTCACAGCACCATCTCCAGTGCGGAATCAAGACTTTCATATCCTTTCCTTTTACTACAAGTACCAAATACAGTGACTTTTCATTTAGTGGTGAATGGCATCTTGAATGGGACGGAATAAAACGATATTTTATGTGTCAGCCCAGTACAGAATAAAACACAACCCAGATCCAAACCCTAGTCATTTTATTTAGGTTTAATCAAATAATTTTTAAAAAGCACTTGCCATCCTGATAGGGGCCAGTAGGTCACACAGGCTTATGTCATCATCTGATACCAAATTGTCAGTTTCTAGGACAAAACCAGTTTTAGCAGCTTGCTGTAGTGTTACCAGAGGTAACGGCCGGAAAAAAGCTTTAAGAAAGGCATCTAAAAATAGTGTGTTTAGAATAACTGTCATTCATTTTCAGTGGGAAATTATTAAGTTTCAGGAGGGTGAGAAATTATTCTAACTTAAACCAAATGTAAAAAGGCAGATCAGATCAGAGAGGCACCCAAGAGCATGTATGGAAATTAAGCTGACATGCCTACATGCCTCAGCTGGGACTACTTAAGCCCAGAGGACCTAGGAGGAAGAGCAGGGTGGAGGTGGAGGAGACTGCCCTGGACGTTCACAAGGTCTCCATCACAGTCATGGCAGCTGTGCTCCCTACGTGGAAACAGGTGTACCACAACTTGGATAAGATAAAACAATGCAAAAAAAAAAAAAAATTTAAAAAAAGAATCACTCAGGCAGAAGAATATTGAAGTGGAAAAAAAAAAAAAAAAAAAAAAAAAAAAAAAAAAAAAAAAGAATCACTCAGGCAAAAGAATATTGAAGGGAGAAACAAAGACACTGAAAGCCTAAGGTGCTGGGATTAAACTGCCAGAGAAACAAGCTCCCTTTTTGTCTGCATTAATTAAGCCCCATATTATGATCGCTGGCATGGCTTTTAGAGTCAAGCTTTCAACTGCCAATGATTTATTCCGATCTAGGGAAATCAGCAAAATCTGCTTTTTGCAGCCAGAGTCACAGAATAATCACAACACATTCAGGAAAGTTCATCAAGGACAGCAGTAGTTTTCCAGCTGTACAGTTCTGTATTAGTGAGTGATGTTTAATTGTATAATGGTTTTGATTACGGTATGTTGTTATGTTCTACTGCTGCTGCCACCGTAGCCCAGAGGGAATTTGCATGTGAACACAGTATCTCATCTCAGCTTGTTTTTCAGTATAAACAATTGGGTTTTACTAAATTCATCAAATCCCAAACATTAAAATAAACCAACTGCACAACGACCACTGGGGATAACTATGCATTGTGCTTTCTGGTGGTTCCTGGGTATTGTTGAATGCCGAGAGATGTGTGCAACTGCTGTCATCGGTCCTTCCTGCCTTGTTTTAGGAAAGCCTATTGCGCTTCTGTGTCTGAATGTTATACACAAACAGCTGTAAATCTGCCTTATCAGGATGGCATTTTCCTTGTAGGAAGAGGAGCCGAGTAAATCTGCCTTATCAGGATGGCATTTTCCTTGCAGGAAGGGGAGCTGAGCAGGAGTCTGTATGGTGAGAACGTACATGGGATGACCCAAAACCTGCTCTGAAGCACTGGAGGTAGGAGTGAAGGGCAACACCCTAATGTTTGACTTTGTCAGAGCAACACCGGTTCATGGGGTTTTCAAGTTCTGCAACTGCTGCCAACCTCATGGTGCCCACCTGTAGTTTTTCCATCCCCCTTCTCAATTTTTGCAGTGTGCAATATTTAGGCAGTATGGTGAGAACGTACATGGGATGACCCAAAACCTGCTCTGAAGCACTGGAGGTAGGAGTGAAGGGCAACACCCTAATGTTTGACTTTGTCAGAGCAACACCGGTTCATGGGGTTTTCAAGTTCTGCAACTGCTGCCAACCTCATGGTGCCCACCTGTAGTTTTTCCATCCCCCTCCTCGATTTTTGCAGTGTGCAATACTTACCCCCACCTTTAAAACACACTTAGAAAATTTAGATGATGAAGAAGTTAGCTATTCACATGGTGTACCTTTTGTACAGTCCAGACTGGAATAAACATGTGGCATGTTTGATCAAGTTTCTGCACCTGCTTCCTACCTCCTTTTATTAAATTTAACCTCAAATGGTTAGGGTGCTGCTATTTCTGAGACTGTATTCCACACCCTGATCCAGTAGAGCAGTCACAGTCGGCTTGCACACTCCTGCTTTACATTCTGAGATGTGAAGATGGCGTAACCACCAGCAGCGTTTTCTTCAGGGTCCATCTGCCCAAGACTTGTGGCATTCCTTTGGAATTATTCATGCACAACTTTTAAGATCTTCTCAAGAATTCTTTAATATTTCCTTGATTTTTTTTTACTTTTAAGATCTTCTCAAGAATTCTTTAATATTTCTTCGATTATTTTTTTTTACAGAAAAGGTATCTATATCTTGTGTTAGTATTTATGACTCAGAGAATACTATTGCTATTGCAACAGGTCTATTACTACAGGAGTTCTGCAAAGTAACCAGCAAATATCCTGCAATCATCTCCTCCTATACCCACCACATCCTCAGATGTACCTACATTACCCACAGAGCTTCTCTTTTCATTACTTCCAATTTTAGAAATTGCCAGCAGAAATACAGAAGAGTAAAATGAGTTTATATTCCTGCTGCACTAACAAAGCTTCCCAGTTTTTAGGATTCCTGCATGTAGAATTTCGTGCATCTCTTCCTTTTGGAATTTTTGTCCCATATTGCATCCCATGTTTGGGCACTTGGCAGATTCAGAGGTGTGCCAACAATAATTTAAAATGTTATTGTTATTTATTTGTAGCATTAACATAGGCCAAGGGGAATGCTTAAATTTGAAGGAATTTTTCTTAGAAAGATAACATTAGAGCTTTTAAAAAAATTTCTACTCATCCTTTTTTGAGTTCTTAAGAAGAATTTCTTGCTTCTGTGAAGAATGAGGCTGGGCTGTGGATGGCTATGTGACCGTGACTGGCTATGACTGATATTGATTTTTCTCACTTTGCTGATTTTATTCAAACCACCTTTTGGTTTAAATGCTCAGAGAGATTTTATAAAAGAAATACTTTTCACATGCGTAGTAATTTTCCTGAAGTTTTACGGAGTTAGCAGAAAGACATATATTTGCACTTTTGAAGACTGTTTGCTAAATATATTTAAAGTCCTTTTCCTCCTGTGAAAATGAAATAATTCCATGGAGCAATTAATTTGATCGATAGTGTTAGTACTCGAAGTGCAACATAGGTTGTGGTATTCTGATAACATAGCAGTAAACTGTGACCTCCTCCATAATCTTTGGCCAGATAGCTTAACCACTTTAAGCAGAAATGCTGCAAGAGAGAATGGCTCTAGGATGGTGAAGGGCCCTTTGCCCACCTCACACTGCCTGCTTCACCAGTAACACCCATCCGGCTGCCCCAGGTTTCAGTAAAACACTCTTTTGTACTTTTAGAGAAGAATTCACAAAGGGAGGCCAGGAGATGAACCTGTGTCTGTGTTGAAGACAGCAGAAACAAACAGTGCATTGTTTGTGACACCCGCAGCTGCCTCTTCAATGATATCCCCTGACCGTCTATGCTAATGGACACCTTCGGGTGAAAAAGATGGTGTTAATAAAACCTCTGCTCTGCTTTCCTTGGAACAGCCACTTCTGGCACTCACAGCAGCTCCCTGCTTCCATCCTCACACACCTTCAGCCTGCAGCCAAGAGCAGCTCCCTGCAATTTATTAAATTAGCTCTTTAAAAGAACCCCTTAAACACACTCTTTCCAAGCAATTTTTCCTGGTAAGCCTGGGCCGGTGTGCCAGGGCAGGGCAGGAGAGCACAGCCAAAAGAAGACAAGGATGGCTTGAGTGACAGCAGGTGCTATGTGCTGGGAGTGGAGCAGAACTGCCTTTGAGCTTTTTCTCTTTATGTTCTCCCCTAAATGAAACAGCTCAGTTGCAGCAGAAAGGGTTTTTTTTCCTCATGTCCTTTTTTTTTTCTTCCTGAACTTACTATTAGGTGGTGCATAATTTTTTTTTTTCTGTAGAAAAAAAAAATAATAAAAAGAGTAGCTGACATGAGCGAGAGATCTGATATTAACCGTTTCAGGGTAGTGCTCTGTTCAGTGGCTCAATGTTTAGAAGCTCTGCCTTGGAAACCAATTGCTTGAAATCACATCAGCTGAATGAGTGACTTCCCGCTAATGAGAGAAAGCCATCTGGGAGAGCAGCAGTCTAACAGAAATGATCAGAAGAAAGCTGTACTTGACAGTGAAAGGACACATGCCATTCAGCCCATTCCAGAGCAACACACAGAATTCCTTAAGCTGCACAGAACCTAATTCTTAGGAAAACATTTTTCTTCAAGTCTCACCCCCCTCCTCTTCTTTTTTTTTTTCAGAAGAGGTTGATACAGTAGAGGTATTGATATAAAACCAGCAAATCACTTCTAGATTATCAACAGCAACCAGAAGGCAAGTGTTGTCCATGAGCCTCTTGGCACAAGCGGGCAAACTGAAGGGCACGTGTATCTGTTCTTTACAAAGAGAAGCAATTGTTCCACAACAGCAGATCACAGTTGACAAATAAGAGGAACAAAGTTAAGATGAACAACCAATGTTTTTAGCCAGTCACCCACTCCCAACAGTGAGGCCACTGCACACTTAGGTTTCTTCATTTGCTTTGTATACAGTTATCAAAGCAATTAGTGTTACGACTTTGCTATCACTGTCAACTTAATTGGATACTTTTGTCACCTCAGCCTATTATATTCTGTAACCATGACGATAGAGTGAAAAAGTCATCCTCTTAAACATAAAATTTAAAAAATTAAAATAAACAACCGAATACAACATAATAGTGTCTTTCAACGCATTACCTCCTGAATGGGAGAAGCCAGCTGCTGGGCAGGTACTAAACCCCTCCTGGGTTTTGAGTCTGGCAGCCTGCTTATAACGTGATACTAATCCTTCAATTCATACTTTGGCTAAACACGTATTAAAAACACGAGCAACGCGCTGCAGAAGCGACTGAACGACAAGTTCCGTAGCATTTTTCTTAGAAAGATAACATTAGAGCTTTTAAAAAAATTTCTACTCATCCTTTTTTGAGTTCTTAAGAAGAATTTCTTGCTTCTGTGAAGAATGAGGCTGGGCTGTGGATGGCTATGTGACCGTGACTGGCTATGACTGATATTGATTTTTCTCACTTTGCTGATTTTATTCAAACCACCTTTTGGTTTAAATGCTCAGAGAGATTTTATAAAAGAAATACTTTTCACATGCGTAGTAATTTTCCTGAAGTTTTACGGAGTTAGCAGAAAGACATATATTTGCACTTTTGAAGACTGTTTGCTAAATATATTTAAAGTCCTTTTCCTCCTGTGAAAATGAAATAATTCCATGGAGCAATTAATTTGATCGATAGTGTTAGTACTCGAAGTGCAACATAGGTTGTGGTATTCTGATAACATAGCAGTAAACTGTGACCTCCTCCATAATCTTTGGCCAGATAGCTTAACCACTTTAAGCAGAAATGCTGCAAGAGAGAATGGCTCTAGGATGGTGAAGGGCCCTTTGCCCACCTCACACTGCCTGCTTCACCAGTAACACCCATCCGGCTGCCCCAGGTTTCAGTAAAACACTCTTTTGTACTTTTAGAGAAGAATTCACAAAGGGAGGCCAGGAGATGAACCTGTGTCTGTGTTGAAGACAGCAGAAACAAACAGTGCATTGTTTGTGACACCCGCAGCTGCCTCTTCAATGATATCCCCTGACCGTCTATGCTAATGGACACCTTCGGGTGAAAAAGATGGTGTTAATAAAACCTCTGCTCTGCTTTCCTTGGAACAGCCACTTCTGGCACTCACAGCAGCTCCCTGCTTCCATCCTCACACACCTTCAGCCTGCAGCCAAGAGCAGCTCCCTGCAATTTATTAAATTAGCTCTTTAAAAGAACCCCTTAAACACACTCTTTCCAAGCAATTTTTCCTGGTAAGCCTGGGCCGGTGTGCCAGGGCAGGGCAGGAGAGCACAGCCAAAAGAAGACAAGGATGGCTTGAGTGACAGCAGGTGCTATGTGCTGGGAGTGGAGCAGAACTGCCTTTGAGCTTTTTCTCTTTATGTTCTCCCCTAAATGAAACAGCTCAGTTGCAGCAGAAAGGGTTTTTTTTCCTCATGTCCTTTTTTTTTTCTTCCTGAACTTACTATTAGGTGGTGCATAATTTTTTTTTTTCTGTAGAAAAAAAAAATAATAAAAAGAGTAGCTGACATGAGCGAGAGATCTGATATTAACCGTTTCAGGGTAGTGCTCTGTTCAGTGGCTCAATGTTTAGAAGCTCTGCCTTGGAAACCAATTGCTTGAAATCACATCAGCTGAATGAGTGACTTCCCGCTAATGAGAGAAAGCCATCTGGGAGAGCAGCAGTCTAACAGAAATGATCAGAAGAAAGCTGTACTTGACAGTGAAAGGACACATGCCATTCAGCCCATTCCAGAGCAACACACAGAATTCCTTAAGCTGCACAGAACCTAATTCTTAGGAAAACATTTTTCTTCAAGTCTCACCCCCCTCCTCTTCTTTTTTTTTTTCAGAAGAGGTTGATACAGTAGAGGTATTGATATAAAACCAGCAAATCACTTCTAGATTATCAACAGCAACCAGAAGGCAAGTGTTGTCCATGAGCCTCTTGGCACAAGCGGGCAAACTGAAGGGCACGTGTATCTGTTCTTTACAAAGAGAAGCAATTGTTCCACAACAGCAGATCACAGTTGACAAATAAGAGGAACAAAGTTAAGATGAACAACCAATGTTTTTAGCCAGTCACCCACTCCCAACAGTGAGGCCACTGCACACTTAGGTTTCTTCATTTGCTTTGTATACAGTTATCAAAGCAATTAGTGTTACGACTTTGCTATCACTGTCAACTTAATTGGATACTTTTGTCACCTCAGCCTATTATATTCTGTAACCATGACGATAGAGTGAAAAAGTCATCCTCTTAAACATAAAATTTAAAAAATTAAAATAAACAACCGAATACAACATAATAGTGTCTTTCAACGCATTACCTCCTGAATGGGAGAAGCCAGCTGCTGGGCAGGTACTAAACCCCTCCTGGGTTTTGAGTCTGGCAGCCTGCTTATAACGTGATACTAATCCTTCAATTCATACTTCAGCTAAACACATATTAAAAACACGAGCAACGTGCTGCAGAAGCAACCGAATGACAAGCTCCGTAGCTAATAACCCAATAAATACTCTCCAAAGTCTTTTTCTGCCACAACTTGGCCTCTCCGGTACGTCTGGTCAGCATAAGCTAAACATTTCTGTAACGCAGATAGATGTAGCCTGAGAACTGGGAACTCTTTCCTGGGCGGTTAATCTCTATCTGCAGTGAGCATTTCTTAACATACTTACCACTGTGCATAGCACAAGCGTAGCCAGGCTGTCATTCCAGTTTAGATATGAAGACTGAAAAAACTTGTTTTCTCTGCATTAGTCCTCTCCCTACTGCTACTGCCGACAAGAGTTCCCCTGGTTAGGATTTTTTCTTTTTAGTTGGTGTAGAAAGGTGTGGTAAAAGGCATAAACCAAAACGTAGCATTCTAAGTATTTGCACCCTATTTTGGATGGAGAAGAAAGGATACGCTCCAGTACAGATTTTTATACGTATTTCCCCTTCAAAGTTCACAGCACATGGCTATGCTAATAGAAACTTCAGCCATAAAGGAAGAAACACTGAATCTCGGAAGAAATCTTAAAAAAGTCACTAATCAAGTGGGAAACTTCTCAAGAACGAAGCCTGGATGGAGGAAGAAAGACACGCAGAGATTACAAGCAGGTTCACCCTCTTTGAAGAGATGTCTCTACCTGGTCTTCTGGAACAAGGGGGACTGACCGACATTGAACACACTTTGCTACACCCCAAATAGATGAGGACTGGAACCACCGTTTCTTCTCCATGGAGTTGCTATAAAAGCATTTGATTTGCAGGATCTTGCATGTTGTTTTACAAGAAAACTGGAGAACGTAGTTAACTTATTTATTAAATAACGCTGTGGCCTGCATCATGACCCACCCTTCTATGACTGAATCAACAGCATGTTTGAGTTTCTTATATAAACAGGTTAATATTTAAAATCTGCCCAGGCACTCTGATTGGTGTCCTTTGCAACGCTGAATCAAACAGTCCCCGTTTGTGGCTGATCTGAAGGACTGATCTGGGGAGGGCAGGGGAAAGCTCGTAACCGTGGGATGCCAAAGAAGTGCTGACATACTTACAGTTGCATTTCTTCTGAACAAATCTAAGCTTGCATGCTGTTCGGTAGGTGGACAAACGAATGCGATCCAGATCTTGAGCCCCTAGTGGAAGAGAACAGTGACATTTGTATGGAACATGACCTGTGTGTATCCTTGCTAGCAAGGAAGCCGGAGAACAAAGAGGACACGTGAGCTGCACTCTCTTTAATAATTTTCAAGGCTACCTCCTTTGCAGGGAGAGTAGAGAGGGGTGAGGAGAAAGAAGGGGAATGGCAGGAGCTGCAGTGTTAAAAGGCTTTTATGAAGGGAGGGAAGGAATAGTCAGCCCACTGTGTCTGTCACTTTGAGGAACGATCTGGTCAAGCTGCAGGCTAAAAGACACACAGGCCAGGCTCCAACAGCAGGGAAAACCTCCGTCTAATTTTAATATTTAACAACAAAGCTCATAACAAATATCTTTGGCTGACAGGCCAGATTAGCACAAGGTACTGCCAGCAAACCGAATCAGAAACAATACCATGCTGTAGTGAAAGACTGACAGCAGTCTGTGGAGGGGAGCAAAACTAATGCAGGGGCTGAGAGGCCTTTCTCCATCTTGTGGAGATATGTCCTCTGCAACAGAGAACTCAAAGGGTCAGCTCTCTGCTTCAGCTTCACCCATAGCTTGGCTCTGGCTGCTCCAACTTAAAAGATCCGGCAACATTTCCAAAGCAGCTGCCCAGGAGATGGGTGCAAACTGACTGGTAGCTACTTCATGTACAAGCACAGCAGAGAGGGACCAGGATGGGGACAGAAGCTGGCACGGTACCTTTAGGCCTCCTGCTGCTGTGTACCACTCCTGACATTTCCCCAAAACCTCAACAAGTAGATGAGGAGATTGTGATTTCTGTCCTTGTTCTTGGCTGGTATGTCTGCTTTTACACTTGCCCCCCGAATGCTTTCTTTAACATTCACCTTGATGTTATTGGATTGGCTGCTCACTTGTACACATGGCCATGTCAGCATCATTCACCCGCTTTCTTAAACAATCTGCCATCCTTGAGACCCAAGTTTTTAAAATGTGCTCTAACCTGCGAGATGAAAATGAGGATGATACTCTTCCCACTCCCCAAACTCTGCTCTTTTCCTACCGGATTCTCCTGCACCATCTTCTCAGGGTTCCCAGCTACTCCCTGGTGCCAGTTGGCTGTCTTAACACCATCTGCTCCTGGGAGAAGCTGCCCTTAACTACTTAACATCACGTATGGAAAGTTGGTTTTTTTTGTCATCATACACTTTATTGTTAAATTACAGAGGTTTTTCTCTTCTCCATTAGTATCTCACTGATAGGTTTTGGAAAAATCCTTTACTGGTAAAGGAGAGGATAATGCTTGTAATGCTAAGTCTTTCCTTTTTTAATAGGACCAATGAGTAAAATGAATTTAACTTTTTCCCTCTTTTCTGATATTATTTTGAGAGTAGGTGTTTTTGCTGATAAATCCCTGGAACAGACAATTTAATTTTATCATGATTCACATTCTGCTGCGGTCAGAGATCTATTTGTCAAACTACTTCTGCAGAAAGGTGTCCTGAAAAACAACACCAAAGATGTGCGGGACCGAGCATGGCAAACAAGACTGTGGATTTGTAACTTGCCCACAGGATTGCCAGTGGCCTCTCCTTCCTTGTGCCCGCTGGCAGCGTTTCGCTCTGTTTCCCTTGAAAATGCTCATCTCACGTAACACGGTGTGCAGTTTGCAAAATAATAAAGGGATACATTGCAAGCTTTGCCTGATTTTTTTCTTGCTGGATAACACGTGCTGGAAGCACAACAGCAATGTACGTTTTGAACTCTCTTCATCAGTCTGGATATACCTGAGCATATGAGATGAGACAAACGGTCTGAAGTTGCAGCAGGGAAGGTTTAGATTAGATATTAGGAAGAATTACTTTTCTGAGAGAGTGGTCAGGCACTGGAACAGCCTGCCCAGGGAGGTGGTGGAGTCACCATTTCTGGAGGTATTTAAGAAACGTGTAGCCATGGCACTTCAGTGCCCGAGATTGTTGGTTTGTGTCTGTTTGTGGTTTTTGGTGGTGGTTCCTTTTTTTTTTTTTTTTGTGGTTGGACTCAATGATCCTAAAGGTCCCTTCCAACCATGAAGATTCTGTAGCTGAGTGATTTGCCTTCAGTTGTGCATTTTGAGATATAAGACACAATTTAAGCTTTAACCCCAGGACTCCACAGAAAATGATACTCATTATGATACTAATTCACAAAGGTTTGTGATTTCGAACTAGAAAGATGCTTCTTCTGAAAGAAAGGAAACAAAAAATTCAAACTAAACTTCTTTAAATACAGGGAAAATCACATACTGGCCCATATCTAAAGGCAGGTTGTGGAGTTTCACTTTTCACCAGAAGCTTATGTTTGTTACAGTGTTAAGAACCTTCATATGGCCCACAAGACGTACAGCGTGTGGAGCAGTTTTTTTATTAAAGATGGACTGTGTGGGCTTGCACACAGCTGAGGGCACCTGAATGCAAGGACAGGAGGATAAGCTTCTGTTTCAGTGAAGCACACCCTTTATACAGGAATCCCAGGGACTGTCAAAATGCAAGATTGAGCAATTTATATCAATCTGGACATTTCTTTATCTAAAGCATTTAGTTTGTCACAAAAGTGTAGTATTTTCCCCTGTTTTTACCTAGTTGTAACCCAGCTACCTCTGTGTGCGTGTAGAAGGAGGAGGAAGGGAAGCAGGCAAATAGAAAAAAGAAGAACGTGTGAGATAAACCAGACAGAAGTAAATATATCAAAATACTAAAATGTGAAAGAAAAATAACTAGACAATAACTATTTGTGTACATTATGGGAAAATAATCCCTGCTCTGTCTCAACTGCTGACTGTAAATTTTCCCAAAACCCCCTTAACTCCTCCACAACAACCCAACAGCAAAACAGCCTTCAAAACTGTGGGAACAAACTACAAATCCTCACTGTGAAGTCTTAACGCAATTATCTTCCATTTTAGGAATATCTCACATGAAGTGAAGTTAATGGAAGCTGTGCTATTGACTTTAGCTGATATAGGCTCAAGTCCTCTCTACAATTCTAATTAAAAGTATAGTATGTTCTGATAATGGGCAAGTGCATCATGCTTTTTTCTTATTGATTTTTTTTTTTCTTCTGGCCAAAGAAGAACCGTTTTTTTTTTTTTTTTCTTCTGGCCAAAGAAGAATCCCTCCCTCCACTGGTCCAGGATGCTGTACCCAAGCAACAAGAGAAGCATCCATCTGAGTTACACAGAGCTAGTGGACACAGTGAAATGGGCCAAGACCATTCTCAGCAGGCCATCTGAATCCCTCTGAGCGAGCAGTCCTTAGTTTGGAGAGCTCAGGAGCACAGATGTAGGGCACTCAGTTGCCCCTGGTCTCACCCCTGAAGAACAGTCCCGAGCACATTTAACTCACCAGCAGAGACCTGGCCTTTCAGTGTGCACAGCTGCTCAGGTCCCAGTAATGCTCATCTTTGTTTCCCCCAGAAGATGGGGGAGATGTTCTGTCATTTTTTACCATGTTGCCGGGAACAAATAATAGGAAGCTTAGTAATTACAGACAGAACTTAGGTAAATGTAGCAACTGGCTAACAGTCTCAAACTTCACATGTAATAGAATGTCCTTGAGAAACAGTGGATTGTTTGCAAGAGAAGAGATGAGTGTCAAGAGAATAGCAGAAACATTGTTAGTATAATACATCCCCGACATACTGCAGGGAACACAAAACTTCACTAGAAACTATAAAAAATATGCTGGAGTGGGGTGGGTAGTACATGAATCCCTGTACTGTCTGGCTGGGATGGAGTTAACTTTCTTTATAGCAGCCTGCATGGTGCTGTGGTTTAGATGTGTGGCTAAAAATGTGTTGATAACACAGGGATGTTTTAGCTATTGCTGAATAGTGCCTGCACAGCATCCAGGCCTTTCTGCTTCCAGCTCTGTCCCCTCCCAGAGTCGGACGGGGTGGGCAAGAGACTGAGCGGGGACACAGCCAGGAGAGATGACCCCACCTGGCCAAAAGGACAGTCCATACCATATAACACCACGCTCAGAAATAAAACAGGGGTAGGGAAAGAAGGGGTTGGGGAGTTTTGTCTTCCAGAGGGCACATTGCTCAGGGACTGGCTGGGGATGGGTCTGCTTTAGGGAGGTGGTGAGTGACCACCTTTACATTTATTGGTTTCCTGTTGTCATTTTTTCTTTCTTTCTATCAATTAATCAACTGCCTTCTCTTAAGCCATGAGTTTTCTTGCTTTTTCTCTCCCTATGTTCTCTCCCATCCCACTGGGGACTGTTTGGGGATTAAGCAGGTGGTTGTGTGGCTGCTTAGCACCTGGCTGGGGTCAGCCCACTACACATCCCCCCTAAAAGATGTAGGCTTTGGACACCTTTATTCCTCTTCATTGCAGCATCTCTGTCTCAAGATGTAACATCTTGATTAAAATAATACAATCAAAAATCTGATGTGGAAAATCCCTCTCTCCTGCTATTTGGTCAAATCAGCCCATTTTCCTGTTTCACGTCATTAAATCATTAGTGAAATGGAGATATAGGTTACTTGAGGTGGGAAGCTTGCATAAATTTTAATGACATTGCATTGCAACTGGCTGCATCTATCACAGTGAAACATTTCTAGGAAGTACTTACGCATTTCTGCAAACAGCTGCCTTCTTTCTGCCATGGTATTTCCTCTTTTCCCACAATCTTCAATCATTCTGGAAGACAAAATCATGTGAAAACACTGAGTATTATTCGCAGACTGAACACACGTACATAAGCATCCATAATCGATCCCAGAGAACCTCTGAGGTTGACTGGTGCTCCACGTGTACCCAGCACCTTTTGCCACCCTCTCTGTGGCACGGTTTGTGGAGAAGCTGGTCCCCAAATTGTCCTCCATTCCCGAGAGTCTGCTCTCAAGCATTTGTTTTCCCCCCTCTCTCTCCCAAAGGCAATGTTCAGTTTTTCTGCTTGATGTAACTAACTGACTTACATAACACAAGCTCTGAAATTCATTTTAGGTTTTCTTAAATAAGGAATCTTCAGTTTAAATTATGTAAGAGAAAAGAAATCATAAAAGATTTGGATATTATTTTATAGTTTAGAAAATGCCTTTCTAGCCAATTCTGGGTTGAGGAGACAAAAAAAATAACACAACAGCAACTAAATCTCTACTCCACAACATAATACCCTCTATTTACTCAAGGAAACACACTCCAAGTATTCATTCAAATTCAAGACAGTATGTCTCTGATTAAATGAGTTCCAGTAAAAGGCTCAGAAGTAAGAACGTATTTTCCTTCAGTTTTCAGGTATAAAAATCTTCAGAATATTTCGAAGAGCACTGCTGCTGGATAAAGCACAGAGAAAAGAGACAGCTTCCCTCACAGCCAGCATTCAAACCATAAAAGACTAAAGCCTACAGAGTACAGATAAACATCTTTTACAGCACTCCAAAAATGAAACCCGTGTCAGCATCACTACTTCCTATTGGTAATCACTCTAGCAAACCCATATCCTTTCCTCCCTGCCAAGTTTGGTTAGGGCTTCTGACCTGCAGTGTAATCCGCATCCTTATCTCAACTAGACTGTTAAAATAACATTGGACCACCTGGGGTATAAAGGAGACGCTCTATAGAATCCTGCAATCCAAAATATTCCACTGTATCCCATAGCAAACCCACATACGTATATAACAGGAAGGATAAAAGTACTGGATGCTGAAGTCTACCATCACCAAAGAATTCAGGATAGAAAACCAGCTCCCTTTTATTTCCCGGAGAAAGAAAGGCAATCACATCAGAGGTGTTTTGTTGTGTGGGGTGTTTTTCCTTCCAAAATGCACTCTTCAAATGAAGTGGTGGTACATTATAGCTGCCTTTTCCAAACAGCCTATTCAATTCTCAGAGTACTGATAAAGGCTCTGCTAAACTGCCATCTAGGCTGGACCTTTCGTGATGAGAGCCGCAGTCCCACCAGGAAGCGGACAAAGGGTAGGGCTGCAGCCTGTTTGCAGGGATATTCAACTTCACCCTTATGCTCTAACGTGGCCGGGAGTGACACAGATGTGTGTCGCAGGGCATTAAGTCTGAGCTAATATATCCTGCCTTTCTGCAGAGGGAACACCTTTCAGTACAGCGCTTTACAGAAGTGGCCACACAGCCTCTGATCTGGAGGTAGCTGGTGTCTTCAGAGGTGTCAGGGAAGACTCACACCTACCTAAAAAATGAGATATGCCTCAGGATACGCCAGACCCAACCTGCATCCTAATTAGACAACAAGTAGTAATATCTTTTGTACCTGGATCAGCCTTAAATCTCTGCCCATAAAAGATGAAACAGGATGCAATCCCGCTAACCCCAGCCTGAGCTCCCCACACTCCTCTCTGTTTCTAATCGAACTCACAGCAGGAGACAAATCTGCCATGGGAAATGACCAGATCTTGTAGGGCAGGGGGGTTAATAAAGCCCTCTCAAAAGACAGTATCTTTTACCAGGCAGGGCAGTTGAGGGAATACCTCAGGGCAAATACAATTTTAGATTAACTTTTAGTATCTGTAGAGTGGGTCACAGGCCATCATTTTCTCTGACTTGTGTATTCAGAATTATTCTACAAACAATGTGCAACTGGTTTTGAGACTATATATTGTTGATATTAATTGACTGAGATTGGGTTATTTTGATTTTGGCACAAGGATTACATCATCGATTACATCATCTTCTTTCAGTTCCTTGATACTTAAATATTACAGATTTTTCTCCATTTGTTAATTTCTGTTTTCATTCCACCGATATTCTCTAACATTCATGAAATAATCACTAGTCTCAGTGGTTTGCAATGATTGCTGCAAACTTTATTGAAAGCAAAAGGGGTGCAACTTTATTCTGCCTTCCCTCATACAGCCTCTTGGACAAAAATATTCCTTAACTATTGCTTTTAAATATCTACAGTGCATCCATTGGAACGTAGCTCACCTGTGAGCTTATTTACCATGTGTAAGAACTTTCCCAGTCAAAATTAAGTAAAAAAAGGTATTTTTCAAATAATGCAAATTGTTCAGCAAGTTTTCCACTCATTCCTAAAGTGTCCTTTCAGTGGGGTAAGTATCATTAACTGGTTCTCCCTGTTGTGCAGTCCATCCTCCCCTTCTTTTACTGATATTTAAATCTTCTTATCTTAAACGTCCTCTGGACCTGATGATAATTTTTCAGAATGTCATAGAATCATAGAATGGTTTGGGTTGGAAGGGACCTTAAAGATCATCTAGTTCCAACCCCCCTGCCATGGGCAGGGACACCTCCCACTAGACCAGGTTGCTCAAAGCCCCATCCAGCCTGGCCTTGAACACCTCCAGGGATGGGGCATCCACAACTTCCCTGGGCAACCTGTTCCAGTGCCTCACCACCCTCACAGGAAAGAATTTCTTTCTAGTATCTAATCTAAATCTCCCCTCTTTCAATTTAAAACCGTTACCCCTTGTCCTGTCACTACACTTCCTGACAAAGAGTCCCTCTCCAGCTCTCCTGTAGGCTCCCCTCAGCTCTTGGGCTGGCCAAGAGCATAACTGACTGCAGTCATGTTTCAGTATTTCTCCTTTTGCTTATAACGTGTCAAGTCACAGAAAAAAACCCCACAATTTGTTCTGCAGGGGAAAAGAGCTAATCACAAAGTAAATTTCAATGTTCTTTACAAAACAGAGTAAACTATCACATGCGATTTTAAAAAATATTAATGTACACTCTTCCCATAGTAGGGATTAGATTCTATTTGTCTTCTATCGATGACTTCCACTATCTTTTTCCCTTCGCTTTTCTCCCCAGGAAACAGCTCCTCCACTGCAGGTAGGGAGAACACCTACTGTGCGTCTAATTAAAATTCTTGTCACGGGCTAATTAGTAAGGTACCAATTAGCAAAGTATTAAGGCTTCAATATATTACAGACATTCCAGAGCAGAAATCATTCCAAGCATAAGGTTTCCAGCCTCTGATAAAGATACCGTGAATGTTTCATTTCTGCCAGTGTTTCAAGCTGAAAACGTTCATGACCTTAGTAGTGCTTGAAGAAAAATAAGAAATAAAGAAACAATTTGGTTTGATTTGAACTCTCTTAATTACATTTTCATCTTCATGCTTATCATGTATCAGAAGCATAGTTGGTCTATTTTTTTAATATACTTTATTTGTTTATAAAATCTGGGAGGGAATATCATATAGTATACTTAAGGTGAGAATCGAATACCTCATTTTATTTTCCTTTGCTGTTGTGCTGCTTTGATTTATAAGTACCATAATAATCTCTCTCACACATAAGTGTTTTTCTTGTTTTAGTATTTGTAGGGTAAATAGCATATTTTATTAACCCCTGTTTTACATCACCCTTCTTGTAATTAGTGTATTTCCATTTCCTGAGCTATCCGTATGCACGGCAAAGGCAATGCCTGCCACAACTAAATCCTTAGCTCCCAAAAACATCAAAAGAAGTAATTGCCTGTATACCTGGAGAAGGTGTTCCCCTCCAGAGAGTTTCATACACTTCACCAGAGACCGTAAAAAATTCCTGCCCTGACACACGCGTGTGCACAGTTTGATGGCTGTGAGAAAAGCCACCCCATTAACACTTCCATAAATCCCCATCCCATTTGTCCGTGGCGGATGAAGAGTCCCGGGGAGGCGGGAATCACGCCAGTGAGGAAAAGAGTCTGCTGAAATTGATTAATTGTGGCATGAAAAATTGATCGAGTCCCACGTGATGGCTGTGACGCAGCTGCGCGCTTGACAAAAGAGACTTTGAATCCTGACCAGTGACATTCCTGATGGTCCTTCAGGATGGATAAAAGTAGTTTTTCCCATGGAGGAAAAAGAGAAACACTTGTCTCTGCCCAAGTCCTGTCCAGCCGTGCTCGCTGCGCCTCCAAAGACCTTTAGAGCATTCTGGGATGCAACTTCCAGCTGGAAGTTTTGCTCCAGAAGACTGGTAAAACCACCAGTGAGTATCTCGACGTCACATCTGGAAAGGGTACCATCAACCAGGTTTGAGCACCCTTTATTCTGAGCAATCTGTATTTCCCTCACGAGGAAATCTTCAACTCCTGATATAATCAGCTATTTTTTTTTCTTCTATGAAATGTCAAATGTTAGATACTCGCTTTGGTATGTCTGGGAATTGGAAGTGTTAGGATGCAGAGAAACGCGCTGGTTTCTCAGTGGCTATTTTTCAGGCTGTTGACAAATCGGATGCTATTTTCTATGCAGCTGACCAATATTTAAACCCAGATTTGAGCAGAAAAAGTAACATTTTTCAGCTGCACAGGCTTCTTGTCTGCCATTGCTCGGGAGAGTTTTATCAAAATGCCCTCCATTCATAACAAACGGCTATTCCTTTTCAGGATTTATCAGCATCAGAAATTGTGATTAATGAAAATGAAGGAGCCTGCTCGGGTCTAGCTGACGGTGACCTTATGAGGATCTTAAAAGCTGTAGTCAACAGCTAGATTTGGAATGCCGTTCATGCAGGATTCATAAGAATATGAGGGAGAAAATTTTCCACAGATTTCTTCCTCTTCTCCCATTTTCTCCACATTCAGCCCTGGTAGGGGGATGTTGCTCAGCTAAGTAGAGCAGAGTTATGGCTGCTTATTTCAAAGTGAATTTGGACTGGAGAACAGAGAGTTAAAAGGGACAGTGAGTGCTGGCTAAAACTGTATTTGCAAAGTCACCAACCTCAGCAATCCTTGAAGTTAATAATGAGAATCATGAAAGCCCATTTCAGAGCCCTCTTCCCCTTAATGGATTTATTGGTGCCGTATGAATGTCTTGTTCCACATCTTCTAATGAAGCAGACCCCTAATAGGTCTCTCTCAGCTTCACATTCCAGGACTAATCTTTGGCACCATAATAAAATTGTTCAATGCTCTTTCCTGAGGCTAGGTATAATTGCATTTCACTTACAGTGCTTGTTTGTTTTTTATCTAGATGAGCTTTTTACAGTGAAGGAGGAAAATAAAAGCTGTTGCTAAGCTCATCTCCAACATGAGCCTCAGCAAGTCTGCCTCTTCTTATTTTTGTCATTTTTTTGCAACTTTAATATTACCAAAAAAAATTGATATTATCTCTTGATTTATTCACTTAGCAAAATGTGCCTTTTGTTTTTAAGAAAGAATTTTCCAACAGATTTTTCATCAGTTCCCCCTTTGGGACCTTCATATCCCTAGCAGAACACTGTCAAAAAATGCCTAATAAGGCACCCACTGCAACTCATTTTCATAACACTCAGTCTTCAAGGAAGTCTGAACGCTATGCAAATCCTATCTGTGAGGCCTAAAAAACAAATTGTGAAGAGGTTCATCACTAAAGGAAAAAAGGGCAGTTTGAAGATAGAAAACATGAGAGTCAAAATAGACTAATTTCATATTTAATACTGTACAGAATCAGAACTTTATCAGAGGATGCCGCGAGTGTTTGGCTTCAGGGAATAAAGGAACCACCAGTCGTTTTCCACGTGCACCAGGCATTATCAAGTTTAGGAACTAAAAACGTTATTAACTATACCAAAATATATCCCAAAATCTTTGTTTTTCTGCTTTTTATGGATGCCTGTAGAGTGTAATTTTCAGCTTTCCTCTGCAACACAAAGGAATACTTCTCTTGTACAGCAGAGAATCTCACTCCTCCAGACATGAAAGACATTTGAGAAAACCAGTACTTGAGGCTTACAATGTGTATGTGAAACTTTACAAAACTGTCTTACAAGAGTTGCTTAGATATATTTTTCCAACCATACTTTTTCAGAGTCAGGCTTCCTGGCACATGGAAAGAAAGCTAACAGTCAGTGCTTCAAATACATTTTCACCCATTGAGAGTATCAAGCCATCCAATAAAGTAATTTTGGTCAGCTCCAAAAAACTTTTCTCCAGTGCGTCATTGCCATCACTTCTGATAAACAGTTCTGATAAACAGTAGAGATTGATTGTAGGTAACTGGCACAGATGCAAATACAGCTCTTCAAATCTCTGCTCAAACGCTATTTGAAAATTATATTTTGTCTAAGTCTTATTAAATATATTAAAACAAATAAAGCAGATATTGATTTCCTTTACACTCATGCACAGTGTTTCAGAGCCTTAGTTCAGCTGAGGGGCAGTTAGAAAAGTCATTTTTTGTTTGTTACACTCAAAACATATTCCAGAAAAAGAAGAAAACCCCAAAACTCAGACACCAAAGTTGATGATATACCATGCCAAATCTGCTTGTTTGATGTGTTTATCTGTTGACGGAGTTTTGCCGTGCCCTCACCAGGGAGCTGTATTTCACCCAAACTATACTCTTTCCTTCAACTCATGTTTGGATTTTTTAAATTATTTTTCTAAAAAAAGATCATCAATAAAGTATTGATCACCTTTAAATGCTCAAATTTGCAATTCTACTTCTTTCAGTTAGTTTGACAAAGAATAATTCATAGGGTAAACTGCAATGAAACTAAAGGGATAACAGTTATAAGGACTTCATCACGGGAAGCATGTAATTGATACTCTTGATGCTTTGGTACTCTGGTCTTCTCTCAGGTCTTTTTATTTGCCATTGCAGAGGCACAAAGGAGGTTGCAGGATTTCACGTATAATTAAACTCCTACTTAGTCAAACGGATCTTTTAGTTCTTCTTGTGCTGCCATAATTAAACCCACATTCATTTGAGTAAGCTGTCAGTGATACAATTGTGTTGGGAAGCATTTCCTGGCTTCTGCCAATTTTAATAATACAAGTTGTCAGTTTTTGTAAACAGGGATTTGATGATTGTTTGCTGCAGGGCAGTAGGTACTTTCTTCTTCTTGGAATTATAAAAACATCTAAATAAGCCAAATGTTAGCTGTGGGAGAAGACACATTCCTAAGCAGCTGAAATTATTGAGCTGCTTTACATGTAATGTGAAAATCTTCCACTAAAATTAAGTATTGTTGGGTAGTAAACAAATTAGTTAATAGAAAGGCTGTTGGATTTTGTCACCTTACCTGATCAACAGTTTCAGCATCCAAAAATTAATTGAATAGTCATTGATTTACACAAGTTGAAAAATCCTTATCAGCTAAGAAGAGTTTTACATTATTCAACTGAGAACCAAGAAGAATTTAAACTTTTTCATCCTTATGTTTGAAATAGACTCCTTTGGCCTTTTTCCACTTTCTAACTTTCTGAAATATTGTAACAGATTAATGAAAAATTAGTCTGAATTATATCTAAACAACACAGCTAAAAAAAGAACCTTTAAAAACTTTCCCATGGGAATCTAAGTCTCTCCAGATGTAATCGGGGGAAAGGTGGAAAATAAATTACAAATTAAAGAGTGATGAGGTACTGATGAAACCGTTCACGCATATTCTTTCATAGTGATAGCTGTTCATTTGTCTTAAATTTCAGTGAGAACGGGCACTAGGACAGAGGAATGGCACTAGGATGGGAATTAAGAAATGTATGAGCATACTTCAGCTAAGTATACCTTCTGAGACAAAAAAAGCTTTGATTACTGAGCCTGTGTGAATCTCATGCTGAGAGAAATCAGATCCTTAATGCAAGTAAGAGCAGCCTGCAGGCTGATCTAATTAATATCTGAAGAAGGCATTTTTAGCAATTAGCTATTGTCAGAGAATAAGAAAATGGGAGATTTTTCTCTCTTTTACCTGGCCACATCCCTTCTGTGATGGGATATGATTCTCTGATGCCTTGGGTGAAAGTGATACAACTTGATCATTTTGGTGGCTGCGTTCAATTGAAGATTCTTTCAAACCAGATGCCAACTTGTTCTTTTTAATTGTTTTCAGGTACCAGATCACATTGGAGGACACACGACTAAGTCTCTAAGTTTGCGGTGGGGAAAAAAAGTTCCATGTGCAGTGTTAAAATGATTTCACTTGGCAGCCTCAGCTATAATAGTTCAGTCCTCAAGACATTCAGTTAAGACACTAACTGTCCCAAAGTCAGAATGATTAAAATCAGTGCCTGTACATTCTCGTTCCATAACTCTCTGCCTGCACACCCATGAATAATCACCTAAGCAGTACAGCAACATGATCATTATACCCAACAGAAACAGCACAGGTAGGCTGGCAGTACCATGTGATAACAGAAGAAACAGCAGGAAAAAATCAAGCAACAAGATGCCTAAATTTGTAAAAACTTAAGTGACACGAAACTACAGGCCGATACAAACTTTCTGAGCCTTGTAATGGTGAATACCTAGGAAAGGCAAACTCCTGTGGGCTCCAGTTCAACAAAAGCTTTCTTTAATCTGTCCTTATTCTGCAAAGCCTTTACACATGGACTGGACTCAAAGCATATGCCTGAATTCCATCGTGCTGACTGTGCTGATGAGGAACGGATTGCTGAACCAGCCTCAAAGGTTTCTCTATTTAGTCTTTAATAAAAGTCTAACAAAAAGGACAGCCCACAAGCAGTGTATCTAAAAGGGAATGTACTTGGAAATGGCACTTGAAGGAGGAGGTAGAATATCTCCCAACACACAATAATCTTTAGTCGTGTGGAGAGATATATCTAATAGAGAGCATACCTCCTCCACACATGATGTGGAAGTTTACAGAGTACTGCGGTCACTTGAAAAGCAAAAGGAATTGTAGAACTAAAGAGAAGGGTGTAAGAAGCACAAGAACTTTTCCCCCTTTCACCCTTCTCCTCTTTATTATTTGGATGTATGTTGAGATGCTTTTCAGGACACTCATAAAAAAATGAACTTTGAGGAGAACTACATTTTATGTCAGGCCACACACTGCTGGTTATTCCTCAAGTATCCCACCACAGAAGGTGAGCACAAGCTTTTCTGTTACAGAACTGTCTTTGATGCAAATGTATCATGTCTTTGTCTCACAGCAAATTTCGGACTCCCGTTGCTGGCCTGCTTTCACACAACATTATTATACTCTTTCACATTAGTCTAGATAATCCATTTCAGTGATTAATAAGCTGCAGCTATTTATTAGGAGCTGGGATTTTTGCAAAACTATCCATTTAATAAATAGTAAGTCAGGCATCTTATGTCCTCGCTACAACATCCATAGGTTAGACACAAGGCTGTGAAGGGTCGTAATAACTTTAAACAATTAGAAAAAAAACCCCACTCCTATTTCAACAGGTAAAGGACAACAGGAAACAGAAGCAAATGCAAACATAAAATAATGGACAGCTTGATACACACTATCAGCTAGTTTATTTTCTCAAAAAACCTAATATACCAAATTACTTTTAACCAAATTAAAATCTGACATTATTTTATTAGGCAATACCATTATTACAATAGCGTACAGAAGAAAATGAAATACAGTATAATTATGTAGCAAATAGTCTCATACACTAAGCCAGAACAGAAGGCTAATGTTTGAAATACTGAATGTAAAGATAATGGCTGCTGATGCTTGTAAATGGACATAGCAGAACCAGGCCAGTTTGTATGATTCACTGATCCTGTTCTTTCCGCTCAGATATGCACAACACCTCTAACACTGGTTGGACCCTGCTGTTGTACATGCAAAAGATGCTTGAAGAGGAACATTTTTAATAAAACACTATTAATCATATTGTGAAAGAACATTTAGGTGATAAAAATCCCTCCAAGGCAGCATAAAGATTTCAGTTGGTATAAATTTATTTGTAAGCAGACTTTCAGACTGGAGAAATTTCCGTGTCCTGAATTAACCTTTCCAATGGTGAGGAGGGAATGTGAAGAAAGCCAAGGGGAGCACAGGAAAGCCCAAAAGAAGCACAGCTATCAAACTGGCAGCTATCGCTCCAAAGATTCCTGATATGCTTTGAAATCCCTAAATGGTTGTTAAAAGACATTTTTCTTCATGTAAAATGAAGTAAATAGATTCTTAGAAACACGTATCTTAGGGGTAGTCAATACAGAAGACACACTCCTACGCAACCATTGCTCTAGGATGCACAGAATGCATCAACTTTTGTGGGAAACTTGCTTTTGTAGCATTAAGAACAGGTTACAAGAGATGCCAAAACAGTCATGACATGGTCACATAGCACTTCACATCTCTATGTGCTTCTGTCATGATCCGCCAAAGACTAAACTTCCTGAAACCAATTTTTCAACACCCCCTTCCTCTGCAAAGGTGTCATTTTCCTTCTGTTTCTGCTGAGGTCTATTACTCTACATACATTTACTACAAAACCCACAGTTTACATTTAAATGCAGACATAAAGCCATAATGGAAGATGAGCAGAGGGCCATGAAGATGAGCAGAGGGCTGGAGGACTTCTCCTATGAAGAAAGGCTGAGACGTTTGGGGATGTTCAGTCTGGAGAAGAGAAGACTCCAGGGAGACCTTCTAGCAGCCTTCCACTACCTAGAGAGTATCAAGCCATCCAATAAAGTAATTTTGGTCAGCTCCAAAAAACTTTTCTCCAGTGCGTCATTGCCATCACTTCTGATAAACAGTTCTGATAAACAGTAGAGATTGATTGTAGGTAACTGGCACAGATGCAAATACAGCTCTTCAAATCTCTGCTCAAACGCTATTTGAAAATTATATTTTGTCTAAGTCTTATTAAATATATTAAAACAAATAAAGCAGATATTGATTTCCTTTACACTCATGCACAGTGTTTCAGAGCCTTAGTTCAGCTGAGGGGCAGTTAGAAAAGTCATTTTTTGTTTGTTACACTCAAAACATATTCCAGAAAAAGAAGAAAACCCCAAAACTCAGACACCAAAGTTGATGATATACCATGCCAAATCTGCTTGTTTGATGTGTTTATCTGTTGACGGAGTTTTGCCGTGCCCTCACCAGGGAGCTGTATTTCACCCAAACTATACTCTTTCCTTCAACTCATGTTTGGATTTTTTAAATTATTTTTCTAAAAAAAGATCATCAATAAAGTATTGATCACCTTTAAATGCTCAAATTTGCAATTCTACTTCTTTCAGTTAGTTTGACAAAGAATAATTCATAGGGTAAACTGCAATGAAACTAAAGGGATAACAGTTATAAGGACTTCATCACGGGAAGCATGTAATTGATACTCTTGATGCTTTGGTACTCTGGTCTTCTCTCAGGTCTTTTTATTTGCCATTGCAGAGGCACAAAGGAGGTTGCAGGATTTCACGTATAATTAAACTCCTACTTAGTCAAACGGATCTTTTAGTTCTTCTTGTGCTGCCATAATTAAACCCACATTCATTTGAGTAAGCTGTCAGTGATACAATTGTGTTGGGAAGCATTTCCTGGCTTCTGCCAATTTTAATAATACAAGTTGTCAGTTTTTGTAAACAGGGATTTGATGATTGTTTGCTGCAGGGCAGTAGGTACTTTCTTCTTCTTGGAATTATAAAAACATCTAAATAAGCCAAATGTTAGCTGTGGGAGAAGACACATTCCTAAGCAGCTGAAATTATTGAGCTGCTTTACATGTAATGTGAAAATCTTCCACTAAAATTAAGTATTGTTGGGTAGTAAACAAATTAGTTAATAGAAAGGCTGTTGGATTTTGTCACCTTACCTGATCAACAGTTTCAGCATCCAAAAATTAATTGAATAGTCATTGATTTACACAAGTTGAAAAATCCTTATCAGCTAAGAAGAGTTTTACATTATTCAACTGAGAACCAAGAAGAATTTAAACTTTTTCATCCTTATGTTTGAAATAGACTCCTTTGGCCTTTTTCCACTTTCTAACTTTCTGAAATATTGTAACAGATTAATGAAAAATTAGTCTGAATTATATCTAAACAACACAGCTAAAAAAAGAACCTTTAAAAACTTTCCCATGGGAATCTAAGTCTCTCCAGATGTAATCGGGGGAAAGGTGGAAAATAAATTACAAATTAAAGAGTGATGAGGTACTGATGAAACCGTTCACGCATATTCTTTCATAGTGATAGCTGTTCATTTGTCTTAAATTTCAGTGAGAACGGGCACTAGGACAGAGGAATGGCACTAGGATGGGAATTAAGAAATGTATGAGCATACTTCAGCTAAGTATACCTTCTGAGACAAAAAAAGCTTTGATTACTGAGCCTGTGTGAATCTCATGCTGAGAGAAATCAGATCCTTAATGCAAGTAAGAGCAGCCTGCAGGCTGATCTAATTAATATCTGAAGAAGGCATTTTTAGCAATTAGCTATTGTCAGAGAATAAGAAAATGGGAGATTTTTCTCTCTTTTACCTGGCCACATCCCTTCTGTGATGGGATATGATTCTCTGATGCCTTGGGTGAAAGTGATACAACTTGATCATTTTGGTGGCTGCGTTCAATTGAAGATTCTTTCAAACCAGATGCCAACTTGTTCTTTTTAATTGTTTTCAGGTACCAGATCACATTGGAGGACACACGACTAAGTCTCTAAGTTTGCGGTGGGGAAAAAAAGTTCCATGTGCAGTGTTAAAATGATTTCACTTGGCAGCCTCAGCTATAATAGTTCAGTCCTCAAGACATTCAGTTAAGACACTAACTGTCCCAAAGTCAGAATGATTAAAATCAGTGCCTGTACATTCTCGTTCCATAACTCTCTGCCTGCACACCCATGAATAATCACCTAAGCAGTACAGCAACATGATCATTATACCCAACAGAAACAGCACAGGTAGGCTGGCAGTACCATGTGATAACAGAAGAAACAGCAGGAAAAAATCAAGCAACAAGATGCCTAAATTTGTAAAAACTTAAGTGACACGAAACTACAGGCCGATACAAACTTTCTGAGCCTTGTAATGGTGAATACCTAGGAAAGGCAAACTCCTGTGGGCTCCAGTTCAACAAAAGCTTTCTTTAATCTGTCCTTATTCTGCAAAGCCTTTACACATGGACTGGACTCAAAGCATATGCCTGAATTCCATCGTGCTGACTGTGCTGATGAGGAACGGATTGCTGAACCAGCCTCAAAGGTTTCTCTATTTAGTCTTTAATAAAAGTCTAACAAAAAGGACAGCCCACAAGCAGTGTATCTAAAAGGGAATGTACTTGGAAATGGCACTTGAAGGAGGAGGTAGAATATCTCCCAACACACAATAATCTTTAGTCGTGTGGAGAGATATATCTAATAGAGAGCGTACCTCCTCCACACATGATGTGGAAGTTTACAGAGTACTGCGGTCACTTGAAAAGCAAAAGGAATTGTAGAACTAAAGAGAAGGGTGTAAGAAGCACAAGAACTTTTCCCCCTTTCACCCTTCTCCTCTTTATTATTTGGATGTATGTTGAGATGCTTTTCAGGACACTCATAAAAAAATGAACTTTGAGGAGAACTACATTTTATGTCAGGCCACACACTGCTGGTTATTCCTCAAGTATCCCACCACAGAAGGTGAGCACAAGCTTTTCTGTTACAGAACTGTCTTTGATGCAAATGTATCATGTCTTTGTCTCACAGCAAATTTCGGACTCCCGTTGCTGGCCTGCTTTCACACAACATTATTATACTCTTTCACATTAGTCTAGATAATCCATTTCAGTGATTAATAAGCTGCAGCTATTTATTAGGAGCTGGGATTTTTGCAAAACTATCCATTTAATAAATAGTAAGTCAGGCATCTTATGTCCTCGCTACAACATCCATAGGTTAGACACAAGGCTGTGAAGGGTCGTAATAACTTTAAACAATTAGAAAAAAAACCCCACTCCTATTTCAACAGGTAAAGGACAACAGGAAACAGAAGCAAATGCAAACATAAAATAATGGACAGCTTGATACACACTATCAGCTAGTTTATTTTCTCAAAAAACCTAATATACCAAATTACTTTTAACCAAATTAAAATCTGACATTATTTTATTAGGCAATACCATTATTACAATAGCGTACAGAAGAAAATGAAATACAGTATAATTATGTAGCAAATAGTCTCATACACTAAGCCAGAACAGAAGGGTAATGTTTGAAATACTGAATGTAAAGATAATGGCTGCTGATGCTTGTAAATGGACACAGCAGAACCAGGCCAGTTTGTATGATTCACTGATCCTGTTCTTTCCGCTCAGATATGCACAACACCTCTAACACTGGTTGGACCCTGCTGTTGTACATGCAAAAGATGCTTGAAGAGGAACATTTTTAATAAAACACTATTAATCATATTGTGAAAGAACATTTAGGTGATAAAAATCCCTCCAAGGCAGCATAAAGATTTCAGTTGGTATAAATTTATTTGTAAGCAGACTTTCAGACTGGAGAAATTTCCGTGTCCTGAATTAACCTTTCCAATGGTGAGGAGGGAATGTGAAGAAAGCCAAGGGGAGCACAGGAAAGCCCAAAAGAAGCACAGCTATCAAACTGGCAGCTATCGCTCCAAAGATTCCTGATATGCTTTGAAATCCCTAAATGGTTGTTAAAAGACATTTTTCTTCATGTAAAATGAAGTAAATAGATTCTTAGAAACACGTATCTTAGGGGTAGTCAATACAGAAGACACACTCCTACGCAACCATTGCTCTAGGATGCACAGAATGCATCAACTTTTGTGGGAAACTTGCTTTTGTAGCATTAAGAACAGGTTACAAGAGATGCCAAAACAGTCGTGACATGGTCACATAGCACTTCACATCTCTATGTGCTTCTGTCATGATCCGCCAAAGACTAAACTTCCTGAAACCAATTTTTCAACACCCCCTTCCTCTGCAAAGGTGTCATTTTCCTTCTGTTTCTGCTGAGGTCTATTACTCTACATACATTTACTACAAAACCCACAGTTTACATTTAAATGCAGACATAAAGCCATAATGGAAGATGAGCAGAGGGCCATGAAGATGAGCAGAGGGCTGGAGGACTTCTCCTATGAAGAAAGGCTGAGACGTTTGGGGATGTTCAGTCTGGAGAAGAGAAGACTCCAGGGAGACCTTCTAGCAGCCTTCCACTACCTAAAGGGTGCCTATAGAAGAGATGGGGAGGGACTCTTTGTCAGGAAGTGTAGTGATACGACGAGCGGTAATGGTTTTAAACTGAAAGAGGGGAGATTTAGATTGGATTTTAGGAAGAAATTCTTTCCTGTGAGTGTGGTGAGACACTGGAACAGGTTGTCCAGTGAAGTTGAGGATGCCCCATCCCTGGAAGTGTTCAAGGCCAGGCTGAACGGGGCTTTGACCAACCCGGTCTAGTTGGGTGGTGTAACCTCACTAGGCTTGAATTTTGACAAGAAAACGTATTTGAAGTGACTGTCACAGGTGAGAGGCAGATTTACCCAGGTAATTACAACCAGCAGGCAGCTGCAGACCACTTCCTCCCTCAGGGGCACTGGCGAGAACTAGCCTTCTGCTGAGCCAGCAGCCAGCTCGCTGGTGTGATGCTCCGACCACACGCCAAATGACCGCTTTCAAAGCAGCAACCAGTCTACTTCAAAGAACGACAGAAACTGAAAGTCTGCGTTAGTTAGAAGTGCCACACCACCGCCTTGACAAAACCACATCCAATTTGAACCCTGCTGGCAGGTGGAACCAGCCCTTAAGTTGGTCCAGAGGCACCCAAATTGAAGTAGTTTAAGCTGGTAATAGGCAGATTTGAATTAAGCTGCCTAATGATATTTGAACATGAGAATAAGTACATTTGCATCTCAGGTGTCACTTGCCCAGTTCTGAGACCGTGTCTAATACTCTTCTGAGTATTTTTGATCAGCCTTATCAAGTGCACCACATCAGAGAAGGAAGCAAGAGACCTTCTCCCTTCATTTGGCTCTAGTTCAGCCACACTCATCTGCTAGAGTCTGGTTTAGGCACCAAGTTGTCTGGAAGCTATTGACAGAGCAGAAGGACTGAGGAGGAGAGATGGGGAAATAGTCAGAGGGTGGAGACAGGAGGGTCTGATTTCTGGGAAGAGAATTACATCAAATCTATACACTTTTGTTAAATGCTGATGAGCCGGGAATTAAATAGCTATCTGCTTTTCATGTTGAGGACAGAATTATTAGGTGTGATACAAAGGGTTTAATTTGGAATAAAAGGAATGATACTTAAACACAGAAAATGTAAATGTCTGATCTTGACAGGATCTTTCACTTCAGAACTCTGAAGTGAAAGATGTATTGGGTTGTGGACACTCAAGAGATGTAGTGAATGCCTTACAGTCTGGTGTCCTTCTGATGTGAGGAGAAACAATGGCCAGCCTTGCTCTGCTGGCACGAGGCACTGTTATGAAGTACTGGCTTTGAAGAGCTCGGGACCAAATTAGAGCCAGGTAGCCCAGTCAAAACCATTCAGGATCAGAAACCTGAGAAGCAAGAACAAGGCCAGGTCTGGGGGCAAACGTGGTCAGAGGTGGGGCTCTGCATCAGGAAACCAAGTGCATCTTGTGTAGCAGGACGCCGAGTAAGAGCAAGACAGAGCTGCAGTGAAGTCAGCAGGAGAAGCAAAAGCATTTCAGTAGAGCAGAACCAGGTCTATGCAGAAAAGGGACAGGACTAAGAAGTGAGATGAATTAACACCACATAAGACACCGAGCAGCCAAGAAAAACCCATGAGATAATCTGCAATAACTTCTGGTTCTTGCAGATAACCAGAAGGAGCTTCTCCCAACCTATCTGGCCTGTTCCATCAAGGATACAGCCAGTTGCATGGCCGTGGGTCTTAGAGAGGCTCTGTCTCAGCTGACCAGGGCTTTTTGTTGTCCCTTGGCCAAGGTGCTTTCAGGAAGACAGTGTCCTTCCAGTTGGGTAGGCTGCCACCGTGTTTTGCTGCTGATTTCCCACAGCAGAGCTTGCCTTCCCTCTTCACCTCTCCCACTTTTGTATGGGGCAGTGGCACTTCCCCACATCCATTGCTTTCTCCCCGGGAGATCCCACTTGGGAAGGGCTGGAGCTGACCTGGAGGGTGCAGGAAGCCTGACAACACAATGGAAAGTCCTTCTCAAGCACCACCTGAAGGACCTGAAATACCCCAGTCCAGCTTGGCTTTTTAGCTCAAAAATTTCCATTTCCAAACCCTGGAGAGACAAAGGATCATTCTGTCTTTTCAATCCATTGCCTATTGATTCAGGTTATCAGTTACCTCAACTCTGTTTCAGATCTTCTAATACCTGCATTTCTCCACAGATGCCCAGAGGCAAAGGGTACTTAGGAATAAGAGGTGTGAATTCATTTCCAGAGGCACTGAAACAGATTTAACAAAATCTATTGGGTAAATATTTAGCTGCAGGCCTGGTTCTAAGCAAGCCTGTGGAAGTGTGGTTTTACAACACAAATGAGTTGAAAAGGGGACTTGAAAGAGCCAGAGAGGCTTTTTCTCCAGTTGCTTACAATTTTATGTTATTTATTTTATTTACAGTTTTGCTATTCAATCCTATTTGTACAGCAGCCAGAGGACAAATACCTTTGCTTGAAACTGACTTATGTGCTGTAAAGTATTGAAATATTTGGCAAAGGCCTTTTGGTGGTGTTCCTTGTTTTTCCACAGCTGAGGAGAAGCACTGAAAGGATATCCACTGGCAGTCTCCAACTGCTGGGAGGTTTTTTTTTGTATCAAGTGCCAGTCATTCCTCACGATACCAGCAACAGGCTATTTAAGGTTGTATCATCTGACGCACAACAGCACAGAGATTTGGGTGAGGGAGAGGAATACTACAGGGTAGCACTTCTGAAGGTAAGCAATTGGATGCCACTCATATGAGCTGGGCTTCCCAGAGCAGAAGCCCCAAAGGGTCCACAAGAAGCCAAGATGGAGCAGAGCCTACTCAGAAGTAACAGCTACCCTGGAAGGCTTTCAAATACGTAGTTTCTGATAGAGTCAAGTCTCCCTGAGAAGGTTTTATCATAGCCGTCATGGTGCTATAAATAACCTGCAGCATTAATAAGGTCAACATAATGAGGGCAAAACAACCCCTAACAGGATCCTTTCAAACTTCATCTAAGATGTTGAATTACAAAGAAAGCCAATGTGGACTTTTGAAAATCATGTTAGCTGTAAAAGGGAAATACTCCAGATTGAGACACGAATAGCTAAATTTTGTTTCTTCTGAAAGATGTGCTGAATGTGTACTGACTAAAATGGTCAGTGTCTTGAGGCGGAGACTAGAAATCATTAAAAAACTTTACACTTTCTAAGATTATCGATTTATAAAACTGTGAAACTGCATACACATAAAGATGATTAACACACTTAAAAAAGTTAAGAGAATCAACATTTTAAAGCCCCTGGAAGTTGCTGCATCTGCCAGCAACAGTTGATGGCATCAGCTGCACTCTTGAACAATCTAGGATCCGAAAACTTGGATCCTAGAACAGTTTTATGTGAGCTACTCTGAAACGGATCTGAGCACCAAATCCAATGCTTCATATGTTAATATGAAGCGTTGAATTTTTCTGTTCACTTCTCACATTTCAACAGAAAAGCTAAGTACAAACATTTTTCAAGAAGCACACCTTTTCAGACTTGAATAATATATTTGCTGGGATCAAAAAGACACGTCACATAATCTTTGTCTTGACAGCTCAGCTTTTGATATGGCGAAGGATTTGAAAAAAAACCCAAATACAGTACTGTCTTAAATGTCCAAAGAAAAGCTGTTCCCATTCTCCTCATGCACACCAAACAAACAGAGATCACATCTGCACACATTTGGTTACACCGGGATAAAAGCGAGTTTGCTTTATATTTGTTTCCCTGGTATTGCAAACACTCACTGTAAAACAGATAACACCTGAATGTATATGGGATAGAAAACCTTTTCAAGATTAAACCTTTTAAGCTTGCTGCGGGCAACAGCTACTCTGTATAATCTTTTCTGCTATAACCCTATCCATGAAAATAGATTTCTGCACAGATTTCCTGTCCTTTCAGGCAAGACACAGCATCTCTGTCCTGGTACAAAGGTGTCTTACTGGTTCTTGAAGTCATGGATCTACCTACAACAAATGCAAGCTTCAGTATATGCATCAGTTTATGCTGATATTGATGGGGAAAAGTACACATTGGGAAAGAAAGGGACTTCAGCTTACACTTCGCACACTTTTTACAGGGTGATTTTAAAAACAAAGATGTCATTTATTTATTTTTTTTTTCAGTAAACAGTTCTCTCGTATTTGAGGCAGGTAATTGTGTGGGAAAGTAAATGTTTGCTCTTTGAAGTAAAGGATTTAGACTTTTTCAGGGTCTGGGCCAAAGTTTTCCCCTGAAAGATGAAGAGCAGACACTTAAGAGATTTGCGTTTGAGGGCTCCTGGCCATAGTTACCATGAGTGCTGGAGCAAAATATTGTGGCAAATTTCTCTTGGCTGGAACAAACGCTGCAAATTTTATCTTGAAAACATGGCATCCTGGTATGAGCCCTGCTTCTTCCTTAAGGATGTCCACTGTAAGATGCAATACCACTTGCCCCGTTGCTTGCAGGGCCCCAGGCAACCTCCCTCAGGATCAACACCTGGAACAAGACAGACCTGACAGTGGTCCCTGCTCCTCAAAATTTCTGCCACACAGAGAGGGCAAAACAAACATCTGCCCGTGGAAACAAGCACTTCTAAAAGTCAGAAGTCATTTACTGTGAGTATTGCTACGGCGTAGCTTGCCGCAGACTTACTCCCTTGAGTCGATATCCAAGATATTAAGTTGCCATAACAATACACCTCCCCAAATGCAGCCTGCACACCGTCTGACGGAAAATGTCTTGCACTGAACTCGACAGCCTCAGTAAATATGTCTGAAATTTCTCCTAACAACACCGGGAGTTGAAGCCTGTTGAAATCTACCTGAAGTTTTTTGTTTATTTTTTTTCCCCTGCAGCCCTGTGAAGTGAAACACCCTCCAGTTTGGTAACTCCAGGCACTGGCTGAGGTAGCAGCTTTACTGCTTCCCCAGGGCTGCCATGCCACCTCTCCTAAAGGCTGGGAGCTTTTAACCGGCTCTTTTCCAGCAGAGTACCTTCAGAGCAGAAAAGGGAATAGGAAGGGCGCATATGTCTGCATGGGAAAGAAGCAAAAGCTCTTAATCTCCTATATTAAATAGTTTAATCCCAGTTCCACTTACACCAATGGAAAGCCTTTCATTGACTTCAGTAAGAATGATGTCAATTTTGCCAAGATTTTACCTGTGTTTAATTTTAGCCATAACAGCTTGTGTTTTCAGAAGTAACCTGTGATTTAGGATACCTCTATTTCTGGATACATTCTAAGATGTCCATTAGGTGTCTGCCTTTCACAAAGGAAGAGTTCTCATTCTACCCCCAAAAATCAAGTTGGGCAATGAAAATAAATATCACCTTTTGAAAACAAAGCCTAGTCTGTATGTTTGTCTATTCTGTAGTGTTGCAGTGTTAAAATTAGAATGCTGCAAGGTTAAATTGCAAAGTGAAGGGAATCACAATCAAGGGGGAGTCAAGACAACACAACAGCAACATCAGAAATAACAATTGATAAACGGTGAATGACGGCAATGTGTGGATCAACAGTCTTCTGTTATTTAATTACTGCAGGAGTCTCAATGAAAAAGGTGGCATTTGTTAGAATCCACACAATCGTGTTCACTCTTAAGTGGCAGATGGGAAATACTGATGAGAGATTTTATGCATCATTATATCAGCTCATTTTTCCCACATCTTTATCCACTTTAGATAATTTTGGATTTAAAATTATTATATTTAATTATATGCTGTTTTACAAAGATAGGAAATTAACCTAATGCCCTTGATGTAATAACTTCAGTCACTGATTCCAGTGAACGTAATCTATCCTTTAGCTTTCCAAAATTTTGATAGGAAAAGTGTAACTACCAAACAGTGAATACAGAAAAGAGAGGATGAAAAGGCACAGAGATTGAGCGGGACACTCCCAAAAGAGAGAGGTTTAAAATATTGCATCTGACCAGCCGTAGTGGAAGGGAAGATGGACTAGCATCTTCCCAGGTAGAACACACTTACAGCCCTGGCATTACTTCCCTAAAAGATGAGAGTTTCAGAAACTGGAATGGGACTTCAGATTTTTACTATCCCTTTCCAACAGTTACGACTGCACAATAACAATGTCCTGGGTTGACAGTTAAGATCAGAAATATCATTATGAGGACATATTCTGTCATGTGGTAGCACTCAATTTAAAATACAATGTGTAGAGCATTTTATTTCTATAAGAAATTACAATTTACACATACAACTCAGGTTTTATGGACAAGGGCAGGGCGTTTCAGATAAATAAGAAAATTTAATTCTTTTCTTTTCTTTTTCTTTTTACGAACTGTTGAGATCACTGCAACTTCGTCCTTATTCTGTTTACAACTTTATTATCCCGGGTCCTGGTCAGAATTCAAAATAGTGATGCGAGCTTAGTAAAAAAAGGGAGCAAAAGCACTTTCTGCTCCTTGTATCACTATTTTCAGATTCGTAGCTGTTCTCCACCTTGCCAAGTCACACCCCAAACTGAGGAACATTTTCTGAGCTAATACTGACTACACTGGTGGACTGCTGACTAAACTCCTTATTTCCTAGGCTTTAGAGAGCCAAATGGGAACAGGATGGCCTGGCTAAATTCTGATTTGGCTTTCTGGAAGGATTTCTTTGAACTTCACCCAAAACTTAAGGGCTTGCGCAGTTCTGCTATTCAAAATCTATTTCTGAACGGTGTGATCTATTTCAGTACCTACCTGATATATACTCTGCCTTGCAAAAAAAAAAAAAAGACTCAGTAGCTTTAAATCACTGCTCTCTCTCCATGCAGCTCAGTTAAATGTGCTGAGATGTGCCCCCTGTTTAACTGAGAGAGAGAAGAGAGCAGGCTGGAAAAAACCAGCCCTGTAAAGAGCACACTTCACTGGTGGCCACACACGGGCTGAGTGTGATGAGTCCCAACTTCTCCTGCAAGGAAGACTCCCTTCTTCAGCTTTTGACTTAGAACTCTTTATTTCTGTTGTAAAACATGGTGGTTTAGAGTATAATCATCATAAACCCAGGCATTTAAAGAAAGTGGAGGTGAATAATCTTTTTTCCCCTGACAGCTGGAAGGCTGTTACGCTTACCCAGTCCCGCAACCACCCAGCCCCACAGCAAGTCTAAGCTGGTGATGCTCCAGCTCATGGGACCCTGCCCAGCCCAGAGTGCTTGCTGCTTCAAAGGCACAAGGTTTCCTGCTGCAGCCAGCTCTGTTTGCTTTAAAATCATTAAAAGGTCCCTTGTGCCAGAATAATTATGCTTCGGCTCTTAAAAAATCAAAACCTGACCCAAAATGAATAATTATTTCATTCTGCTTTTAGTCTTTTAGGTTATTTATGTGATTTACAGATTTTTACACTGCCACCTGGGAGAACCCCCCCCCTACTAATGGCTAGCTTAAAATGTCCTCCTTCTTCAGTTTCTAATCATGGCTCAGGATTACGTCATTTCCCTGCATTTAACGTATCCCTGTAATAAAACCACTCTCAAAAGAAGACTCAGCAGTGAGGTGCGGCAGTGCCGTGAAGAAGGCACAGCAGGGTTTCATCTCCTTACCCATGGTGCAGCTGCAATGGGTTTCCTCTTCTGCAAGCACCTAGTCCCTCATCTCTGTGCTCACGACCCCAACCGTCACCATCTCTCATTCCCCCCCCCCCAAGATTTTCCTTTCCAGAGATCATTGTTCAGTGTTTGAGGCGCAGAAACCAGGCTTGTTTCTCCGTTTCACAGTTTCCAAGTCTCTAGCACATGAGCACGTTTTGAGGGTATGGCTCTAGCACCTTTTGACAGCCTTCCTGAGGCTGCCCTATAGAGAAGAGCCCAGACCTGGTGCCACAGCCCCCAGCACCTCCAGATGACACCTTTCAGCGGGGCCGACAGCTCAAAACTCATTTGGTGCCCCATGGGCTACCTGGAGAAGCCCAGCAGTGCACACATCCGCTGCAGGTGGATCAAGGCACACATTTTGCTCACAGCCTCTCCTGAGAACAGCTTCTCTTCAGGAGAAGAATGACGTGAGCTTCGTTACGGGAGAGGTCTAGCAGTGGGAAAGCTCCTCGGTTTCAGTACTTTTCCCCTAACAGACAACTGGCAAGTGCTGGTCTCTGGGAATGACTCATTTCGATCAGATACACCAAACAGGCTGTTTTATCAGGCACAAAGCAACAATATGATAGAGTGTGGGTGAAGTCCAATTAATAGCTCTGAATAACATCGGCGATTGGCCCCATAGGAAGCGTAAACACAATTGCAGCCACAATGCTGATAACAATCAATACTCATCAAAGATCACACAGGTCGCCAGTGCTTCATGACCGCAGGAAAAACTTGCCACCAAAGACGGGACAAACAGAAGACGAGACATACAGAAACAACTGAAAGGCAATGAAAAGGAGCAAGGATTATTGGCAATGAGAGCTACAAGAAGAGATTCCTTCCATAAATGTTAAAGGATGGATCTGAAGGAAGAGGATCTGGCCATTAGAAAATGCAAGTTGGCTCTTAGGAGCAGCACAACAGAGGCAAAAACGTGCACATACGCAGTGAGGATGGAGGAGGAATAGGACAGATGGGAAAGAAGGGAGTGGGAAGGCAGTAAGGATACCAGAGGAGAAGGGAAATACCATGAATGTACAGCCTGGAAGCTCAGGTGGACCTCTCAATGCCCTTCACACTAAGGTGCTGGAAGTATTTTCAAAGCCCGGTGCAGACACTGAATTGTCCCTTTGTACACAGAGTTTTCAGAGGTCGGCAGGTACGTTTCTAAAATGGAACACACTAGGTTCACAGAATAAAACCTGAACAACATGTATTTTTGGTCAAGAACAACGCAGCAGTTTGAAGAGGTGCACCAGAGAAGCATTTGGGCACCTCGCGCCTGCTGGGTGACCATCATCAAAAAAAAAGAAAAGATGATCAAAATCAAACAGTAACTCTTTTGATCGGAGGCCAAAGGACTAGGCTTTGTTTCTGAAGCCACATTTACGTTCCTCAGAACTGATGCAGTTAGTTATAGGGTGGGATAACACTCTTGGAGGAGAGCTACAGCCACACTTCCAGCGAAACAGAAGCCTCCTGACCTTTGTGTCCACCTCATTGCCCAAGACTACCTGGTGTCTCCTCTTCCACACTGCTGCTATGACACATAGACTCACAAAATCCTGTTGGGGGATAAAAATGCCCTGCCCACTTGTCACACACTGGTGTTTTTGGTACGATACTCTCCCAGCATGTCCACCTGTAGAACTGAGGGAGATGCTACAACGGGCAGAATACCTAGTAAATTCTGAAGAGAGGTTTGAATGCCATAAAGCCAATGAGGTCTAACCCGTTACTTGCTAAAGATTAAAAATTAGCATAGCTTCAAGACCTCAGTGCTTAAGTGTATTCCCTAAAGCCCGATGATGGAAATCCTGTCAGAAAACTAATACAGGGGATAAAGTAGAATTTAAAATAGGCCATCTATTAGATATTGAAAAAAAATAAATAATCCATTTGTGTTGCTATTTAGGGCCATACATTTCTTTGAATAGGAATTAAGCTTGGATGTTTTCAAACATAAACTTCTTTAAAATAATCCAACTAAAGCACATTTTTCATCTTTAAATGTATTCCAAATAACATGTGTTACTCCTTATTTCAGAACATACTGCAAGCACTTGCCCTGTCTAAAAAAACATTTGCGTTCATACAGACATAATCTGATTAGTTTAATTTTGGTATTACTATTGCTGTTGAATTTGGCCCCTAGATTGGGAATAGAGTTCTTTCAAAGGAAAAAAAAAATAATCTTCATTTGATTGCACTGTTAAATTAGGCACCCTAGAAAAGCCAAGTAACTGAAATCTGATTTCTTCCAGGAAAGCCAGAATGAACCACTGTGTCCCTTTCCTGCCACCAGCAGAGCCTGACCCCTCTCCAATTAGGGAAAAGATAAAGCAGACGGATTTCTCTAACAGCTCTTCCTCACAAGGATCTTGCTGGTCAGTCTCAAAAGTCCACAAAGAAGACAAGCCAATCATATATTTGGTCATCTTCTGTCAGGCAGAGGACCCTACCAGCATTTCCCAGCCCAAGCATTTGCACAATGGAAGCTCTTTCTCTTGACACCTTCGAAGACTTCAGTGTGCTCATAGGCCCTGAAGAATCATAAAAGAAACTGGTGACTGATAGGAAACCATAAAAAATTTGGCCTTTGCCTACAGAAAAATGGTCCATTTTTTGGAAATATACTCTTACAGACTATTGGTTACCTATTACTAGCTCTTCACCTTTTGAATACAAGTACATTTTTGTGTGTGTGGCAACACATGCACAACTTTTTTTGCCTTGGTTCTGTAAATATTCAATTAAGCTAATAAACATTTTAACCGAAACAAATTAACTGTGCCAGTGCAATATTTCAGTTTCAATTAACCTTTTAATTTAAATGTTCATCTGCCTACTTTCCATATAATTTAAAACTGGTAAAAATCCAAGAGATCTTCAATATAAGTGAAAGATAGCCTGACTGGAATGATAATAAATTCTTAGGTGAGATGTCAGCAGTGATTTCCCGAGCAAACTGACAATAAGGAAGTGTGATGCATTTATGAAGCCTAGGGGTTATGAAAAGGAAAAAAAATCCTCTTTTTTTTTCCTGCTTTGCTCTGCTAACTTCAGCAGAATTAACAATCAAGATGTTCCCAGTTTTCCAGTATTAGCATTCCTCAGTGCACCCTCAGCTTCGCTGCCGTTGTCAAAGGGTGCTTGAAAGTCTAATCTGCCACTTTCCATTCTAAGCAGCACTCCACACAAAAATACCCGTAACTGAAATCAGCTAACGGGCTTTTAGCCTTCACCTCGTGACATCAATGCGTGTGAAATAACGTTCTTAATTACAGTTAGTAGGCAGGTGGCACTGTGCCTCTCAGCCCTGCAAACCCAGCTGCTTTCAGTCCAGCCTTTGGCTGCAGCTGGGGGTGAGAGCGGGATGGTCACCCTTCAAAGGTGCCCACGGCTACTTCAGCATCGCCAAAGATCAGCACCCAATTTGGCACAATTAATGGGCTCCCTACTCAGTAAAAGGAAGGGGAGACTTGCAGCTTGTGCCTGTTTTACTCTCCTTGACCCAACGTGACAGCACTTCTTAGGTTGCTTATCTTTAATAAAAGAGCTCATGGCATTTAATCTGTTCTTCACTCATTTTTCTTTTTGGAAATCACGAAAACCAAAGTAATTCAACCCAAACTTGTGTCCAGTAAGTGTCATATATTATTATTATTGTTGTTGTTGCTGTTATTATTATTATTGCTATTTGTTTTACTGCACCTTTCAGAGGTTTCAGTTAACACTGGGTGTTAATACACCGTGCAGTCTGCAGACATGTAAGACACTGTCCCTTGTTTTGAAGGTTTTATAATTTGTAATAATCTGTGTCATACATGACTCGTTTTAAATGTGTCTGTGTGTGCATCTGTGTGTATATGCACTCACAAAAGCATGTATATGAGGGTTAAGTTACATGGGACAGGCAGGGAGGGAGCAGCCTGGTGGTAGATTAATTAATTAGTATAGCCTGAAGCTGACGGAGGAGGTAGTAGAATCACAGAGAGGAGCTTTTCCTTAGGCCAGGATCTGGATAGGAGCTTTAGTCTTTGATGTTCAGAGACAGAGACCATCTCAGCACAGGTTTACTGGGGGACAAATCCGTAGGAAGAAGCTGTGCCCCCTCTCCACTCAAAGACCTAACATCTCAAAGAGCCACAGACGCCCTGAGCTGTTGGTTAAAGAAGCTGCTTTCGCCTTCTTTCAAAGGAAGTTAATTCCCCACTGAAAGCAATTATCTGCACATATACCCAAATAAGGCTCTAAGTTTTAGGGTCCCTGCACTATATGCCCACCTTGCCCACCTCAGAGATCTTTTCTTTTGGCTGTACCTCTACTGCTCCGGTCATGAAAAGCAGATTTCTCTTCTCAGGGTGTCACAGCATTTACCATTGTCTCCTTAACAGACTGTACTACTGGAAACAGGAGGCTGAACAGACTCTTTTGCTCTGCAGTGAACTTAGAAGTTCTCCACGGTTCACAGCTGCAGAAAAGAACATGCAACGAGCCAGAAAGTAGGGTAGCCCTCACATCTCATGACTGTTCTGCAGCACAGACTCGTGATCAGGGAGCACTTGGGACTTGGCAATATTGAAGGCAAGTTCCTCAGAGGAAGACTTATAGGAAGTTTGACCACAGGCAAATGTGGCCAGGTAGCAGCTTTACATCTCTCCCTGAGGCATTCATACACAAACCTCCCTTCTTTGCTCAGTGGCCACGACAGTCCAGGAGCAAGAGGCACATTTTCCACAAACTGTTGTGTGTTTGACCTCTTTCAGCCCACTCTTAAAGCTGAAATGGTTATTGGAGCCAGCCCTACAGACATCCAAGATAAACATCCTGATGCCACAAGCTCTTGTGCTCTATGGAGAACTGAATCACCTTCTCTTGGGATGATTTCATAGGAGACTTCTTTCCAACGAGAACAGATTTCTTTAATTCTCCATGTTGAATGCTTTAAGTGACTAGGCCTTTTGGAAACAACTGGTCCCAAGAGCATAGCTCCTGCACGTGAAGAAGACACCCTGGACTGCTGTCAAAACAACCCCTCTTGATCTGAGATGTGGCCCTGGAGATGTTAGCTCTCCCTTTGGGAATGTTTTTGCCCATTTTGTTTTGAGCCAGATGAACATTCGGATGTGGAGCCTGAGTTCCTAGAGTTAGCATCTGCTACTATAATCATCGTTGTACATATTTATCCCTAGAAAAACATCTCAGCCATCTGACGGCTGAGCGAGGGACTGGCCTGCTCCTACTGCTGCACATATTCCTACATCTATTAGTCACTGCAAGTTGTTCCGTATTGGAATTTTGCCTACGTTATTATTTGCATACAAGGCATATACACATCGTATTACATGGCCTGAAAATTTTGTGTCTGTTTTGACTCCTAGTAATCAAGATCCCAGATTTCTTGATTTCTTTCTTCTCAGAGGCTGACACAAGTCATGCCAGTCAAGTGGAATAATTGTTTTCTTTCCAGTGGAGTTGGTTTGTTTCTTCTGTTGTTTTCCATGAATTCAAAACTAGCAAAAAGATACTATATTAATGAATTGTGTGATTTTAATTTGTAGGAGAGGGCAGATGAGATATCTCTTATAAATTTGCTGTCATTATCAATGAGTTATAGTTATAATGCTGGGTCAAATCTGAGTAGCAAAATTGTGCAGTGAAATTATTCTGTTGGTACAGTATAGCAATCTTCCATGACTTTCTCAGCTGGCTCATGTACAAGAGGTACCAATACGTTATAAAGAATTATTTCTTGCATGTTTTACTGCACCTTTCAGAGGTTTCAGTTAGCACTGAGTGCTGGGTGTTAACAAATTGTCCAGTCTATAGACATATAAGATACTGTCCTTTGTTTTGAAGGTTTTATGAAAGATTCAATGGGATTAATGAGACAGTAGAAAGCAGGTGAAATGAAAGTCCAAGGGGGAAGGTTCATATGTACTCAATATGATCATAAAAATGGACAAAATGTGATACTTGAAAATACAGTATTCTTCACCAAATTGTGACCAGGATTGTCATCTTTAGGAACATTTGTAGAGTCCAACATGACTCCAGAAAAAACATGCAAAGGAACACTCTGGTGAAGGAAACTACTTTTTGCTGACAGTGCTCATGTTCCCTCTGTTCACCAGGCTTCACTGAGAATATGATTTTACATACCCATATTTCCATAATTTCTTACCTTTTGGCTACTCTAGCAAAGATGACACTCTTTTCTATCTTGTTTTGTTGTTGCTTAACAACGAAGCCCCTAACTAAGACTCTCACTTCCTTTTCTCCCTTCCTTGTGATAAACTATCACAGCTAGGATTCCAAAGACAAATGAAAGAGGGAAGTACTTATTAGAGGATGTTTTGTCTCCTTTTATCTAGATTCCTTAACTTTTGAATTCCCTGGACAAATTCACCCCTAGTGCATCTCTGGGACACTCAGTCAGTGTGTTAGTGATACTGTGCTATGAATCACTTGCAACCCTGGTGCCTTACAGTTTGGGCCACAATGGATGTGCTCTACTAGTGATAAAGAGCTCTTGGGTGTTCGAATTAGATTCCTTGTTCACCCAATTGAACTAGGTCCCTAAATCTAGATAGATTAAGCTTCTTTGATTGCTCAGATAATTTGATCTGGACTTTCCTTGCTCTGTTTGAACTGGTGGAATCAGAGCTAAATCATGGTCGTACTTTGTTTGAGTGTTTCCTTGTACAGCAAATCTTCCCCTTCAAAGATTTCCACCCTTTCCAAATTTGCATTTTCAAGAATCCCAGCTCAACTCCTTGCAAATCATTCTTGTTCTGGGATCATAAACGGGCTGGTCATTTATGCTCTTCTTCATCTCACACATTCTCTCCTGGGAGCCTATGGGCAGGATGGCTGCTTATTTCTTCACCTCTGTTAAGGTCACCTCATGACAGCCGGAGGAGCCTCATTGAAATCTGAGCTCTGACCATGCAGTTCCTACAGTGTCACATAAAGCACACTTGCTCTTTGCTTGTGGCAAAGTTGCCCACCGCTCAGACTTGGGTTAGTCACACCATAACTCAGGCTGTCGCTTCTCACCACTAAAAGGAGTGGATTGGAGAAAGGCTGACCTCCATAGCAGCCCTCAGCTTCTACAGGAATGCTCCCCGTTTGCCTACAGTGGCAATGAGGGCTTTTAAACAGTGCCTCACTGGGGACATAAATATATCTGGAAAACCCCAATATATTAGATATTGTATCTGGAGAAACTTGAAATCTTTTACTTAGAGCAGTGGAGAAAGACTGCACATTTGCACACACTTGTTACACCCCATATAAAAGCAGTGGGCCAGGCCACTTTTTCTTTATATTTTCTATCTGGCTACCAGAAAACACGCTGGAGGCTTTCCCATGGACTGGCTTCGCACACACATCCACACTGTGCCTTATGCTTTGTGACAGAACCAGGGAGTGGATGAGGCTTTAGCCTCACCACCGTTCCTGAAGTGGCACCAAATGCACTTGGATTTCTGCCTCTGACTCTTGTTATCTGTGTAAGCAGAACCATCTATGGAGCAAAAGTTTGAGGCTCTTAATAACCTTTTAGACTGTCATGAGAGAAAAACAACTATTTGGTGAAACAAGCAGGAGGCCAGTGGTTAGGAAGAAATTTGTTCTAAGCTGCAGATAACAGAAAGTATTCAAAATGTTGGAAGCGCCTCATGGGAAGCAGAAAGAGTATTGAACCATCTACCCTGAATTTCAGGCATGCTCTCCATCCTCTCCACTACTGTCTTTTTCCCTCAGTTTTTCACCTTTCCAAAGTACTGCTGTCTTCCTCCAACTAATCGAAGCTACTTGAAAGCCTGTTGTATTTAACCAAATTGCGTGTCGAAGCAAAAAAAAACGGCGCATAGAGAACATAGGAGGTGCATAGAGAACATTAACAAGTTTAATACGGGTCTGAACAAACAGATCAATTCAATGCTGACAGTAATTATTTTCTGTTTACCTGCAGGTGGATGAATGGTTAACAGGGTAAAACCAGGTAATATCCTGTGGCACTGTTTCCACTTTCACGTCCTTACAGGTGCACTGAAGTTTGCCTAACAGCATTAACAAAACTGCCAGACCTAAGGAGGCAGCACAAAATCTGAAGGAGGAAATGACATGAAAATTCATTCCCAAGACGACTCAGACACCCTGATGCAGCTGATCGGGAGGGGAGAAGAAATGCTAATAAATGCTAAAGACAGCAGATCGTTAAAAAGTACCGATAATAAAAATCACTATGTAGGTAAAGCCCTGGATTCCCACTGACAAAAGAGATGTTCTGAACCACGGTGCAGATAGTAACAAAACCAAAACTTGTTCAACACTTTAAAGTAAAGCTGAAACAACAGCAAAAATCTACATACACTTTTGCATTGACTTAACACCTCCTCATCTGTGAGACAGGTCTCCCTGCAGTAAGACAGTCTCTCTAAGAGTTTAAACCGCCATCAGTGCATTCACATTGCCACGTTAGCCACATAACTCTAAAAAAGACCACTTGGAAAAACTAAGAGCAAACTCTCTGGGAAGTTCTGCTGCCACACGGAGGAGGGCAAGACCTCAGGTTAATTGATGCAGTTGTACCTTACCTGGTTCTGCAGTTTAACACCGCCACACGCCCCTACTTCTTTCCGCCGAGCACAACATGTGCTGGGAACCGGAGCGTTTGACCTTCCCCAGCTCTCCGGCAGAAACTCCAGCCTAACCTTTACCTTCAGCAAGGAGCTGGGCTCATTTTCCCCCTTGTGCTCCGCGCAGAGCAATCTAATACACCTCATCATGTGGTGTGTTGCCATAGCAGCAATGAATCCAGCTGCTGCAACACAAAAGACTGACAAAAAGTTGGTTTGTTTTTTTTTTTTTTCCTGTCCACCCACCCGGTAAAAGTCAGGGTTGTTTTCTTGTGCAGCAGATCTAATCCAGAGAGACTCACGCCACCTGTGAGAGCTAAGTTGTGGCAAAGTCTAAAAAGAAAGACACAGTTAAATTATACACATTTTGCTTTGCAGGACTTAATGTTCATTTTTAAGAAAACAAATGAGTTCATAGTGTGAAATAACCACCGATCCCTTAAACAGCTGATCATTATTTTTCTACTCATGCCATTCACGGGTTGCAAAATGTAGGTCCCTATCTCCATAGGAATTGCAATCACATAATCATGCTCTGCAGCCAGAAGTGCAATGGTATAGCTGCAGAGCCAGTACAGATGAAATCCACCAGGTTTACACCTTCAGAACACAACAACCACACACTCCCACCCTCTTGGACTGGCGAACACTTTTACAAATTGTTTGCTTGTGTCACAGGATTGTGTTTATCTGGAAAATGCTAAATAAACATTATTAACACTGTCCTACTGCATTAAACATGAGTACTCAGAGCCTTCTGAGTTAAACATTGATGCTTTACAGCTTCAAATGAATTCTTGCCCTGCTGAGACATCCTGGTAATACCATTCAAAGCCTGCCTTAGGAAGTGTATTAGACTACATGAATTACCACCTTTAGGGTCCCAGTCTTGCAACTGCATCTTTGAGAACAAATTCTTCCTGTGAAGCAGGGCCAGAGTCTTCCTCCAGCAGTTTCAGCAGAGAGAAAAGGACTGAAGGTGCAGTGGAGCCGGGCCCCTCACCTGTAGGAAGTTTCTTCAAGAGCAGGGACTGAACTGGCAGCAACCTGATAGGTACCGTAAGAACTGTGCCAGGCTTTTCTGAAGTGGTCTTAATGGGGTTTTCCCAGCAACCAGCCTTCCCCAAAACCTGCTAGGCATTTTTAGTCAAAATAACTGCTTCTCTTCTCGTTTCCAAGATAAAAAGTCTGTTCAAGGTGTGAAATATACTATCGCTCCAGGACCATCTTCAGCAAGAATGTAGTCCTGCAACTATATCATCAAAAGGCCAACTTTTCTACTGTTTTCCATTTGTCTGAATGTGATGGAAGATGCAGAAAAAACAGCTACTACCATCATGGATCTCAACTTAACCTGTTAGAGACTCCAGAATAATAAAAATAGAAATAAAGTCCTAACTACTAATTCATTCTCTCAGGCTGCTTTATGACCAGAGTCAAACTCTGTCCAAGTTAATCCATAATATTTTTACTCTATTTTCACACAGGCCCTGCCAAAGATGTTCATGGAATCTGTATCTCACTGCAACTGCCAGCAAAGGCTGGCTTTGGAGTTCACAGATCCCCGTTTTCTAGATGTTCAGAGCTGCACCTGTTCTAAGAGACCCATGAAGATGGAAAACAGCAATGCAGGGTCCTGGAAGAGTCACCTCACCTTGCCTTGAAGTAGGTATTTATTTATTTACTAAATTCTTTAGTAATTCTATTCACTTTTAAAATTACGTCTGCCATTCAGGATACAGGGACAAAACACTGAGTGCAAGAGAATTCTCCTCAGAACAATTTCTACAATTACTCAATGCACATCCTCTTAATTGTTACTACACAGTGAATTTTCTTCCCCAAATACTATGAGGAGAACAGACAGGCCATAAAGCGCATCCTGACGTTGTATAATGTGATTCAGTTGTTACACAGTCGTTTGCAAACTCTGTGATAAGTGCTTTGCACGTAAAAAATGGCAAAAAAAGACAAGCCCCAAAAGCTGGAAGAGAAGCAAAGCAAACCTTCCGTGCATGTCTATTAACATCGCTGTCTGTCTTGAACGTTCACTTTTAGTGACCTCACTCTAATTGTGTGTATGGTAAACAAGAAAAAAAGAAAACATATTGAGGGAGCCTAATGGACTATTAATGGACTATTGAAGGACGTCACCTGTTTTAAAAGAAACACAGGCTTCTGAAGAGCAATATCCCTCAGTCTGAATCAACAAATGATGCAGGTCAGGCAGCTTCAGCCCCAGCAGAAGCTTCCCAGCTCCCTGACCAGAGGGCTTTCCCACTCAACAGGACATGCAGACCTACAGCACCTGCTCGCTGTTTATAGAAGGGCTGACAACACAAAGATTAACAGAGCCATAATTTCAATAATTCATGTCCGCTCTGGTGTCCCAAGGCTAAAAGCAGCCTCCTGTGTCACTCATGATTTCACGCTTTCGGAGTCTTTATCTCTGCTGCTCTGTTCCCCCACCAAACTCAGCTCTCCCTCACTCTTATGGGTTTGTAGTGAACTTCAGGGGACCTGAAGGACCTTCTCCATGCAGGAGAAGCATGCCAGTTTTAAAAATTGTGCTTGTCAGTAACAAGGAACAGCCCCAAACTCTTCTGTAACACAGGCAAGCACCTGGAACGTGCTCCTAAGGTGGGAACCAGCTTCCAGGTGGCACTTTTGTATGGAAAGGGTCAGGCATGGCTTCAAGCATTGTTGTGTACTTATTGTTCTGGAACAGAGTCAGTTAATACACTACCTGGAAAACGCAACAGGAGATCAAGTCAATGTCAAATGTACTCAAAGGAAGGTTACTCTGCTGTTCTTTAAACACCTGTTGGCCAGGGGCTGCCTTACACAGATGGCACGAAGCCCATTGGGACTTGTAAGGTGAATGGCCACTGTTCCATTAAAATGTTTTCTCACCAGAAATGCTGCTGGGCCTTTTAAAGGGCTCTCTTCCTACTGCCAGGGGATAACTGATCCGCTCACACAATACTCAAGCCACACAAAATAAAGGCAAAGCCTGGCTCCTGTGAGAACTGACTCCCTCTGGAGGAACTCAGCCTGCAGCTGCCATCAAGACGTGACTCTCCCTTTAAAAGGTGGTGTGAGCACAGGAGACAGCGTAGCAGGGATGCTCCAGCACTGCTCTGGCACTTCCCAAGCTGAGCAGGAAGGGGCACAGGGAATCATGTCCCTATCTGCCATCCCCACTTGCCTGCTGGACGGTGTGACCTCCTCTGTGCTGCCCACACAGCATCCCTGCCCTGGCACCCGGCAGCTGCTCGGGTCAACGAGCAGGAAAGGTCTCCCCAGTGCTGCCCAAAGGGCCAGAAGTCAGGCTGCAGACCCCAGGAGACTGCAAGATATTAAAAGCAAACGCCTGTGCTTGGGTCTGTCCGCTGTCTGATTTCTGAGCCACAGATGATCAGAGTTTTAGGCTTTCCTCTATACAGAGGCCAGCGCTCACTCTTTTTTCCCCACTTAATTGCTTTCACAAGGAGCCAGAACTATTAATTAAGCCGCATCCCGGCTGAGCCAGCCTCTGTGTCCTGGCAGGGCTGGTGGGCACGGCGCAGGGACACCCAGCTGGCTCCCGAGGGGCTCGGCAAGATGCTGTGCCAGCTCTGGCTCCCGGTCTGCCGTGCCGGACCCAGGCAAGTCCTCAGACAGCCACTTGGATGTCACTGCCAGCTGCTCCTCAGAGATCTGGGTCTTGCAAGCCCCAACAGCACATGTCCAGCATGGCTTCAGAGAGCCCTGCAGGCTGAAGCACGGGACAACAGGGACAGCCAGAGCCTGGCATGGCTGCGGCTGCCCCGGCACTAACGAGCTGGTCTGGACTCAAGCTGACCCGGGTGCCCTTCTCAAATTAATAATGCTTCAGGCTGGAGGGGTGGAAGCACGATGCAGAAGTATCTCTGTGGCTCAGCCATGTCACGGCACCACAAATATTTTGTTCTGGCAGTGCTGGGGGGGCGGCGTGGAGACACAGTTTGGGATGGGAAGAGACCTTGCACTGAGGCAGGCAGAGAGCTTGGGTCAGGAAACTGCAGCCTTCCTCTCCTAAGAGCTGAAAAAGGGACATAACAACTGAAGTCTTTACAGCCCCTTTTTCCCTCCTCTCACTGAAGTCTTTACAGCCCCTTTTTCCCTCCCCTCCCTTCTCCCCAGGGATCCATGTATCCCGTAGCTGGCACAGCCAAAAGGCCAGGCAAGCCCTATGGTGCAAGAGCCCACAGCATCCCAAAAAATTATTTCGATTATTGGAACAGGATTTCTCCCTTGGTGTATGCCTCTGGTTGTGATTAAACTCTGAATGCAAAATAAAACGCTTTAACCGAAACAGGTCAGAATGAAACAAAACCTCTTCAGTCTGAAGACTGGGCTCAGCCTCGCTTTTCACATACCAGCAATGAGCCCCAGGGTGGCTGGGAGGTGCCACCCAGGTACGCCCTCACACCAAGCCAAGCGAGGAACTGCACCGTGGCAGAGAGGGAGGACAGGGACCCTAAAGACAAGCCACTGGCCACCACAAATCTTTGTCAAGTATTTGCCATCCATTGTCAAGACTTTGTCAGGTCTGGTTTCGTGTTTTCTCTCTCTCTCAGGTGCTTGACCCGTTCCGTGCCCTGTCCTGGTGGCCACCCTGGTGTCCTTCCAGGGGACAGTCACTATGGCACTGAACACGAGGCCAGCCATCGCCGTATGAAGCAGCACTACAGCGCTGGGGAGAACTAATGTTTGAAGACTGGACCACGACTATGCAGCAGAGTGACAGCTCAGGCACTTCCAAAGCACGGGAACAAACATGCAAGCACGAGGGACCAGGGAGCAGTTTGATAAAAAGACCTTTTTCTAATGGTTCTCGAAAGGACACATTTAAAAAAAAAACATCCACAAATAAATTAGCAATTAGGTTCCCTACCACTATGGTCACTTCTGCGCTCCTGCAGAGAGGGTTTTAGGCAAAACACATTTCTTCATTTATATTTTAACATGTTTTTACAAAGGCAATAGCTCAAACTGCCTCAAAAACCCATCTGGGCTAAATCAGCCCCTCGCAGCTCACCCGAAAGCAGCCTGGCTGCTGCCGGTACCCGGCCATCCTGCTCTGCCCCCTCCCAGGCAGATTAGGCACAAAGCCTGTGCCTGTGCTGGGGGCACACGGGTCGTAATGGGCAGGCAGTCACCACCCAATGTACGTGCTTTACTTTGGGTTTTGGTTTGTTGTTTTTTTTTTACACTGGGCAGGCAATTTGAAAAGAGTGCAAGGTTTCTTTCAGCGGCTCGATGATAAATCACGTTTAAGACATAAATAGATGTAAGCAACGGACTAGGTGAAGAGAGCAGACGATCTGAATTTGCATATCTTCTATTTTAAGCATCTAACATGAATGACCTGAATTGCCTGCGTAGAGACACCTGCCTCTCTACAATGAAGTTACGGGGAATTGCTGCTCCTAATGCCATCCTCTGAATTGCATCCAAGTTGGATGCTTAAAGCAGATGGTATCAGTACATCTCCTAAGGCTCTGGCTCTGCTTTGAGTAGACAAACCCTTACCTCTTTAAAACGGAAAAAAATCAATAACAGGAGTGCAGACCTAAATCCAGTTGATCTAGGGGCTAGAGAGACCCTTATGCTGGTGTGGTCAACAGCTGCTGACAGAAGAGGGATGAGTGCTTCTGCCAAAAGCTCTAGGTTACTTCATCCATTTATTTCCCCTCACCTCAGCTAACCAACATTAACTAACGAGGGTCAAGCCAGTACAGAAAAACAAACCCTGGGGGGGAAATGGAGGCCAGCTGAGGAGGAGGGTGGAAATAAGAAGGTGGCACCCTTCCCTCTGAGTTGGTGCCCGCGGCGGTGCCAGGAGTGGATGGTGAGTGCCAGTGGATGTTCTCGAAACCAGGGTTTTTTAGGCAAGAAGCCAAACGATATTTCTAATCACCTATCATTATGGATCATGCAGTTCTTCTCCATAATATTCTGGCCTGCAGCACTGGACAGATTACATTATCTGTAGGTAATTTTGGTTGCTACAGTTTCCCCAGCAGTTTCAGTCGGACACAGCAGTCTTCCTCGCTTTCTGACCCTACATCCAGGTTCCTCTGGCAGAATCGGGTATTAGGATTCCTGTAAATACAAAGCTTTATACAGTCTCCCAGAATGTTTAATCCCTGCGATTATTAGGGATATATTTATGTATCATCGTTATCAAATCTTGTGTGGTTTTGTTATCGTTTGGGGTTTTTGGGGGGGAGCTGTATCTGTCACAAAATATAAAAATTCTGCCTTGTAAGAGATCTAAGGATTTTCTGTCCTCAGCTTAGCATAAACCATACATGGTGATGTTTGCCTCTGCAGATATGTGGTAGGAATCCTGTTAGCATTTATATATGCCTCCCTACATACTTATTCCATGCTTTAATTAACCCTAGGATTTGAGTCTTTCATGAGAAAATTATCAAGTAGAGCCACTGTAGTGTGATTTAACCACTCAGCCAGAGGGAGACAAGGATATTTTATTTTCAAAATTACGAAGGATATGCCAACAACCTTTCAACTACAGTAGTTCACTGGCAGTAATGGCACCATGATAAAACCAAAGTCACTGAAAATAGTACCATGACATTAGGAGTTGAAAAGCTAAAACCTATGTGCATGTCTGTCTGTTTTGTTGCAGTTAGTTTAAGGCTATCAAGGGAAGGGTGCCATATATACCAGAGTGCTTTTATAACCATATTCACAGCTTGGCACAAACTACAAGGGAAACTGATGTGCAGAGCTCATCTCACCCCTTATCTGAGATAATCACTACGCTGCCACAGATTTTTAAAACAGTTAAGCATCTCTATTTGAGAGCAATTCTGTGGGCTGGCAGGTAGAGTGGGACTGCAGCAAAGAGACCACCAGCTGGGTCAGACCCCAGGACCACCCCTGATCGATTGCCCCCAAACCTTTCTTCCCACCGACCCGCAGGAGCTGAGAATCTCATCAGTAGGAGGAGCAGCTCCACCGCCTCTCCCCGGCCCTGGGGACAGAGGATGAAGCAGTGGCACCATCCTCCCCGGCAGCTGCCAGGAGGTAGGAAGGAGCAGCACCCATCTCTGTGGGGCTCCTGCTGCTGACCAGGGCTGCGAGCCCCAGGGGTTGGCTGACAGCCTGCTGAGGCAGGGTTTAGGCTACCTGGAGCATTGCTGACCAGATAGTGCATGCTTCACTGTCTGGAGTTTTCCTCCTCAGCCACAAATGTCAGAAACCTTATTTAAAAAAAAAATAATAAATCAATAAAATTTTGGTCCATATGCTACCGGGATCTATGTGCCTATCTGGGGCTGAACCTGGCTATAGGTCAGGGCTGCAGGTTTCCAGAAGAGAGGGAAAGAACCAGACTCGGCGGGCAGGTGAAGTAGACAGTGTCCAAACACCATGGCAACGAGAACAGACTCCTACCTATCTGCTTTATCCGTGTCCCTCTCAAGCTCGCTGCCGTGTTACCGTGCTGCCAGGCAGTGTGTGTGCTCTGCTACGGGGCTGCATCCCGAATGCCATGGGAGTTATTTTGCCCTCAAGCAACAGTAATCTGTACAGAGTTTTGTTGGAACTATGCTCCTACTATAACGAATCACGAATATTTATATGAACAGTCCTTAAAAGATACAATCAACATTTTTTTTTAAAAATCACCTCTCCGACTTTCCAATATGTTATTATGTGATACTTAAAACAACTTCAAATTAAAAAAATTCTAAAAATAAATATTTTTAAATTTCTTTTACTTGCTTTATGGTTTGAACAAAACTTCGTACTTGTGTTGGCGCAGCTTTTTAATATAATACCAGAGGAGATAGTAGTAATAGAATAAAAGTAAACTTGAAATAAAAAGGTGGACAAGAGATTAAGGGAAGCATGCTAAGTGAAACTATTTTTAACTTTTAGTTTAATATTTGATTACACTTCATGGCCCATCTACATTTTTGAAGGGAGAAAAAGAGCAAGATTTTGCTGCAATTTTACATAGAGTAAAATGCTTTTACTTGTAGTGCTTACTGTGTTTATCTTTTGTCCTTTTTAGCAACTTGCCTTAATAAGTTTGGAAGGAGCAATAAAATGTCTGAGATAGTTCCATCTCCTCACTGCTTTCACAGACCCAAGCGTTTCCCTGTAGGTTTGCCCTAACCAGGGAGAAAAGCCCCACTGACTGTGGAGCTCACAGGGCCTTGTTGCTCCCAGCATTATGGGGTGGACCCAGACCCACACTGAGGTGTGGACGTTGGAGAAACACAGACTGGACCTTGCCTTACCTGGGCCACCACCCTGCTGCATGTGCTGGCCCAAGGACTGGAGAATCTCCCTTATGAGGAGAGGATGAAAGAGCTGGGACTCTTTAGTCTGGAGAAGAGAAGGCTGAGGGGAGACCTTATTAATGCCTGCAAGTATCTCAAGGGCGGGCTGAGGGAGGAGGGAACCAGACTCTTTTCAGTAGTTGCCAGTGAGAGGACGAGGGGCAATGGGCACAAGTTGGAACATAAAGGGTTCCACTTGAATATGAGGAAGAACTTTTTCACGGTGAGGGTGACGGAGCCCTGGAACAGGCTGCCCAGGGAGGGTGTGGAGTCCCCTTCTCTGGAGATTTTCAAGACCCGTCTGGATGCAGTCCTGAGTAACATGCTCTGACAAGCTCTGGGTGGTCCTGCTTCAGCAGGGGAGTTGGACTAGATGATCTCTATGGTCCCTTCCAACTCTAAAAATTCAGTGAAATTCAGTGAAAGAGTCCACCTGCATCACGGACAAGCCGAGCACACATAAGGCCATGTGTACCAGCCTAAATCTGCTGCCGTTGAACCCATCATATTTTGCAGAACACATCTCCATCACCTGGTTGACTCCAAGCAGGCAAATCAGATGTAACATCCCTCTTCCAAAGGCCCAGCTTCACGTTGAGCAAAGCAGGTATCTCTGGACACGCTGAGGGAGGGTCACCGTGCCCCCACACAGGGGAAACCAAAGCAGGCGACGTGAACACCAGTGAGGCTCACAAGATGTGCTGAAACTTTGCCAGCTCCTGCGCCCCTGCTCCGCAGCGTGGAAGAAACCCTCTTTTTGAAGCCAATGAGTCCAATTAAGCACATTCATAAGTCTTGGGAGAACTGGAAACCAATAAATCTTGCATTGACGGAGATGCAACTATTAAATAAAAACAACTCTTGATTTTCATTTATGGGCCTATTTGCATTTTTTTTTAATTCATGCACTGGGATGTAGTGGTTTCCCTTTCCCTAAACCTCTTTGAAAGCATGTTAATGTGTCTTTTTTTTAATTTAGCGAAAGTAAAAACAGACAGACTCAGCAAATCTACTACTACTCAGAAAGAAGTGATGTTAACTAAATAGGGCACCATCAGCAACAATTACAATAATGTGTAAGTATAACTGCATATGTCTGTCTACTATTATCCTGAAAGGTACGTATGAGGAATAGCACTGTGATGAATGTAAAAGCCTTTCTACAGAAACCTTTAAGGAACATGTGATTACAAACAGTAGGTAAAGCACAGTGCTGGTTTTTACAGTATTTTAACCATAGCAAGCTTGAACTTTCCTGTGGGGAATATGGTAAAGTACATAGTTCTATAGGGAATGAAAGGAAGGACAGAAGAAGAAGGAATGACACAGGTAATTTGAAATCATTAACCACTGTAAACTAACAATCACATTTCAGTGAACTTTGTCATTGTGCAGTACAAGAAGCACTCTCCAGTGTCCAACTGGGGGCACTGCTATAGGACATCTCAGCCCCCTCATCTGCATGGAAAGACCCTCAACCCCAGCTAACAGCAGCTGGAAAACAGAGGGGCAAGAGGATGAGAGAGAGTAGGAAAGGTATCACCCCTGAAGCAGGTCACTGGGGAACCCGTCTGGGCTTGTAGGATGGAGTCAAGGCTGAGGGGAACACAAGTGCCAGCTGAAGCCAGCTGCTTGGTTTGCCTTCTCCTGACAGTTATCCAACTGATTTCCCTTAAAAACATCCCATAAGGAGTTTTGGCATAAGGGGTTCTGGCAGGAAAGTCTGTAAAGAGTTAATACATTTAGTTTTCAGCTCTGGTAGGCTGGATCCATTTTCTACTTAAATTGCAAATGAAAATAAATTCTATCTTCTCCCCGTGCTTTTCCACGAAAAAGAAGTTCCCACTCCATTTGAGTAGATAAGCAGCCTTTTGCTCTGGAGAGACTGATGTGGGAAAGCAGAGGAGTGATGTTGATTAAAGAAAGAGGCAAAACAGACCCTGCCTTCCCAAGGAGACCTGCACAAGTCTTACAGCAACCATATGGAGACCGCCTGGTGCTTCAGGTAGATTGTGCTCCTGATCACTTAAAAATACAGCATCAACCCAAACTGCATTCGTGCTAAGTGAAACAGTAGTTTTAACTAATTTTCATTGAACAAGGGTGTGGTCAAATAATTTTTAGCAATTTCACTGTTGTTAATTTAAGCTCTACTTTTAATATCAGCTGAAAAGTATTCTCTTAAAATCAGTTTATCGTCTGTGTTTTGGCAGTGATTTATTTGTTTCATATTAACCTAAATTTAACTACAGCTGTTTTTACTTCAATAGCAGTATTTTGTATTTGTAGCAGACAATCACCATAGCAAGGAGGTATCTGTTAACTGTGAACCCAGCTGAACTGAGTGTTATCAAAATAGTTCTAGAAACAATGTTTGGCAACCTATAAATTGCCACATATGGCAATACTAAGGCCCAGCTCTCCCAGCCTTCAAATTTTGCACTGAGAAGCATATACAGGACTGACATCTGTAGTAAAAAAGGTGAACTAGGACCAAAATGATAAAATGGGGTTTTGATTTGACTGCATATGAAAGACGAGCAGAGACATCTGGGAAGCCAGATCTCCCAGTTCCAGGCAACGTTTCACCTAGAGGTGTCCTAAAACATATCACCGAACTCATGGATGCTTCTATCTTCTTTCAGAGACTGTCAATCGTTTGGTAAATGAGCTATATCTAATCATGTCTCACTTCATCTGGGTCTTCAAATTTCCCACTCTAATTCCACCGAAAGATGCAGGCCACTGTGAACCCGTGGGAGAGACAAGAACTCCACAGTATTGCATGCACTGCCAAAACCCATGCAACTTCTCCTCTTCTTCTGCTCTCCTTCTTCTGCTCTGAGAAATCATCCTTCATTTCATATGTACCTTGCCTGTGGGAAGAGAAGCTGGCACCCTGGTAACTCCCTTCCTCACACTGGAGAGACACTTAAAAGTCCCAGGCTGTGGATGGGAGCTTGAGGACATGCTGACCTATTCCCTTCCAGATCCAGCCCTTTCTGAAGACAGAGGAGCTTCCAGTCCACCAGGCTCGTGCCGTGTCAGACAGCAGTTTGGCTCCTGCTTCCCTGGTACACAGGTGTAAAAGGCATGGGGGCATTTCTGCCCACGGGGCATCAATGCATTCTGAAATTCCTCCTCATGTTCATGCAAGAACCCCTAATCTCACCTTTCTTCTGCAGGTAAAACAACAAAACATGAAGCATGTCGGGAAGGATTTCTCTCTGCTACTACTCACCTGCAATGGAAGCTCTAAAGTGCCTCTAAATTACCCTCTAAACCCCACACTTATCTTGAGCTTCGTGGGATCTGTTTCTCCTTAGCCAGCCTCGTACATCTTAAAAGCAGCATCCGTCCTCATCCCACTGTGGAACTGCACAATGTTCTTTGCCCTAAAGCACCTCTTCAGCCACTCTGGACAAAAGAAAACCTGCGTCACTGGATGTGTGTGTATAAGGGGGAAAGGATGTTTATGAGGTACATGAATCCTGTGGTATTTCGACCTGCGAGCAGAAAGGACGGAGCTTTTCAGGTGACTAACAGCTGTCCATTCTCGGGGATGGTTCTCCACCTCCAGCACTGCAGTAGAAAACCCTCTATGACCTGATGAGTTAAGTGCACCGTGGCCCAGGAGACGGAGGTGACTCTGCCCTCTTGGGACTCAAGCACATGAAATGACTGATGAATTACACTGTGGGCCTCCAAATGAAGCACTTGTGTAAATATAGATAATCTTGACGTTACCCTTATCTGTCTTTACAGATATTATTAATATATCTAAGGAAAAATGCTGGGGGAAGATAGCTAGGAACTGGTATTCAAAACAACCAAGTTGAATACAGCTGCAGCTGATTAAAACAGTTTTAATTTAACTCGTACTGAGAGAGTTTAACTCATACTCCCAGCACTTGGGAGCAAGAACGCAATGAAGAGTTTGCTTGTCCTGTAAGACTGAGAGCTGGGACTTCTGGGCATCTTGCTTCTCCTGGGTTTCCCACATCTCCTGGGCATCCCACATCTCCTGGGCATCCCAGGGCTCCTGGTCCAGCCTGTGCAGGAGTCAGTAGAGAAGCATGCAGATCATAAAGCAACCACAGCTAACGCGAGCGTGACAGATCATTCAACTGTGGTAAAGATGCACAATGAAACAGATAGGGACTCCTGCATTTTAGAATGAAAGCTCTTTGGAGTGAAGGAAGCAACGCCCAAAATGTAGATCACATAGAGCAATATATTTATCTCATTGCAGTGTAGGAGATGGGACAAATATAATGGGCACCAAGATGTTCTTGCCCCATAGTGTAAGTAATGACAACCTATGTCCATCCTGACTGTCCTCAGGTAGCATCAGCCCAACAGACCTGTTTACTTTGCCTACGATGGGTTCTTACTATGACAAACTATGACAAACTTTGCAGAGATGCAATAAACTAAAATCAGTTTTCAAAGGATCTGTGTGTGAGCGGGGTACACATTTACCTTGAAAATACTATATTCACCTAAATAGTTAAAAATCAAAGCCACTGATGTTCAGGAAAAACTGTTGATTTCTCTTTTTCACTTTCTCTTTTGAACACACTCCTCCTGAATTTGCCCCACCTGACACCAAGCCTGTTGTTTGTCTTCAGTTCAGTAGCAACAAGGTGGGTCTCAGTAAGGAAATTATTTTAATAATAAAACATACCGGACCCTTTGTGTAAATACTTCAAAATGAAATGTGGCTTTTACATGAAAGCCAATTATTATTTATATTTTAATATCACTGGAAACATTTTATTTTAAAAACTGTTCCAGAGAGGAATGAGAGGCAAGCTGTAAAGTCTTAAGGAATACAATAAAAGCAACATCATTCATAACTGGGTACATTACTTTTGGTTTACAGCAGGAAATTGGTTTTAGAAAAAAAATTCAAAAGGACAGTTACATTAGAAATCACTTCTATTCAACTGTATTTGCAATAAATACTTAGAATTTATTTGTAAGAGTGGAGGGAACTTCACAGTACTAGTGCTGTTCTACAATTTTACCAGGTAAACAAGGCAATCCTGGGCTCAAATTCTCTTGAACCTGGAGGAATGAGTGGGGAGGTGCACCTAGGACTTGTTTCTTGCCTCCTGATCCTCACCACATAGACACATAATAAGGGCAAATTTCAGAGAATACGCCAGGCACCTGAACACCTTAACTATTCTGCAGAGATTAAATGCCTCACCGGTCCTCAGAAAGCCCACATAGGTCTGATTTTCCAAATGGGAAACTCTACTAGGAGTTCTTCTGTTTGGTCCATGTTTCTTGCTTAGTGTATTTGGGAGGAAATAGAATGAATCAAATGAGAGAAGGGGAATCAGCAATTTTCTTGCCATTGTGTAGTCAGCCCACTCCTGGTACTATCTGGAGCTCAGGATTGCAGCCTCTCCGTTTCCCTTGAAAGCATCTCAAAATCTTTGTTCAGTTCCTGACTTCTCCTGTGAAGTCAGAGTTCAGACCTCTGTTCTCCTCAGCAGTGATTAACTCCGCTTACTTTTGCTACAGCTAAATCCAGTACTAGTACCATAAATAAATGTGGGCTTTTTCCCCCTTTTTTAATGACACTGAGCTGAAAACAAACAGAGAGCCATCAAATGAAAGATAATTTAAATCAGCTTATCTGCTCAGACACCGCAGCAAGCATTACAAACAAAGTTCAAAACTTGCTCATGAAAGATGAGAACATTTCTTACAATACAGTGTGAAAAGCCAAGCTGGCTGGGACTTTTTCCAACAGGAATTTGTAATAAGAACATGCTGATTTATCAAACACAACACCCATCATCTGCATACCCTAGTTTTGACAACAGTTTTCTTGGAAAGGTTTCTCAGGTCTAAGGTAGAATTTTTATTCAAAGCCCAAAAGAAGCTCATGCATGTCCAGTAGTTAGGACTCCACTGATGACAGAGAAGACAGACGCTTGGGTCCTTTGCTCTGTCACCATAGCTCAGGAGCCTTGAAACTGGAATGCCACCAGGAAAAGCCACTCTCCTAACTTTTGGGCTGCTACAAATGTATGTGTGTATGAACCCATTTCTATATGGTATTTTGAAAATAGATTTAAACCAGTGGTTAATGAAAAAAAACCCAATACTATCAACACTGACAGATTTTAACATGAAGAAGACAATACTGTGTATGCTTCTGGTAACAACGTCATTTCCTAACTGCTTCCTCCCTCCTGCTATAGGCACCCTCTCCAAACCAGAACGGCCTTGCAACTATGCTGGTTCCTCCACTTTTCACATTCTTTTGCAATAGCACTTAGAAAAACTGTGCAGGCAAACTGAAACAAAGAGCATGTTCATAAAGATGGCGTTATGGTACGAATTTGTAATTCAGGAGACCCTGGCTTAATTCCCCATTTGTTCTGATCTCAGTCCCTCATCTATAAAAGCGGATTAATAGCACATCCTATCTCACCGCGTTTTTCTGGGGACACAGAAATTTATGAGCCTGACGTGATAAGAAGATCACATAGACAAGGAGCTTATAATACCCAAGATAGACCTTTGCCAGAGCACTCCTGCAAGTGCTCTCTGGACTGTAACCAAACAGGCCCCGCACCAGCCTGATGTTATGAGAAGTCCCTCTGAGTCCCGGGTCAGTGCTCATCATTTCTTTTTTTGTTTGGTTTTTGGTTTTGTTTGTTTGGTTGGTTGGTTTTTTTTAAGGTTGGACTCGATGATCTCAGTCCATGGTGAGATCATCGTGATCTCCAACCATGGTGATTCTGGGATTACGCCGGGGGGGAGAGTGAGAAAGCCAGACCCCACAGCAGCCCTCAGGAGAAAGGGGGGCTCCCGGGGAGGAGGGTGGCGTGGGAAGCCAGAAGAGGTTGGGGAGGGAAGGAGAGGGCAGAGTAATAGGTAAAGACACAATGAAAGATAGGAACAGAGCAGGAGAGAAGGGACACAGCGGAGGCAAATGATGGTGAAAACAGAGAGAAGGTGGTATAAACAGCTATAAAAGAAACTTTCTTCTCAAGGCACGTGTACCTCAGCTATGAATCATAAAAGAATTAACTATCATTAATTGATGCTCAAAAGAACCTATCAGTAGTTTCTGGAGCTGCCTAGGAAACCCAGCTGGAGTCGGCTCGGGTTTTAATGCAGGTTTTCTCAGAAGTTTCAGTTCCTATGTTCCTTGTGTCTTGTAACAACACCTGCAGCGTCAGCTCCAAGCAGCCAGAGTACGTCACATTTCTCACTCCACACAAACATGCAAAAGCACAATTAACTTATCCCACATAATACACAAAATGTATCTCCCTGAAGAGTAGCTTCATAGCGTCAAACACTTTTCCTTCTTACCCAAAGACAACACTCCCTCCACCAGGATCAACATAAAGATTAACTGTGAAGAGTCTGAGGGAGGGAAATGGATTGATCGGTTGACGGTCACCCACCACTCACGTGGTACGTATCCTGAACGCTCAGCCTTTCATATTTCACCAGTTACATCCCTGTTAGCCTCTCTCTGAACTACCACATAAATAAGGAGATAAGAAAATAGCAACCAGTATTACAACATGCCTTGGATTTCACCACTCATTGTGAAAACATAAATGACCGCACATAAAGGCTGAGCTGGAGATGAGGGCACCTTCTTTCTCTCCCTAACTCACTCAGACAGTATAAAAGCTTTTAAACACTTCTTCCCCGGACACAAAAAGAAAAAAAGCAGCTGCTAACACAGGCTGTTATTTGGGAGGCTGTTAATAGAAATCGGGCAGAAATGTATAGCTCTCCCTGCCTCTCACGCATCATTGTTAGGATGCAGTCTAATAATTGAGCAATAAATCAAGCAAGCCAAAAGTCCAAACATCCCTCTGGCTCCCTCAGGCAACCACACCAGCTTTCATCCTTCTGGTTAATAGCGCTTAACCCTCACGCAAGTGACATGAAAGGCATCATCTTCTGGTGAAGGCAAGGGTTTCCCAAGGAATTCACCCAGGTAAGCGCTACAACCACTGCTTACAGATGGAACGTGTGTGTGTGGGGGGGGGAAACCTCTTTCTTGTTTATTTTGACAGCTTGAGAAATTTATTTCCTAGAACAACGAATGCAGCGAATGTTGTATAGGACCATTAAACAGTACAGGATTTTGTAGCAATTTCCAGCATCTCATCGCAATTTCCAATCCACTCACCTCGAGAACTAAATGGTAGGACGTGAATCCACAATCCATAGCCCATTTCACCGATCAGAGCCTTTCAGATACCATTTCTAAACTGGGCAGTAAAAAGGCCCTTGGGAAAATCTTGTCATACTGTCAATAGTTTGAATTGGTTCTTCCTGGATGCTGTGTTTTTCACCAGCTACCAAATACCTCGGTACTCCAAACGTACAGCAAGCAGCACTCGCAGACATTTTTATAGACCAGGCTTCCCCTTTTCCCCAGCCCCTAGAGTTTCAAAGAAATACTGTTCAGAGACTTGTTATTATGTTCTTGTTATTTCCACCAAGGCCTTAAAATTACACTAATCTCTGGCCACAGAGTGAAACCAAAACTCTGATTCTTCTCCAAAACTCAAAGGGCACTTTGGCTGTAGGACCTACTGAGCCAATGCACACCCAGAGGCAAGTGGACCCATTCACAGGAGGGTAAACACTGCTGATTCTGCTGACTTTGCTGCTGGATGGTTCTGGACCAGCAGGACTAAGCCAACTGGCCGCTAACTTCCAAAGTGAGGTTTTTCTCAAGATAAAGTAAGTCAGATTAAAAACGCCTCTGCTTATGAGAATGGACAAATAACCTTTGGGGGGAAAGTCTCTCGTAAATGAGGGATGGAGAGAGAGAAACAAACCACTGATACGCTGTAGAACTGTGTACTGTCAGGATGGCAGGGCTGAGACACGCCGAATTATGCAGAATGTTGAAGATTAGGATTCTTACATCAGAGTAAAAAAATCTTTAAACTGAGGCCATGCATTTCTGTGCTGGTTTTAAGACCTGGGACAAGGTGAAGGAAAAGCCTTTCACTTGGTGTGGGTTTTTCTCTCCATTTGATACTCCTGTTGTATGTACACACACACACATACACAAAACCCCTAGGATGCTGTGACCATTAAAGCAACCTGTGACTGACAGGCCACTCAGCAGCACAAGCCTGACCTGCCACTGAGACTGTCACACAAGCACACTGGTGTCAAATCCATCTCAGCATACAACGTGCAGCTTATGTTGGCTTGACACCATGCACGGGAGGTCACCCCGTCAGTGCTTTTTGAGCAGCTCTGAGCCTGCAGAGGGGGATCAGTGTTTTACCACCTCCTCCCCTGGTCCTAGGCGTTACATGCCCCGAGGCTGGCTCTGGGAGCCAAGGCTGATGTGCTCTACTGTCAAACAGCAGCTGGGGAGAAGGTGGCCAACCTGCAGAAGGATGCTGTCAGTGCCGCTTGCTTTTTTACACCTCTGGCTTTTGGATTTTTACTCTTTATCCAATATGTGTTTCTGGGTGACAAAAACTGATGGAGGCTTTTCTGCTACTTGTTTCTTGACCGCTGGAAATGGCAGAGGACAAGCCTACATGATGGAGGTGCTCCCTCCCATGTCAATGTTTTTATAGCTGCAACCTGCTCTGGTGCCATCTGGCTACAGCCTGGGCAACCTTATGGGTACAGATGTACCCAATGAGCATTTTAAGGTCCAACTTTGCTCAGCCAGGCCTGGGCAGTCCTGGGTGCAGTGTGAGTATAAGGTAGATATCAAACTCCAGCACTGTCTTTGCCTTTTGCTGGGGAGAGAAAACGCAGAGCAAAAGCACCACATACAACACAGACCAGCAGGTCTGGCTCAGGGCATGAAGCCCAGGGATGTTCACACCACCATATGACCATACTTTACTGATGTTAAACATGGAGACCTCACCTCTGGGTCAGAAAGTCCTCAAGACACAGACCTCCCTGTGCTGGGAAAATATTTTGGATGATCATTGGTGTATTTTCCCTACCCTCTGGTACCCCTGATGGATACACGTGTGACATCCCAGGGCTGTTTGCAAGCTCGTATACCCATGAAGGGCGCAGCTTTATGTTACTGCTACTCCAGCAGCAGAGCTGGTGTGGGAGCATCCTGGCAGCCAGATGGATAAAGGAACTGGCACAGGGGTGAGGATGGTGACCCCGGCACGAGGAGGAGGGATGAGAAGCGTGGGGTGGAAAAGCTATCTGCCACCAGCAGTGCAGTGACACAGACCCACAGCCTCCAAAGGCTGTTCTTCTCCCTGCTTATCAAACGGAGAATATGACACCTGTCTTGGGACTCTTCCTTGACTGTTAGCAACCATCACACACACCCTGAGCAGACCTTTCGGGCTGGGCAGCCTGACAAATTTCCCCATGGACTAGAAAAACAAATCCTTTCCTTCCCCCCTGCCAAGTGACTTCTTGTTTTCTTTGTTTTAAAGAAAAGAAAAAAAAAAAAGGAATTCTTATTCTTCTGCTGAGTAAGATACCTGGTATTCAGCAGCAACTTGTTTGTTCTGGGAGAAGCGGAGAGGGCTCGGGATAAGCTTACCACATTTTAGCACAATTCAAAATACAAAGGATGCCTCTTCAGGAGCTGTGTACAACCTCTCTTAAAGAGTGGAGCCAATGCTTTTACATATTACTGCGTGTTTTCCGGGGAGGCCGTGTCTATTGTGGCTGCTAGGAGGTCCATCGGCTAAGGTATGAAATCAGGATTATTTTTAGAAAAATACAGGCTGGTGGAAGAGGCAGCATGCGATCAGAGATGCAAAAGCCTTTCTTGGCAATGGATCTTGTCTCCTCGGGGCTTAAAGGATGTGGCTGTAACAAGACCTTTTTGTGCACAAAAACAGGAAAAAATCTGGCTCAGCCTAGAGCTTTATTTTCCATGGCACTCTCCTCTTCTCCTTCTATGGTCCAGCTGGATACTCTGCTCAGTAAGCAGCTAACGGACGGCTCCCTCGGTTTCAAAAGCAAAGACTCAAGCAATACTTATTTTAAAAACTAATTTGCATTTTTTCAGCACCAGTTGGTGGACATGCCAGCAGTTCTGCCTTGGTTGGTCTCAAACAGCTTTCTCAAAAGGAACAATTTCTCATCCATCCCTTGATAGAAAAATCTTCCTTAACTATTATTTAAAAATGCATGCTGAGAGGGTCTCTGCTGTGTGATCCCACTCACACAAAAAGGAAAAAACTAGCATAACCTAATAAATCCATTAGCTAAAATTATGCACTGCCAGTAAAAGCTCACAGTCCCCTGGAAAGTCATTCTGAAAGTTCTTCTTACCATCCACCCAGAAGAAGCCAACCCTGTAAGGAGCAGGATTCTGCTGTACAGGGGGTTAACATTTAAATTGAAAATAATGCAACAAAACCTACTCTCTGCTTTTAGAATAAAGCTGAACAAATTATAAACCATGTGGCTAGTGAAACAATTTCAGGCACTAAAAGACCAAATTTTCTCACTGTCACAAAAAATGCACATTTCCGTTGCACAAACAACTGTGCTTTCAGGAGTATCTCAGAGGGCTAATTTTCACCAAATTTCTGTTATAAGCTTGGTTCAGGCAAACATTTTAGACGTGGCCCACCCAACTAGATTCTAAGCCTTCCCAAATCTGAACCTGTGCAGTGGCCACATTTAAAATGATCTGGCCATTGCCTGTCAACCATAGCTTGGAGATCATTCAGATTTCCATTCCTAGCTATGCCACTGGTTAAGGCAACAAAATCCCCCTTTTGTTTTTTCAGGTACAAATGCTCCTTTCAAAGCTAAACTCGAACATCCCATCTAGATGATACACAACAGGTCTAGCAACTTCAAGCACCCCTCCTTGCAGTTTGAGATGCTACATCATTCCAATGTCCTGAAGAGTGACAGATTCAGCCTTCCTCACTACTAAGGGCCTATAGGTTTGAAAACAGGTCCCATAGCAAGTTGTTTTCATATTGAAAATCCTGTTTGCAGCCTTTACCTGTTTCTTTTGTTTGGCCCAATGATTCAAGTGCTATCAACAGAGGGAGAAACGTGATCCGCAAAGAAAATGCATCCCAAACAGAAACTTGCAGGTTAAAATCCAGAACTGAATTGCACAAAGAAACAATCTGGGAAACAATGCAAGTCAAATATGATTTGTTTGCTGTTTCTTTCAAATATGTTTTTCTGCTGAAGTTTTGCTGGCCATAAACAAACTATACATAAAGGCAGCGTAATACATTGATACATGACAGACAAATCCCGTTTAAGCTTAAAGCTCCTCCAAGTGTCAGAAGGAGCTGAAGTCAGAGTGCTTTATCTGTCGGAGGCTTTTTAAGTAGACAAGTCAGAAAGTGGGCAAACAATACAATTTTTATCCTCAACTATGCAAAATCAAGAGTAACTTCTACATAGAGAAGTAAAAGCAGAATTTCAGGTATATAAAATATTCACCTGGCTTCAACAAATCTAAAAGATTGCACTTTAAGAAGGAACCAGGAGAAACATTTTGATATAAATTACAGTGTTCTCCTTTCTGGCAACACCTGAAAATAGATCTCTGAGGGGGAGTGAAAACTGGGGTGTCTCATGAAGATGTTGCCTCCAGACTTTTGTTAGCTACATCTTTCATTCTGTTCTTAACCTACAGAGTCCTAGGTTTAATCCAACTGCATTTTCTGATCCCATCTCTATAATTAAAATTGCTGTTACCTAACCATATGTATGGGTTTTGTGCGCTGCATGGCACTTTTTAAGGAAAGCCTGTCATGCATCCACTAGACAGTCTCTGATATCACAAAAACTTTCAACAAAATGTCATCTAGGCAGCAGTAATTGCTATATTCATTTAGTCTACTAAGGATAGGAAGGAGAAAACACATCAGTAACAGCATTTCACTACCACTGGTCCCCATGACCAAAGTGGTATGAAGTGTTGGGTGAGTTCCATGTTGGCTTTGTTCTGCTTCCTTTGCAAGCTGGGTCCTGGCAAACATACTGGACACGCAGAATCACAGAATGGTTTGGGCTGGAAGGGACCTTAAGGATCATCAAGTTCCAACCCCCCTGCCATGGGCAGGGACACCTCCCACCAGACCAGGTTGCTCAAAGCCCCATCCAGCCTGGCCTTGAACACTTCCAGGGATGGGGCAGCCACAACTTCTCTGGGCAACCTGTTCCAGTGCCTCGCCACCCTTGCAGGAAAGGGCATGTGAAGTTTGGCACACGTATGTGGGCAGTGGGAATACAAAGTACTCAGGTAATCCCGCGTGACTGGGAAAAGCCCGAACACGTGAGGTCACTCAGAAGAAAGTAGTCTAAACCTAGGGCCAAGAAGATTGGTGTACCCAGATACTGACAATGCTTTTACTGCACCTGTTAACCAAGTCTCTATCACTCCTCCGTAACAAATGTCGAGATGAAAAGTCTCAATGGGTATTTTAGATGGTGATTTTTTCCTGCCTGCATAAAGAATGACATACAACAGTATACAGCAAGCATTAAACCAAGAGGTTCCTTTGCTTGTGGCCCTTGTGTGTTCTTTGCGTTGTTTGTAGAGCTCTGCTCACTTGTCCTTGCTTTGTTGGTGACCTTGAGAAACAATTTGGTTTATGATGGAAGAGCGCAAGGAATCGCTAAGTTGCTACTTTACCATTAACTTCTGATTTCATCAAGGTTACTTTTGATTCCCATCGTTCCGTGTACACGGAGAGCCTCTCACTTTATCTGAAGAGCCACGTCCTCCCTGCCTGTTCCTTTGCTTTGCCCTTTGGCAGGCGAGACACCCTAAAATAATCTGAGGGACGGAAACACAATTGCTTTTACAAGCACAATACTTCATTATATATTTGTTTTGAAAACAGTTTCCAGAGCCTAGAGTATGTCAGCAGAAGCCAAAGAAAGAGTGTGGATGTTGTTACAAGGTCAGCTCTTCAGAGACGGTAGGCAGCGATGCTGGCACGCTGTCAAATTATCACCATGGCAAAGATGGCAGCTCGCAGGCAGTGATTCAGCTGCTTTGACAACACCAAGGCTCCAGCTAAAAGTGAAGATAAGTTACTCATACTCCCTCGCGCACGCACACACACACACACTCTACCTTGGGAGCTTCTTAATGTCTTTTTTTTTAAAAAAAAAAAAATGAAGTCACAGGGTTTGAGAATAGAAACAATGTGCTCAAGGCTGACAGACCACAGTGAAAGCTCCTTCTTCTCATAAACATATGCTGTGTGCGTATACACACACACCTATACAGACACACACACACCTCCCGTGGAGAGTCTGTTATTATAAACAAGCTTTTCCTTAAGCAGTTGAAACAGTGAAACCTGATTCTCAAAGGACCTCCTTCCTTTGTATATCATTTCCAGCTTCCTCTCTCCATGTGATGCCTGTTGTACCCTCCTTGGGCTGTGGGCAGACAGGCTGCAACAGCCTTCCCAGGCAAGAGCCAGCAGGCACGGGGGCTTTTCGGGGGCTACGCACCGTGGAGGGTTCAGCTGCCATGACCAACAGGGTGTACCTGCTCAGCCCTGCTCCCCTTTTGCTCTCCAGGCTCATATTCTGGCTTCCCCTCTCTGCTTAGTTGCCAACATTTTTATGACAGCAACAGGAGTTTAATAATTCTCTAAATTAGCAGGAGTAGGGCAGTGATGGTGCCTCTGTACTCAGCACTGGTGAGGTCTCACCTCGAGTACTGTGTTCAGTTCTGGGGCCCTCACTACAGGAAGGACATTGAGCTGCTGGAGTGTGTCCAGAGGAGAGCCACCAAGCTGGTGAGGGGTCTGGAGAACAAGTCCTATGAGGAGAGGCTGAGGGAACTGGGCATGTTTAGTTTGGAGAAGAGGAGGCTGAGGGGAGACCTCATTGCCCTCTACAACTATCTGAAAAGAGGGTGTAGAGAGGTGGGTGTTGGCCTCTTCTCCCAAGGGAATAATGACAGAACCAGAGGAAATGGTCTGAAGTTGTGGCAGGGGAGGTTTAGACTAGATCTTAGGAAGCATTACCTCACTGAGAGAGTGGTCAGGCACTGGAACAGCCTGCCCAGGGAGGTGGTGGAGTCGCCACCCCTGGAGGCATTTAAGAAACGTGTAGCCATGGCACTTCAGGGCATGCTCTGGTGTCCGAGATTGTTGGGTTGTGTCTGTTTGTGGGTGGTTTTTTTGGTTTTTTTTTTTGTGGTTGGACTTGATGATCCCGAAGGTCCCTTCCAACCATGAAGATTCTCTGATTCTGTAAATCTCTTTTACACGTATCTTGCCCTCTTGCTCGTATACAATGAACATTTGCATCTGTAACGTTAACGCCATTTACTATATCTCACATATATACCCCTGTGCTCCATACAACAAGAAACAGAACAACAACAATCAGAAAACTCTTACTGATGGAGGGGGACGCTTAGAGGCTGTGCATAAATTGCGAGTCCTGTTGAACTACAGTGCCTGGCAGGCTTTGGGGAGCTGCTCTGTAAAACTGTACGAATTTAACTTGAGCTTTTTTATTGGGATATTTCATTATGAAGTCACTTCTTTTGTTTAATTTTGAGTATCTGGCAGGACAATTTAAAATACGCAGGAATGAAAAATCAGCTTGAGATAAAACTACCTCCAGTAAACACTGCAGGGTTGTTAGGAGACGCCGCCAGCTCTATTTGCTCTGAAAAGTCTTTTTCCAGGCTGAAGCGAGCTATAAACTTCTCTTTGCTATACAAGGTGCTTTTTTCTTAGTTTTGATATTAAAAAAAAAAAAAAGCCTTTGTATCTCTGTGTGCCCTGCAGCCATGTCCTCACTCCATGTTAGGGCAAGAACAGGGTGTGCACCAGCTGCCTCCTCTCTCTGCCTTGGCCTGTGCCCAGTAGCTTGTAGCTCTTCCAGAGGAGAGGAAACCCAGCGCGGGGAGTCCCCATGCACCCTCACCAGGCTCCAGCTGGGACCAGGAGGGGAGGACTCAAGCCTCCATTTACCATCCGAGAGGTGCTTCCACAGGGAAAATAATTCAGCATTTCCGTGTGAGCAGGTTCTTCTCCAGGAAAGGTGCAGGGGTGGATGCTCACCCATGTGGTGGTGAACGTGCAAAGGCCAGGACCAGGACAGTCCTTCAACTACCGGGGTGATGGGGAAGCCCACACCAAGCCAAGCCCACAGGGTGCAGTGGAGGCTGTGATGCTGCCTCCTTGCCCAGAGGGGTCTACCCAAGGAAAGATTTTTTCTCTCTGAAGTAGAATCATGACCCCAGGGGAGTGCAGGTCTCCCCTGCTCTCTCCCCACTGTGGCCCTTACACTCTGCAGAGGGTACACCCTGTGAAGCAGGAGGGTGCAGACACCTGGCTGCTTATAAAACAGCAGCTTCAATAGGGCTTTCCTAGTAGTGCTAATTTCAGCAAATCTCCTCATTTTCCTATGAAGAGCTGTTAAGAGGGGAACATCAAAAAATACTCAAGTCTTTTGAAACATAAGGATTCCTTTCTGAAGCACTGGGGTCTTTGAATGCTTCAGAGCTCTGGGGAACTGTCTAATGATGATAAGCATCTCCATGTGCTTATCCAACTGACAGGACACGGAAAGCTGAAATGTGGCACAAAGTCCTCCCGCAGCAGAAGTTCTGCGTGGCTCACTGCAAGTCTCCATCCTTCGCACCTGGAGGTCATGCAGCATTGCTGCTTTATCCTTGGCTGGTTTGGGTGCTCGTGAACAGACCAGGCTGCAGGCAGGCACATCGTGCTGTGCAGGGCTGCCTACCTTCTCCCCTTCCTCCTCGGGATGCCTTTCCAGCCAGACCTGGGTCTCTCCAGATCAGTGCGTGCAGGTTGCGGGAAGGTCTCGGTTTGCTCAGGCAGAAGCAGCACAGGAGAAGAGGCAGAAAGCCAAGTCCGTTTCCACACTTGGCTGTTTTTCCAAGGGAGAGATTATCCCTTTTTTTTCCCCTTTCAAAAAGATACTTGTCAAGGGAATATTAGTGGAAAATGAAAGACAGAAGCTGTGTTCCTGTGCCTGTGATCAGGTATGATTACAGAGAGGAAAGATAAATGTACTTTCAGCGAGTACAAGGGCCACTGTCAGAGCTACAGGAAAGGGGGAAACATTCACCCATTAGGGGACTACATAAAAGGCAGGAGAGAAAAGAAGTAAGCCAGGCAGTGTTTTCAAAAAGAGAACGCACATATGGATGCAGGAGTCTAATTTTAATCATCCACGTATGAAATGTTTGGCCCGGCTCCCAATCTCTTCTGAGCGGGAGCAGTTGTTTAGGATTCCCTTTCTTGGCAGGTGTGTAGGCTGTTCCCTCTCCTCCGCAGCGGGGCCCAAATAAACACTCCTGCTTCTTCTCAAGGGGAAAAGAGAGGCACAAAGGAGAAGCTCGCCGTGCAGCAGAGCGGCGTTGGTTCCCCTCCGGCGATGAGAACAGACATCAATCACCACTCTGGGCTCGCCGGCGGGTGGATTTCCCTCCCACTGCCAGCGCTGCTCCTCAAGCAGGTGGCCAGGTCTGGAGGAAGCCTTATTTCCCGTCACCCACACGCACGCCGCTCGGCACAGGGATGCCAGCAATTTTCTTTTATGAGGGTGGGAAGCAATTGCTAACTCCTTAAGCTAGGGAAGAGTCTCTGAGAGGCATGACTTCTTTCTTGCTACTGTTGCCATATGCTGCCTTTTACTTCAGCAAACTGGAAATGTACAAAAAAAAGACATTCCTTTTTTTTTTTAAACCTGATACCTATTTATCTCAGCCACACTGTTCAACACGTGCTGTTCACAAGCAACATTACGCCTCTGATACTCTTCTTACAGGTCCACGGCCTTAAAATAAAAACAGCCCGTGCCACAATGAGGGGAAAAAATACTATAAATAACTAGAAATTATATTGCCCAGACACAGAGCTTCTCCTTTTGTTATCATTAAGCATCAGTCTGAAGATCAGTAGAAATGTGTTTGCTAAAAATTGATAATCACTGACTTCCTGTTTTATTTTTAATGCATGCTTTGCAGATTGTCTTACCCATTCGGGAAGAAGATAGCTCTCGTTTCATTGCTGCTGACCCTGTTCTGCTACCACACAGGAAAGAAAAGGAAGGAAAATAAAAGCAGCCTCACAAGGAGGTTAAAGATGCATCGGAGATGTTTGTTGGCCCAAGAGTGCTGGAAAAGAGGTGCAAGTATTGACCAGAAACGTCTTGCAACCCCATTCATTACCCAACTGCTGGAAAATGAAGTATCATGAATATTTCATTGATTTTCAGGAACCTGAAGAATGAGCCACGGTACTGAAGTTCAGAGACCAGGGAGGAGAGGAGAGGGAAATGCAAAAGAGGTTTTTTCAGCACTACCTATAACCGAGTAGCTCATCCCATCTCTGCTTAACGACTTAAGGCCCAGTCACAGCAATACTATTAAAATCCTGGATGAAAATATTCCTTTTGAAAAATTTAAGTAAACAAACTGTATATACTTTAACGGGAGCCAAAATTAAAGCAAACAGCAACAAAAGCAACTCCGCAATAAAAATCTGAAAATGCTTATGACTTCCTGAAAGCAAAACGCACCCGACTATACACTGCGAATCACAAATCACTGCCAGCAGCAGAAAGTATTTTAACACTCTACTGATTTTGGAGTTTGGAATCAGTTCTACTTAAAATTTTATAGGGGAAAAACAATTTCAGTAATTCCCCTTTGTAAAAATAAATTTTCACGGGCAGGCAAGTCTTGGGTTAAGTAGCTTCAAGACTGCAGATCCTGCCTCAGTGAGAACATTTTCAGAGATGAGATATAAAGGAACATTAAATAACTCTTGCCTTGCAAGCTAAAAATAAAACACGTGAATTCCTGCTTCCTTTCAAGATGCTAAAACAAGCCTTCAAACAGTTACTTGAGACAGTGTTTCGCTGGTTTGTGCTACAACTCATCCTTCCCTCCAATTTATTTTCTGTCTGTCCTTGGCAATTGTTACAGAAAAGTTCAAAAAAAGACTGGGTATTGGTCCCCTATGGAAAATGTGATCCCTCTCAACTCACCATATCACTGTTGCTGCACTTGTTGTATTACCGGACACAGAAAGGACACCCAGCTCCTGGTCTCAGGTGCACACTTGGCCGGTTCCCCCGCATCTTACACAGGCAAGGCTTCCCTCACAGAATCACATCGGGTTGGAAGGGACCTCTGGAGATCACCTAGTCCAACCCCCTTGCCAAAGCAGGTCCACCTAGAGCAGGTTGCACAGGAACTTGTCCAGGTGGGTTTTGAATGTCTCCAGAGACGGAGACTCCACCACCTCTCTGGTCAGCCTGTTACAGTGCTCTGCCACCCTCAAAGTAAAGAAGTTCCTCCTCATGTTTAGGTGGAACTTTTTATATTCAAGTTTGTGCCCGTTTCCTCTTGTCCTGTCACTGGGCACCACTGAAAAAAGCCTGGCCCCATCCTCTTGACACCCACCCTTTAAGTATTTATAAGCATTGATCAGATCCCCCCTCAGCCTTCTCTACTCTAGACAGCCTTGTCTTCCCTCCCTCCACACCATGCCCAGCCTGCTCTCCATCCACATCCAGGATGGGAATTGCTACGTGATCCAATATATCCCTCATACAGAAAGGCAGGAGGCAGGTCCCCGTGATATATTTTGCAGTGGCCAGAGTTGGATACTGCCCTGCGCCACCAGCCTTGGCAACTCAGTACCACGATCAGCCGACACCAGGCATGTATTTCCCCACCACTCAAGTCTTATTTGTGTGCAAAATGGGAGTTTTAAACCCATTTCCCACCTGGTTACATAGCTGAGGGTGGATTCTTTGTGCTGAAATACTGCAGAGGAGTCTCCCGATCGCTTGCATGGATTCAAGGAATATCTGCCTGCCTGCCTGCCTGCAGGGCCTGGGGCGGTGAGGAGAGCTGGAGACGGCTGGGGGTTTGCTCTGCTTATTGCTCTCAAACAAGCAGGATCCGGCCCAAAAGGAAATGAATAAACCAGGCCATGACCAAAGTGTTCTGAAATCTCAACTCAGAAATCTCCTCCCTTCACGGCAGGAGGGGAGGACGGCGTGAAGGCAAGACAGGAGCTGTGGCACATCTGCCCAGGAGCGTGGAGGAGGAACAGCCGTGCTATCGGACAGCCCTGCCAGCCCCATGGGGATGGATCCAGCTCCTGGGGCGCTCAGGGAGCCCACAGACTGGGCAGCAGAGTTACGAGGAGGTGGAGGTGGTGCCATGTGTGTGCTCAAAGGAGATAAACCCTGGTACCCTCCTGATTCACAGGCAAGGTAGTAAGAAGCTCTCCAGGCCTGAACGTGGGTCAGAGATGATTTTCCTTAATCGCCTACTTTGTATTTTAAAAATACTCTGTCAAGAGAAAATGCTGAATTAAAAAAAACCTCCTACCTGTGTTTTTCAAAGATGTCAGATTTCTTAAAGGACCGGTTAATTTAGTCTGAATATGCAACTAACCATGTCCATTTCATCCCTAAGACCACTTAGGCACACACAAGGCTGTGCTAGAGCCCCAAAGCCTCTGTACTAGCCTGTAAAAATCCTTCTAAGTTGATGTTAAAAATGATCAAATTAATTATTTTCATTTCCAACTAATTAAGAATTAAAAAAAATACACTTATTAGACCTTGATGCTAAGCTTTACTGCATAACAACAACAATAATAATAACCAAAACAATAAACCTTTGGTCTTGCCTGCCCTAACTTGAAAGCTAGTTGCAAATATTTGAAAAACAAAACTGTACCAAGAGTCAAAATCATGACAGGTGGTAAAGAATATTTACCTCTTCTGTCTTCTTAGTAACAGCTTACTTTGTAGCTAACCTTTTCCTTTTTTTTCTGGTGAATGAGAACAACTATGAATTTCATCACCTATAAAAGTAGTTTTCTACAGAATTTCCTCATTAACAACTTCTGTTAAATAAGAAAAACAGTTCTAACACTTTTTTTCATATTTAGTCCTCGTGCATCAATTTTTTCCATTGCGACATAGTAAAGAATGTGATCTGCAGATGATTATTTTTGATCAATTGCTTTGCTACCTTGCGAGATGTATAAAGGACTATGCTCTCAGGTACTAGTGAATGAGGGTACCTAATAAGTATCTTCTAATTCAATGAATCCGAGGAGGAAACACGCTGTTTAGGCAATGCATTTGAACACTTCTTTACCAGGCAGAGCTAATTACCTGGACAGAGTAAAGCACACACCTATGTGTTTACAAGACCAGCGGTGAGAACAAGAGAAAAATTAAATACTAACCTGCAACGCTATGGGTACCCCTGGTGTTACAGAGGAATTCAGTAATGGTTGGACAAAATGAAGCTACACTGCCATTTTCAAGGACTACACAGAAAACCACATTTCACCACTTTTTTTTTTTTTTTACACTTTTTTTCCCTCATCCTTTTTTTCCCTGCTAGTTTTCAGGAGTGTCTCACAGTCTTCACAGTAAACCAGGTTCTTCTCCAAAGTATGTACCTGCTAACAATGTAGTATCTTCAGTGGTGTCTAGTCTGGGGCTAAAGGTAAACCAGGAAAGGAATAAAATGATGGGAAAAATAGTCTAAGATTGTTAGATCTATCTAAGATCCATTAAGTTTCACAAAAATTCTAAATGCAGTGCACTCCCCCAAACAATTTAGTCTTCAAGAGTTAACAAACTACTTTCTTAAAGAAGATGATGAAGTTTCATATAAAAAACCCTACATTCCCACATCTCCAAAACAATTAACTTGGCTAATTCTGTTGGGGATAGCAGCAGGAATAACACGATTTCTGTCTCAATCATAACATTGCACACACATTTTTCCTGTCTGAGCTCTTATTCTCTGGGGGGCGAGTGGCTGTGTCATTCCCCCCTGTTTGGCCTTTCTAGCAATCAGGCAGATTGCTCAATGACCCCAAGGCCATTAAAAATGAAATGCTGAGGACACCAACAGGGCTTGGTGGTCAATAATTCCATGACACAGGACAAGAGTGGAAAGCAACTACAGTGGTTAAACACATGATTAACGATGGTCAGAGATCACCCACAGGAAGTGATGGAAGAGCTTCTTACTATCCAGGAAGGTCTGGCAGGTAACTCAGCCCTCCAGAAAAAAAGCTGCTTGAGTAATTCTCCAGTGACTCTCAGGTTCAATACGCTGGAGCAGATCAGGGGAGATCTGGTGGGCTGGTTACTAGCTCGGGTTGTCAGAGACAAAGCTTAGGGAAAGAATCCCTCCTATCGAAGGGCACCGGGTAAAACAGAGAAACCAGCCTCTTCCCTCTAGACCTTCCATTTAAAACAAACAAGGGCCAGAAATAACATTCCAGAGGGAATGCCTTTTTTTTTTTTTTCTTTTGGAACTATATTTTTATAGAAAGTAGAAAGCACTGCCAATGCTTCATTTCCTAGGACCCACAGGACTTTCCCTACAGATAGTATTACTTGTTAAAACCTCTAAAATGGGCTGTTGTATAAGGTCCAGACCTTCTACTACCAGGTAACCCATATGGCCACATGCTGTGGTCGGAGAACGCAGATCTAAGGCTTCCTACGGAGACAACTCCACCATGGACGTCTGGAGTGGCACCAAAGAGAGATTTTGATTTTTAATCAACTTTCTTGGCAACTATAAACAGCAGGAAAATGAAGTGGTCAGATTCTGGTAGTTAACATCCGTGTTCAGGTGGCTGCTCTCACTGGAACAGGAGCAGCTGCAGGGAAACTGCAGTGTGTCACAGAGTCACAGCATGGTTGGGGTTGGAAGGGACCTCTGGGGGTCATCTGCTCCAACCCCCAGCTCAAGCAGGGCCACCCGGAGCTACTAGCCCAGAACCACAGATACCCTACCCAGGAACTGCTCAGCTCTTTCTTAGCACGATAGTACTACATTTACAAAATCCTTCTTGGGGGAAACTTGAAAAGCTGGGAAATTGTAAACGCTAGCAATGTTAAAAAAAGAGTGAAATTGATCGTCAAAGTTTAGTTTTTAAGTAAAACGGTAATTTCACAGTGCCACAGTTCTGCTGTATAGCTCTGCATGGATGCAACAAAAAGCTGAAATGCGAATTCTCTGTTTTGAAAAAACCATCTTGGTATTGACATTAAGTACCAGTTGAACCCCAGCGAACCCAGGAAAGGGGGCAGTCTATTTAGAGCATTAACCACATTTTGTTTACTGCTTAGGATGAATTCATCAGGCAAACGGTCCAAAGTGAGATCCTGGCAGGCTCCGAATGTGCTCGGAGAGGCTGAGGCCAGGGACATTCTACATCCATATTAGGCTGTGGATCAAGTCCTGAGCTGGATTCAGCAGTTCTGCTTCGCCTGAGCCTTCAATTTACATGCAGAATCGCCACTGTCTTAAAATGTATGTGATCACACTATGGGAGTACCAGCTGTAGGAGCATGAAACTACAAACGCTGAACTGGAAACCAAAGCTCCTGTATTAAAAGACTCAAGGAGGATGAGTGCAAGGGCTCTTGTCCCCCAGGAAAATTAAAATATTTGAAAATTATAGAAACTTCAGCCCAATGCATGAATCTAATATATACCTGTCAAATCAAATTTTTGATTAATACTAAGGAAACTACAGAACTAGCCTGCTTACTCAGCACAGAATTTATTTCTAAGAAAAGAAATAAAGATACCTCCCTAAAAATGTCACTATGTTTATTGTTGTTATTAAACTGCAGGGTGCTCAGCAGTTTCAGCTGGCCTACAAAGAAGTGGGGTTTTTTCCTCACGCCTTTTGATATTGTGGATAACAACAGGGTAGAATCAGGTAGAAACAGAATGATGAGCAGTTCTACTACATTTAAGCTTGCTCAGGATGCCCATTATCATGGTATTTGAATGTAGCTACTTTAACAAGTAGGGCAACCAGCAAACAGATCTTCACATAATAATTAGAAATGGATACAAACTTGATGCACTTAATTTTAAGAGTTTGTGTGGAATGAATTTTCTGTTTAGTGTCGTGCACATGGACAAATGCTTCCTTTATAGCCATGACTGGGGAAAACTTGCCTCTTCAAAGGAATGAGAGCTGTGCAGTACCGGTCCTTTAGCTCATCTCCTGACCGAGATTCCTCTCGTATCCACATACAAGCACATCCTGACACAACTTGGATCAATTTGGACTTTGGCTGACGATCCCTGGAAGCTCAGTATCATTCTGAAACCAGATTTTCCCACCCGGATTGTTTAGCTATTTGCACAAATGCACCAGTAACATCTGGGATCTCCGGGACAGCAGAGCTTGTGGAATGAATTTTCTGTTTAGTGTCGTGCACATGGACAAATGCTTCCTTTATAGCCATGACTGGGGAAAACTTGCCTCTTCAAAGGAATGAGAGCTGTGCAGTACCGGTCCTTTAGCTCATCTCCTGACCGAGATTCCTCTCGTATCCACATACAAGCACATCCTGACACAACTTGGATCAATTTGGACTTTGGCTGACGATCCCTGGAAGCTCAGTATCATTCTGAAACCAGATTTTCCCACCCGGATTGTTTAGCTATTTGCACAAATGCACCAGTAACATCTGGGATCTCTGGGACAGCAGAGCTACATGCTGCTACTTAAACCCCAGTAACAGCACCATGTTGTGTGTTACTGAGGTACCAGTAAAAGGTACCAGTACAAATACTTCTTTGTAAAGAGAGGGAAACAGAATGCCTGATAAAGAGGAAATTGGAAGAAAAATAATGCCAGAAATTAGGGTATCAGTGATTTACTGCAGCACACTGACTACAGTCTTGCATCCAGGAGACAAACTTTTTTGTATCCAATGGCAAGATTTCCCCACAAATATTTTCATGGCTTTTGAAAGCAAATGTGTAATGTCTCTTGAAAGAAACCTGCTGATAGCCAGATCCAGCCCGGCAAAAGACAAGCAGTCAAGCTGGGCTCTGGCGTTTCCCAGGCCAGATTTGTTCCAGCTTAACTCGGGAGCTGTTAGGGAGGCAGCTTGCCCAGAGTTATGGAATAATCTACTACAGCACGCAACGGGGTTCAAAACCGATGTCGTGCAATGCGATGGTGAGTGATGGCAACCAAAGCCCTGCTTCTTCTGTATTTGGTTCCACCTCCCTGATAACACCACGTCTGTATTAGTAAGTAAAACTGGGCAATGGAATGCTCTGGGAGCTGGAGCTGGTGCCTACACCTCTACAGCATTACAGCAGACCCTGGCATGGTTTCCTCCTTCCTCCAAAGGGCTCCTGGGCACAGCTTGGGAATTTGCAGGGAGCAGAGACATTTCCATCAGGCTGTTTGCTTGTGTCTGCCCTACTTCAGAGACCAAGTTCAGTGGCGTGGACACGTGCTGGGCTGTGCTAGTCTGTCTGGGTGCCAGAGCCATCTCCGCGGTGTGTTTACTACAATCGACGCAGCCTCGCTGTCTCAGCCAGTGAGTTATTTAGTATGTTGAGGTCTCCACATCTTCAGCTAGATATATGAATCTGGATGCCAGAGCTCTTTCCAGAATGATTTAAGACTGACAGATTGCTTAGAAAAGCTCATGTTTCAAAAGCAGTCTTTCCTCTTTAAAATAATAATAATAACAATAATGGCAATAATAATTAATTTCAAACTAGATGATTTATCTGAAAGAATTGCCACTTTCCTTGCAATCTTGAATTGGCCCTCCACAGCCATAAGTGAAAATCTGGACAAAGGTTGCTCAGACCTAAAACTACTTTGATAAAAACTAATGTGCCTCAAACTCACTGTTTCTGTGCTACTATTTTCTTTTTAAATGAAATGCACACTAAGGGGCTCACAGCAGCCAGAATCTGCCTCTATTAGGGCAAACTGGCCTTCTGGTCTAGCAATGACCATATGCTGGGAGCAAAAAATAAAGATAAAAGCCATCCCTGTCCAAGAAATTGCCATGCTTTCGGATATGTACAAACAAAACTCTTTGGCAAGGCTAGACAATGTGTCAGCAGAACTCATAAAAAGCTGCTGTGTTTCATAAAGGGTGCTTCAGTTTTAACAGTTTCTCTAAGAATCAGTATTTTATGCTCAAGTATCCTTAATTCCAAATAGAGGTTATTAAATGAATAGAGGTGGTACTAAGGTAGGAAAAATCCTAGGAGAGTATGAAAACAAAAATGCTCTCAAAAATACTAGCTTCTGTTCCTGAGAGTAGGACTGATCTTTCCAGCTAAAAAGCAAATCCTCACACACCACAGTATTTTTCAAAGTAGTAGTTTTGGTGTATGTTGTGCTGCGTATTAACCGATGACGTTAGCAAAGGTGCTTTTTGTGAATGAGAGATATCTATTTCTTTGTGCGGTGCCTACAATGTTTTTTCTGTTCTGCTGCGCAAGATGCAAATTCCTGGGGACGAAAAGCACATCTCATGGTATCACGTACCCTTTGAACAACATATTTTATCTGAGTGCTGGAGTTTTACTTCCTTTAGCACGCAGCCAGAGGCAAAGTTTCTTCTCCAAAGCTATGCTTAATGTCAGTAAAGTGAGCCCACTTGAGCTGACATCCTAAATCCACTCCCCAGCTGATCATCCCAACGATGTCGTTGTTTACAGGCTGCTTGATTCACGTGATTGGAGAGGAACCGTCACAGATTTTACTTGCAATTATGCAGCCAAGGTTTTAAATCTTTTTGGAATATAGGAGCGTGGTGGTTTTTTTTCTTTTCTTTTTCCTTTTAAGCCTTTATTTCCAACCCCATTTGTGCACAGCAACCTGAATTTTGTTTGCAAACAAATGGCTGTGGCGGGACTCTGGTCGGAGCATCTGGCAAGTGGCAGGAGAGCAAGAGGAAAATCGCGCTTGTGCTCTGCCCTCTCATTCCCCTCTCCGGCCTCCAGCAAACACGGCGCCTTCCTCACCCGGCTGTTACTCCTCCTCACGGACACGGAGGGATTCTTATCTGTGCTGCTCCTTTCGTAAAGAAGTCGCCCATACGCTGCATTGTATTTCAGACATCAAAGTGATCACTGCCGGCCTAGGCTTATGCCAACAGCTACGTCAGGTTTGGGGTAAGCGCTGGCAACCTCAGCACCATACAAGCAGAGAAGATGACTTTGGCACCCAGCCTGGCCGGCACAGCAGTTATTTCTGTGCACACAAAACCACTTGCAACAGCAATATAAGCTCTTAGCTGCTTGTATCTGCACATCAGCTCGTTCAGCTCAGCATCTTTCCTTTCTGTAACGTGAAGTTCACAATTTTCCTGTATTATCTAAAACCTGGGAAATATGTTTGCCCATGGAACTTAACAATTATTCTCCTTTCTTAAGTAAAAGTATTTTTGTCTGAGCAGCTGGTAATCCATTTATTCAGGTAAGAAAGCCCAGAGCATATTTAACTAATGACTGAGTTCCGTATAGCTTTCTGAACCCATTAATACATTGCTATACCAAGACCTGTGGTTTAATACAACTACAGTGCATGAAATGGGCTGTTTCCCTGAAGAAGTCAGGAAGGCAACCTTTGTCTGGAGTAAATTGCTGGGATGTGGGATTTATTTTTTGTTTGTTTCCAAACATGGATTTCCCCATAGTGGGAAAATCTGCCCTGCCTTTAATAAACCACTTAACTGTGGATTTTGGCTTTAGCGGTGTTTTTTTTTTTTTTTTTTTTTTGATGAGTTATTTTATAATTTTGGAAACTGTAGAGTCACTGAGATGTATTCATACCTTCTCCATGTTCTTTATTCTCACTGAGGATTCAAGAAACATGAAGTCCAGTGAGGTGAAATGCAGAAGAAGCAAGCACAGAAAATCTTGTGAAAGAGATCAGGAAATATCCCAAAGCCTTTTTGCTGCAGGGAACTCGGGGGAGGACTTTTAATTTGTGTATCTCTTTAAGATGCCACCACTCCCATTTGTGAGAATTTTGTTCATGTTTTCAACAGGTACAAATTGGCTTTCAAAAAACCACTACTTCTTGAGAACTTTGTCTTAAACCATTACTACCAGAGAGGAAACTGGAGCAGCAGTAGTGAGTCTGAAAGCAAGAAAGGACTATATAAATAAGATCTTCTGAGGGGAAAGTGATCTCATAGCGTTATAAATTGCAAAGAATTTATTTAGGCAGATATAAGAGGATTGGGGCATCAATAGAGAAATGTATCCAAAAGTATCATGTAGCTCAGTAAAAAAAATTAACTCTTTGCTCCCCCCATCATGCAAATTTCACATCGTTTTCAAGCAAATGTATTTGTGTGGATAAAATGCAGTAAGCATGGGGCATTTAGTAACATCCACCTGACCACAATGACCAAAACAGAAATTGAATCATAAGGTTCTTCCTGAAGAAAAGGGAGATTGCTGTAAAAGAACAGCAACAACAAAAAAATGCAGAGCTGAAGAGAGGTGTAATCCTAACACCAGACACACTGAGGACAGCAGGATTATTTTCTACTCAATACTGGCCAATGATTCATAACCAAGGTTTCAAACTATTCATGCAATTATTTTCCTTCTGCTTGTTTTTTTTTTTTTTCTCTCTCTGAGATCTGTTTATCTCAAGGTTGGGCATATGGTAGAAGCCTAGAAGTTTTGAAAAGCACTTCTTCATAAACCAAAATGGAAGTGAACTTTTAACGTAAGCCACTTTCCTTCCCTTGAGCTGGCGCTGCCCAGCGTGTTGCCTGCTCCTGTCCCACCAGAGCTGCCAGAAGTCTATGTGCTCCACGCACCTCCTGTGGGCAATACGTGGAAGCCCCAAAGTACTTTGGGATCCTTGATCAAGGTTGTTTTGAATGCTAAGCAGTATAACCACCACAAAGCACTGGAGATTCTGTCACCTTGGCTGGATCTGCCAAAAATCTTCAACTGCAGCCGGTCCTCAGCCCAGGTAAACTGCTCTGGATTTGTTTTCCTTGGAGGGCTACTGTATAGGCCAAGCATGGGCAGATTGGCACAGGGATCTCATGCAAAGGTCATGTCCTCTACTCAAGTCCACATCCTTGCTCCAAACTACAAGCACACCAAAGAAAATATCTGAGGTTTTCTTTTAAGGTGAAGAAAAAAACCTTATTTTTATGCTAGCCTTGTTCTCAGTCTTACTGAATCACTTGAGCCGAAATATTCCAAAAATACTCAGGCTGAGGAAAACAGCTGGCCTGAAAATTTTCAGCTCAAACGTTAAAAGTTTCACAAACACCCTGAAAACCAGGGTACTATAACGGGAACTGCTGGGCAACTTTCCTAATTGGCGGTGCTACCAACCTATTACACAGTCAGGACTCTATGTGTTTTGTTTATCGCAGACCACACTATCAACCACCCTCCAGTGAGCTGATAATAAGCAGAAAAACAAAGAGAGGAGGGAAGCAAAAAGGAGGCAGAGCTGCCAGCTGAACTGGGGACGAGCTCAGAAAAACTGAGCAGCCTGGCAGTGACAGACACCGAAGGACAGTTTCTTGTGTCTGCCACGGCCTCACGAAGTTGTACCAGACACAAGCACACACACATCGCTCCGGTACAGACGGCTTTCCCAACAGGAATAGTCTGTCCCCCTTCCCAAGGTCATGTGCCCGAAGCCCACAGCCAGTCAGGCTGCCGCTTCAAGGCAAGTGGAGCCGTGCAGGCTGTCGAGATAAAATTATCACAGCCCTATTTCAGCAGATGAAAAAGAAACCCGAGATATGCGCTCGGATTAGACGCAAGAAAGAGGATACCTGGACAAGCGACGGGAAACGCTGTTTGTGTGCCCAAAGGAAAACTGGAGCAGGTTTCACACAAACCAACCTTCAGAGAGGGAGAAGCAAAACAATTCCTTCTTCCCAGGCAGAAAATGAGCATTTCCAGAGCCGTGTGACGGCAGCGTGGTCAGTACCCTACCTCAGATCTACCTGTGGGACGATGAGGAGCTCTCGGCACTGAAGTCTCCTTTCCTCATTCAATGGATGAATGTAAAAGGTTTCTACAATAGCACATATATAGGCCAAAAGATCAGGCTGAGAAGCCAGTCTCTGAATGTATGGTTTGCAGGTCTCGGAACAGCTCCAAGGAAGCGAAGACGGGTGGAGGTTTAACAGCTTGACTTTTTATTTTCTGCTAACTCCAAATCTAAAAACAACAAACAAGTAGCTTGCAAAATGTTCTTAGCTGCTTCAATGCGTGGGGTGTGTGTGTGAGCTATAAAGAAAAGGCAAAGTTTTAGGATTTTTAAGTGTCCATTGTGTAATAAATAGTGGGTATTACAGAAATTTTAGTATCTTCAGGCGGGGAAATACTAGATTTAGAACTGCAATAATGTATTTTATTTCCTGGGGTCATAAAGTTAAGCTATAAAGTTCCCACATCAGATCAAGAGAACTCCTGGCACACAATAAACTCTTTATTTCACAATGAATTACAGTCAGATAGAGCTATCATTTGGAAGATTATAATACCAATGTCCTACTCAATAATCATACTTGTACAGGTTGTTGCTTTTAAATTGCTAAGAGGGGTTTTGTACCTCTTACCTTTAGTAATGCATGATGCTATCTTTGGACTGCCTGTTACTCTAATATAAAGTGGCACTTCTTTACCAAGGGTTCAAATTTTAGTTGACCTTCCATTCTGCCCTGGACAGGTGAATGAATCGGACTGTCAACTTTGTAATAACTAGTTGAATTTTACTTTTAATAAGATTTCCAGTGGAGATTATTTTCCAAGCAGTTCTACCCATCAATTTTCTATAGGGTCAGAAGAACTGTTGTTCTGGGCCATGAATTGCACATGACAGCATAAAACAAGGATAAATTACAAGTACAACATTTGATAAATAGGAGACAAAAGATAAGGAGTTCACAGTTGAATTGCAAGTACTAAGGTCTGGCGTTGGAAGCAAAAGTGGAGAAACCTGGTAAAGAGAGCTATGCTTTAATAGTGTGATTACCATGTACGCTTTCCAGGGACTTCATTCAGAGCTACAGCTGCTCAGCATCTCTGAAAATAAGACACAAAGGCTGATACTGCATTTAAAGCTATGGAAAGCATGTGTGTGCAATGCACTCCCCAGCACCACCAATATTTCTTAGAGCATGAAATCGAGTTATTTTATTAATAAAAAATTCATGAATTTATGAATGAATGAATGGATATCCTTTCCCAAAAAGCCATTAAGGCAGCGGGCGGCAGGGCATCAGAAAGGTGGGGGTTTCTTTTCTTTACACTCAGAGAGTCTGATCTCCTTTGGGGTTGGACCCCATGAGGAAAGCTAAAGTACAAAGTGGTCTAGGGATATCTTCATTTAGGTCTCCGTGAAAGACCATCTCCCCTCTCTGTCCTCCAAGCACACACATCCAGTTTATTCAAGATTGCTGCTGGCCAGGTGAAAACAGAGGGAACGCCATTCCTCTCAGCACTCATCTCCATCAGAGAGGCTGTAAATGGCGCATAGATGCAGCACCTTGGTCTCAGAGGGGTCCTGGAAAAGGGGGAAATAGAAGAATCACTACAGATCCATCTGGAAGCAGAAAGCATGGGCCACCTGGGTTTTTCACCTCAACAAGGCTCAGGATGGCATCAGAGACAAAAAAGATATGGTTTACATCGTAAAGCTCTCATGGGATCATCATGCTGGTGTGATTGTTTCAGCAAGTTTCACTAGACAAACTCAGATTTAAATATGCCTGTCATTTTGAATACTGCTACAGGAATCACAGCTGCTGTATTTTCCAGTATGAAGAGTGGAAGGGATTTAGGTGGGAACCAACTATTCATTGCACAGACTTTTCTTCCTAGGAGAACTGCAATCTCTTTGCCCAAACTTTAGCGCTTAAAAAAGAAGATCATTTACAAGTTTTTGATTATTTACAAGATCATTTACAAGCTTTATAAGCTTTAATTACTGCTGCAGCAGTTCACAGAATCACATAGGGTTGGAAGGGATCTCTGGAGATCATCTAGTCCAACCCCCCTGCCAAAGCAGGTCCACCTAGAGCAGGTTGCACAGAAACTTGTCCAGGCGGGTTTTGAATGTCTCCAGAGACAGAGACTCCACCACCTCTCTGGGCAGCCTGTTCCAGGGCTCTGCCACCCTCAAAGTGAAGAAGTTCCTCCTTGTGTTTAGGTGGAACTTCTTATGTTCCAGTTTGTGCCCGTTTCCTCTTGTCCTGTCACTGGGAACCACTGAAAAAAGACTGGGAGTTGCTCATATGCTGTGTATCATCACTGGGCACAGTGTGGTGCTAAGTGAGCTCTCCAGCTCATGACTGGCATTGGAGCACATCCCACCACCCAGCAGAAGGGACAGAGGGGAGCTCGTGTTGCCAACTGCAGACTCATGGGGAGTGGGAACACTACACCTTCATGCAGGCAACCAAAACAAGATTGCTTGAAGCTTTCTTCATTCTTTGCTTTCCTTTCCTTTCTTTTTCTGTTATCGGTGACATTTACAAATATGTAAGTCTGAAGCCAACCCAGGGATAAAGCCCTGTGGAGAAATGATTGCTCAGCCAGATTTATCAGTTTCGTTCATTTGAGAAATCTGCTTACAATGACCACGATCCTGAAAGTGTCTAAGCGGGCAAACACCTTGCCCATTAGGAGTTCTGTTGAAATGGAGAAGCACCAAACACTCTGTGGACATGTCTTAAAGACAAAAGCGTGCAGAAGTGGCACCAAAATATACACTCCCATATATGTACATATACACATACATATATATGTGTAACATACACATGTATACATATATACTCACACTCTAGAAGTACCTTAACCTGGAGTCACCCAAACTAGTATATTTGAGCTTTTCCTTTTCAAATCTGTGACAAGAGTGTGATGATGGGAACATAAGAAAGTTTCAAAAGCCCACAAACATCTTCAGTGAAAAGGCTTTTGACATCATCTTTGTACTCAATGTACAGTATTAAAAAAAAAAATAATTTTAATAGCTGACTTCTTATAAATGATTAATGTATTGTATTGCACGTAAGTGCTCTCCTGTTTCTAGGAACATCTAGTTGGGTAATATTCTCATTTGTGATTCATATGCATGTTCTTTTATAATTACAGTGAAATAACAGTTTCTGGGGAAGTGGGTTTTAAAAGTATGTCGGGTGCTACAGGAGAAGATCAAAGTATAATAAAACTTACATGGAAGCAAAAATTGTGCATGAATAACGGCACCAGCTTTAACAATGGGCTGAATAAACACATGTAACTCTAAACAGGATGAACTGAATTTTTCATCCGAGCCATTAATCGCGGAAGGTTACATTCAAATGAACAGGCTGAGCAGATAAGCTTGCACATATCACCATGACCATTTGCTTTAAAAATACATCGATATACGTGCCTGGGTTCCCATCGGCAGGGGAACTCTCAGTACAAGATCTCAACACAGATCTTTACACAGTGTTTGTGATCCTATAAACAGAGTAAAGGCACACGTAAGAGCAGACTCAGCAAACAGTAACGACTAAACCAGGCAGTCCTTATTTCAGCGAGCAGAGACGTGGCCAGAGCAGCTGGAACGACCTCAAGTTCATACCCCGGCATTACCAAGAAGCAGAAAACAAGTGCAAAATATGCCAGAGATGGCACATTAGGATCGAGTCACCTGTTGTTTCACTTTAGCGATGGAAGACACTGAGGCAGTGGCTGGGAATGACACTTTGGCTGTTTGAAATAAAAGGAAATACCTTTCTGTAAGCGTGCAGTAAGCAGAGCGCTGAACAACTCTCACAGCAGCTCACCCACAACTTCAAGCAAAATTTCTCATAGTACCAGCACCACTTCTACTACTGCCTGTGCAACCCCGGTGGGGACTCTGAATCTCATCTGTCAGTGCTAAAAACTACAAAATAAATGGGTTTCCAGCTCATCCATCTGCATTCAGAACCAAATTGTTCAGCTGTGAGGCTTTGGCATTTATCTCAGTAAAAGTAAATTGCAAGTGCAGACATCAGCCGGTGAGCAGTAGTCTTCGTGGAATTACTTGGTCACCCAGACTGATCACAGAAGACACAGGTTAACTTATTGCTTCCCAAATATCAAATAAAAATAAAAACTGGAGAGGACGGCCTAAGTCTGACTTAAACAATAGAGGCAAAGAGCACAGAATAAAACATGTCAGAAGTAAATGGGTTTTCTTCCAGAAAATTATACAGCTAGAATAAAACTTACAGATTTGTTCAGCATAATAGAAATGCTGCAAATAACATTTTTACCTATAAAAAGTTTATTTTTGAGTAATTGTATTGAAATGCAATGCTTTGAAGCCAATATCCAAACATCACAATAGTCCTTTAATCCAGAGCTATATGGATCTTATTTTGCTAAACTGAACTAGAGACAAGAGAAATCTTTGCAGCTTAAATTGCTGTATAGCCTCTTTGCAGAAATACTAACCTGCAATGTAATGTGAGAAAAGAAAAGTAGCAACTGAGGATATTCAGACTGAATGCCTGCCTTTATTCCCAGGTGAACAGAAAGCTCCATGACTTGTGTCCAAATATTTCGAAAGCATCAGTGCAGGGGAGTGACAGGTATTAAAGACACCCCCTACCTTCCCCAATTACATGAACTATCTGATTGAAGGAAGAAAACTTTTTTTTCCTCCTGCTATGCTATTTATTTTCATTCCACTCAACAGAAATCTAGTCTTCTATGGGATGTAATGGCACTTTAAAAACTCAAGTGTGAAGGTCATGAACTGAATTAACTCAAAGGCTAAAAAACAATTTAAAAAATCCAGTACAAACATTAATACAGCAGTTTAAAAGGACATAATCATTACCAATTCTGTGTGATTGTTTGTGTATATGAAGGGCTTCAGGGGATGGAAAATGTGAAAGATTTTCTCAGTGTTGACTGTAGCAAAATTTGAAAAGCCTTGTAATCCTTGGATGTTCTGCAAGGCCCTGCCTGTGGGACAGGCGGCTCCCGCACTAGGAAATGCTATTCTGTCACTGGGAGGGATACACAGGCGAGGCTCTCCAGCTACATCTCAGCTGTGGATGCCAGAAGCCCTGCCAGGTCCCTATGTGTGTGCCCAGCTGCCACCTGATGGCATGGCAGGGGCAGAACCAGGTAGGACACCCTGCCCTGGGGCTGTGCTGGTGGGGAAAATCCAGAAATACTAGCAAAAAGAGAAGCAGAGTGCACTCAACGGGCTCCCTGGTCTGGACAGTGGGGGGACCAGGACTGTTGGCAGCACTGCAAAGACTACCTGCCCTGCTGCTTGCACTCTGGCTGGGAGATCACAGAATCACAGAATGGTTAGAGTTGGAAGGGACCTTAAAGATCATCAAGTTCCAACCCCAATGCCATGGGCAGGGACACCTCCCACTAGACCAGGTTGCTCAAAGCCCCATCCAGCCTGGCCTTGCACGCCTCCAGCGATGGAGCATCCACAACTTCTCTGGCATTCTCAGATGCGGGGCCTGTTCTCTCCACTCCTGTGGGATTGCAGGTAAAGAGCAATGTGTTCAGTATTTCTGCCTGCCCTCTCGAATGTCAGCTCTCCCCCACCCTGAGTGCAGTCAGCAGGGTCACTCTCACTGTGTCTGCATGCTACGTGACTCCAGTGTGGCCCAGGCTTTCATGCTCTACGGTTATCTAGTAAAAACAGTGAAGGTTTTCTGCTGAGACAACAGTCAGCACAAAGCACTACCAGAAAACCCCCAAGCAAAAGCCACCCCCAACAACAAACAAGAATTCAGGGTGCATAGAACGAGTCTACGCTGCTGACAGCATTGGGTGAATAACTTAATAGCCCTTTTCTACCTCTACCCTCTGTGTGGTAATACCAAAAGGTTTTAAGAAACGCTCCAAAAGCCTAAGCCCGACCCTAAGAGGCTAAAAACCTTAACATAAATTGCACATGGAATTCCTTTTCTTTCATAAGCTTCAGAAACACATTCTTTGAAATCCCCAGTGCTCTCCTGTCAAACAATGTGGAGGTGAATAAATGTAGGAAAGAGCAAAGGTATTATGGGGCAGATTCCTCTCTGCTTTTCATTGCACTGTGCAGCCACTTGCGTGTGTGCCATGAGTTCAAAGCTTGAACAGAAACTCTGTCACCGTCTGGCAAAGACTTTGCACTCTGTGTCAAAAAGCACCCATTCACATCTTCAACAGGATTTTTTTTCTCTCCGAGAAGAAAGTTTTCAAACATAAATCGTTATTTCTCAAAGCAGCTGCCAGTACCCAGGCGCTCCCCACGAAGACAGTTAAGCGCACCCTACCCGTAGAAATGATGCTCCTCCGATCTCTTGCTCTGTTCCCTGCTTCTTCTGCCTCAGAGTGCTCAGATCAGATCCTGCCCCAGAGAAAAAGCAGAGTCAAAGGCTTGGGATACTCAGAGCCCAGTCCTGGAGTCAGGCTGCAGGAGGATCAAGGAGTACTGGGCTGAAGCAGCATGGAAGGGAGACATATCAAAGCGCACTATCGTTCAACCATCACGCATGGGTAATTGTGAGCAACTTAATTTGAAACTGCTGGTCACAATCTGGTGATAAAATAAGGAGATACCAAGCGAGTTAAAGCAAGCTTGTGCATACTGGGATATTTTACTTACACTACATAGTGAAACCCACCGTCACCTCCGTTCACACTGTCGTGTCTTTAACACTTTAGTAGTTTAATACAATTTGTGTTAGCTTTGTTCCTCCTTCATTTCAATTCCAGGCTGATTTCATCTTTCCAACAGATTACATCGCACACACTCGTGCACATAACCTTCCAAATCAAGACACTGCTAACACGAAGTTAAGTGCAAAAGAGAGCAACTGAGACAGGCACATTGGGATGAATACGTTAAACAAGGCAGAATTAAAGGGTTAAAAAAAGACAGGACTCTGGCTCTCTCCCTGCTTCACAACTCTTAGATGCATATTTATGAGTCCTGGGACAGTGGCAAAATTAGGTCAAGCTGACCTTTATAAGAATGAATAATTTCCTAACATGGCGAGATGTTTTAAGTATATGTAACAGCTTTAAACACCTGAAGTGCTCTGCTTCTAATTATTTTTGCTACGTATGAAATACTTGAGGAAAATATATATGATATCTTTAATTCGTTAATTACCAGCTGGCTCCTACCATGCATTATTAAGCTACTATGGCAATGACTAATGATTCTGGACAATACTGAATTACTGTAGCACCTTGTGTAGGAATGTGACCTGAGCGGCCTAGAAAGGCCTAGCTGCAGGTGTTTGTTTTCAGATAAAGATGGTTTATTAACCCAGGCACAGCATAACGAAGGAGAAACACCACACGCACAGGTCCCAAGGAGGAGGGCTGCACCTGAAGCCCCCCCACGTGCTGTATATCCCATGGGAACCACCATGTCCCACGGCTGGAGTAACCGGAATATCTGTGTCCTGAGTGGTTTCAGAAGCTTTGTGTCAGCACAAGTTTGTGCGCTCAGAAAGGGCCAGGCCCTACACCATCCCTTCCATGCCAGTAACTCTGTGATGTGAAGCACAGGAGGGAACTCCTGCTGAAGGGGAAGGGGGCCACAGCCATTCCCTTCAGCAGGGCAGGGATGCTCAGCTGCAAGGGACACCAGGCAGGGGGCATGGGGCCCTCGGGAATGGCAGGGACCTTCCATGGGGGAAGATGAAGGAAACGTGACTGCCCATAAAAGGTTCCTCTGCACAGCTGAAGCCCAGGTACAGCTCTTCTCACCTCTCAATACAAGTCTTTTTGTTTCCTTTTTTTTTTTTTCAGACAAAGCACTTTCTGCCAAATTGATTAGATTAATAGCATTATAGCTTGGACAAGAACTTACACCTTCTAGTACTAAGTGTGTGAAATAACATTGCTCTCCTCTCCAAATCCTCCCGGAGAGGTTAGGAAAGCCAGTCTTCTGCGCAGCTGCATTATAAAATTGCTGAACAAACCTATTCTGCTGTAACGGGAAGGGACACATTTTCTTCCCTACTCTAAGTAGGTCAATGAAAACATTATGTTGTGAGGATGAAACTGTTTTCCTCCATCCCCTTCCCCCTAATGGCAGTTTCAAATCATTCCGATTTAATTATGTTTCTACTGTTAGCTATAATAACATTGCAAGGTTATTAACAACTGACATATTGGTAGTCCTAAAGTCTGGGGTTTGTGCTTCCTTGTGGGCTTATTCCAGCCTCAGGTACACACATGCAATTCCTACACAGCCACTGCAGAGTTAAGAAAAGCCTGCAAAGAAACCTGAATGTGGAAATGCAACAATACTTTACAAGGCACAAAATTTTAATTTTTCTCAGCTCTGAGATTCACACTGAGCTTTTACATCAATGAGATCTCTTTTTGAGGATGAAATTCTGACTATCGCCTGCCGTAAATCTAAAGTAGCTACACTGTGAACAGTGAACTTGCTCTGAATTAATATTGCCATAAACAAAGCCAGAGTATTTTCAGTGGAACTATTCTAATTCATAGCACCTGGAGACTTCTCTGCATGCATTTCATCAGGAGAGACTAACCAGTAGCTGGAGAAACATTTAACCTGTAGTTGCAACTATCTGAATACTAAATGCAAATTAGAGGCCCTTGGCAATTAAAAAAAACCCAAACATTTTGGGGGAGAATCATCTCCCCTGAAACAGACAAAGGAAAAAAAACACTACATTACACTAAAGAGAACACAGAATGCCTAAAATCTTAACAAATTAAATTTTAAAAACCAAAATAGGCGTTTCTTTTTTACTGACTGCCTCTATTCCAGAACAGATGGCCTAAATTAGTTTTGTTGACATTATCTGAAAAAAGGAAAAAAATAATTAATTTGCCTCACATAATGCCTGTTGTAAGCTTTCACTCACCCACACAAGCACTCCAAAGGCCCTCTTCTGCAACCACATGTTTGCCATAGCAAAGGTTACACGCTCTTACAACCCACTCCTTATGTCCTCGTCCTGGAAACAACAGGCCTGCCTAGGACAGTAAAGCCAAGCACATACAAGTGGACACCACTCTGTCCTCAGCGGGAAATTTCTACCCTATAAAAACCCATGACTTCAAAGGGGACTCGGATTTCATCCTAAGAATCCAATTACGTGTTTCAAATTTAGGATGGACTGTCAAGTGCCAGCTGACAGAGTGATGTCCCCAAGTATTTCAGGATAATAATATCTGAGCTGAAATGCAAAGGCAGCTGTTTATGCCTTAACCACTTACCTAAGGAACATTTCAAAATGAGGAAATTATATGATGATTAAGTGCCTCTGCACCTCAGCAAAATGCATCCCACTCTGCAGAGAGATCTTTCCAGCCCGAATTTAGAAAGCATGTCTTTCATTAAGAAAATAATTGTGTGGGCAATATTATCACCAGTATCACCAAATCCTAAGGCTGGTAGAAAAGATACGTAATCTACCTCCCACTCTTAGATAAAGTTAAATACACTTCACTCGTGTTTACTAAAGTCATTCCAAACACCTCCAGTGATGGAGACTCCACAAAATCCACTGGCAGTATATTTAAGGGATTTTCCTAGGGTTTACCTCACCTTTCTTTCTTCATTTAGACCCACTGCTCTTTGTCTATGGCACAGAAAAGACATTTCACTGAGGACACAACATTTCAGGTCTTTTCCCTGGGTCTCTGGTCATTTTTACTGCCCTCCTCTCTTGCCCTCCTCTCTACTTCCAAAGTGGCTGATGTTTTCTTGAAGAGCAATCCTCCAAACTGAACAGAGGACTCCTGCTGAGTACTCACCACACTGAGATTACTCCCTGCAGGCTGTACTCTCCTTTGCATCCCAATATTGTGCTTTTCTTTTTTTCCTTTCTAAGACATTTCAAATTTATGTTCAACCGGAGATCCACAGTAACCCCTTCCTTTCCTGGAGAGCTACTGTCTCACCAGTTGTTCCCCAGCCTGTACTGGTCTCAAGAGCTACGAGCACACAGACCAGGGAAGCCTCTGGAGCTACACGCCACCACTGCTGGCCTCTGGGTGCCTGGTGAGCCAAGCGTGCCCTCACCATGCAGCCTCATGAAAGGCATCGAGTCATGTACAGTTCTTAATTAGCACACAGTGAAAAATACCGCAAATCCAGCAAGGACCAGGCCAATATTTGCGTAACCTTTCCTTCTTTTTATTTGCCTGCCAGGGGCAGGGTGGGAAAACAATTAGGAATTTTTCTTCCGAGGCTGAGACCCTCAGTTTTATTTCGTTGCTCTATACTGAGGCCGTCAGTATACATAGTCATGCCTAATACAAACCCAAGGAGTCATCTATGATGGCGTGCAACAGAGAAAGGATAGGACTAATGACCTGTGAAATAGGCACGGCCAGACCTGCCTGGTCTGATGTTGCTTTCTGGCAAAGCTTGGTTTCTCTTGGACATAACACAGTGGATGACTTATTTAGTACTTTACATGCACAGTTACAAAATCTGAGGCTTTGTGCACAAGGAATTTATTTCCACTTCCAGGAAAAGTGTGCAGCCTGAAAAATTATCAGTTTTAATCTACTTACTTTATGCCCTTTTCATAGAGGCTTCAATGTGGGTGGATATTAAACAGTGTAACAGCAAAGATTACGCCCATTTAGTCCAAGTTACCACCAAGTTACCAGTAACTGTGCGTGACTCTCAGCAGACACCTATTCACCTCTCAGTGAAAATGCACCATCCTGCTAAGAGTTCACCTGAGGCAGGAAACTATTTAAAAAAAAAAAAAAAAGACACTACACTCTAGCACTTTTGATTCTATTTTGGAATACTTCACCAGACTTAAAGTAGAGGAAGAGCTTACATTCTCTTGGATTCCTTTCAACCAATCAGATACCTGATTTATTTATTTAGCTGTATGATTCCTGAAATTGTATTTACTATCTCCTAGACTCACATAATTGCTTCCTGCCATTATCATTTTAGCAAGTTTCCTCTGCTCACACCCACTTCCTACTACAGAACTTCTTTTCAGTTGCTTTTCCAAATTTTATGTCTGACCTGAAATTTTACATACCAGATATTACAGTCAAGCTGAATGTATTATTTATACATTTTCAGCAATTTTCAAAGCTAAAGTTATTGAAAATAAATAGTTTTACCTGTGCTAAAAAAAAAAAAAAAAATCCTTTATAAATCCTTTGCTGAGACGCATTAATTCCTCCATGCTTTCACATAAAAACTTGGAAGTCTGGCAGGTACAACTGTTATCTTTCTGCTGCTATCAGCAAACAGCCATTGAACTTATTAACAGAGAGGCATATTTCATCCCCCTCCGAGAATGGGTCACAGCGAGCTTTCGAGCTTATGAGTGCAAGCAATTGCTCTACCAGCTGAAGGTCTGAACTTTGCTGATGACTTCTGGTTTGAGCTGACATGGGGTCTACAGGATATGTGCTCAGGGGGCTTCTTGCAAGCCACACACAACCTATTCTTTTTGAAAATATGTCTCCTCCAGAAATTTCTTCCCTAACTGAGTCTCTGTAGGGAAGCGGCGGAGGTTGATCAAGGACTTCCACTGAATCACCACTTCTGGATGTGCTGCCAGCCTGTCCCGGTTGCTGTTACTACATGTTCACTGGGTCAGCCAAAAATTCATCCAACTCTAAGGCTGGAATTGGAGGGAAGACGTCTTGGAGGTTGGTATGAAGAGCATTACCAATGGCCTGGTAGATGGCAGAGAGAGGTGGGAAGCCAGGAAGATGCAGAATAGGTTGTAGGGAAAGTAAGAGCTTCAGAAGTGTTTGTTGTTTTTTTTTTTAAAGAAAAACATGGCCTGTTTACAGAATAGCGTGGAAGAGTACATGTCTTGACTCTCAGTTCCATTAAGCTTTCCTTGTATTCCTGTACCAACAGAATATAATTTGTACCTGCATTAAACCAATGTGATTTATTTTCACTAATAAGACATGCAAATTGATGAAACTTTAAAGGACAAAAATAAAACCATGAGATGCTTTGCCATTGGTTTGATCCACTTGGAAATCTGTTTGATCTGTTTGGAAACAAACATTTTGTTTGTGTATATTCAAAGAGAAGTGAAACATTTGTAATTGTAATAACAATTAAAAATACACATCAAATACCAAGATAAAAGTTGGAAAATACGATGTGCCTTTTTTCCTGGGTTCTAGTCTGCAAAAGACTGACCAGCTCTCCTAGATTAATTGCTCAGGTAGGTGAGGAAGCTTTCACTTACACAAATTAGTTAGGACTCCATGTTAAAAAAGCAACAAGGTTTCAGGAATTATCAGCTCAAAAGTTAGAAAATGTTGAAATCAATGCATTTTTTTAGATGTAAAGTTAGTCATTCTGAAGTCAATTTATAGGAAAAAAAGAATGATCTAAACCGAAGGAATGGATTATATTTCCATATCAAACGAATGATATAGTAGCTCTCTTGATCCAATATAAATGAGCTGTGTATAAAAAAAATTGGGGACAGAAACACATGACAGTCAAACTATCACTGCTTCATAAATCTGGAAAGAATCAAAAGCATTTCCTGATCTTGTTCCAAGGACAATGTCACATTAAGAATGAACACTGACTGAAAAGGTAGTAATTACTAGAAAGCATATACTCTCATTAAATGGTATATTTTAAAAAATGTAGAATGAAAGGATAAGATTACTAATTCTATCTGTAGCTGTTATTTGGTAATGAGTACTCAAGGACAGCTTCACTCAAAAGCATGTTCTTCTGGGCTTTGCCTGTGCTTACTTTCATTGCGTTTAAAAGAACTAGTCCATAGTTGTCAATAAATTGTTTTTAAAGCCCACTTGCTTTCAGACTTCTCTGTCTCTGCTTCATTTTTCTTTTTTTTTTAGGTTCCACTGAGAGCAAATGTTCTTACAAATTTACAAGGAGGTATTTTATACCAGAGTAGTCTTATCCTTACAAAAGATATAAAAGAAAATAAGAATGCTGCACTTAGGTACCACTTTTCATCCCTTGATCTCAGAGCACTTCATAGAACTGGGCAAATATGAACGTCACCGCTCTCAGGAAAGGAGACCTACAGACCTTGTCAAAGATCACAGGCACAGAAGCCGACTTATTCCCCCCATTCCCCTAGGGAAGGTTATGTTCAGCAAACAGCCAGCACCCTGCCAACAAATTAATAAATAAAGATTCATTATTTCCAGTGCTTTCCTATCTCTTCTTTATTACTTGGAGTATACTCCCCGGTTCAGGTTTTAGAGTTAAATGCGGCAAGAGGCCATAAAATTGTTTCAGACACAGGAAAGATACAGTAAAGCACAGCTTCCTGTAATACCCTCCCTGTGCCAGGGAGGATGGTCTTCTCCAGACTATTAGGTATTAGGCATTCTCTCAACTACCACAGCTGCAATTAGATGCATTTTTAAGCATCCTATTAGTGGGAAGTATCACTGTGTTTCCAGGTAAAGTCACTTCATACAGTAATAATTAGCTCAGGAAATACTTTGTTCCTTCATGCAGCAGGAGCCAGAATGACTAGTGAGCACAGGAGGTCTGACACCGCTCGGACTGGCAGCTTCCCTGGATTTCCACTCACGGACTCAGAGGCGGTAACACGGCTGCACAGGACATCATAATTTCATTAGTTTGGGTTTTGGGTGTTTTGGGGGTTCTTTTTTTTACAGAATTACAAAATTACAGAGCTGAGGCTTTCTACAGAATGTTGCATTGTATAAGGCATTGCCCGTCATACTCTGCCAAAACAAATTAGCAGCTGTCGCTGGGAGCAGATTCATTAGGACCCAAAGGAAATTACATCACTGTGAGCTGCTTCTACGTACTCATAAGCTCAGAAAAATGCCAGCATACTCTCAGGGAACCTTGGGGAAACAGTCCTGATCTTTACCACTCTTTATCAAGTGGTTCTTGATGATACCTCTATTTTCTTATTTTAGGCAGAATAATAATTGCAAAAAGCTTGAAGATGAGGCTAGAAACAAAGATTTACAAAGGAAAAAAAAGATCATGACAGAAAGAAAGAAAATGGGAACCACATACAACAACTGCAGGGAAGGATTTTTAACACCCATATGCGTATCCCTGCAGCTGCTTTATCAATGTTTACAAAGAAAGAAGCGCAGGATTTATTAAAGGAAAAAAATGTTGCAAACCCATTTTCACCTCGGAGGGCATGATTTTTCTGAACTCTTGTGATAGTCACTTGCAACTTAATGGTAAGGGAAAGGGAGGGACCGTCATCCGCCTGCTCTGAGGGCAGAGGTGTTACTAACCCTGACGAAGCAGGGCTTGTCCCGAAGAGACACCCACCAGTCAGCTCCTCAGAGCAGGAAAGCGTGGCACAGGCTAGTGGTGAACACCAAACCAGAGTCAGAATAGCACCCCAGCCACTCACACAGTCCCCAAACCCAGGACACACCAATGCTTCACCTGTAGGTCTGTGCTCCACTCATCAGTGTTCTGTCCCCTGCTTGATCTCCCTGAAGACCAGGACCTCCTTGATCTCTCCTCTCTCTGCAAGAGGCAGGGGCCGGGGGCAGGCCACCCTCTCACCCTCCCATCGCCTCTCTCCCAGCAGCACTTCTCCATCTCACCCTGCATGGGGTTAGTGGGGGTCCTGAAGTGGCTAGAAGGCTGCAGTGAGGCTAGAAGTCCAGGAGATCAAGGAAAAGAGGGCTTCAGCACCCACAGCAACACCTTGTTTAAAAAGCCTTTATGAAAAAGATGTCTCCCTCTCTCTGCTTTCTCCCTCACCGCTTCCCAGCAAATCCCAGTCACCTGAGGAGCACCAGGCTAGTGGGGAAGAAGGGGAACGGGAGAGAAGGAGAGGAGAGAAGACAGGTCCCAGCCCCTGTGTCCTGCCCTGATAAAGCTACTGCACCCGTACCCAAAAGCCTGACCGTACCATCGTCACCAAACACGTGTGGTGCCACATTCACCCTAACCATGCAAAATCCACCCCAACAGCTGGCCAAGGATTCTCCACTTCGGAAAAAATGCCCACATTATCATTATATATAAACTACATCAAAACCAGCAACATTTTCTATGGGAGAATATCGGTTTATTGAAGATTTCCCATTTATTGCTAGGACAACTGGAAGATGTTACTTCAGGTGGATCACATACACCAGAATACATTTTTTAAAAGTCAATCCAACACGGCACTGTAGCTCCTTACCCTGGGACCTCCTTGTCCTGGGTCAGATGCTTGTTCCCTTGCAGGAACGATGTTTTCCAGGCAGCTTCACTTCACAGAATACAAAGCAGGTTTCCTTCTGATGAGGCTCTCCAGTGCCTCTTGGACATTTAATTATGGGAGAAGGGTCTCAGATAATGAAATGGGAACACCATGCTCCTGAACTATAACTTCTGAAAAGCAATACACTGTGGTAGGGAAATGCAATTTAATTTTGAACTGACTCAGGAATTTCCCATGGAACATTAATTCTATTTTCTGCTCACCTCTGAATGTCACTCTATTTTTCTCTTTCAGTTTAGGAAGCTTATAAAAGGTGCAGCGAACCTCTGCTTCCAAATCCGTGGATTCCTCCTCCCTCCTGCCTTTTGCCATAGCCCTGGGGAGAGCGCGCACTGCCTGAAAACAGAAGCCTATTGTGCCAAGTCTTATCAGAGGTCGATGCCTAGCCACAGCAACTGCTATCTAGACACCCAACACTGAAAAGAAATAAAGGTATTTCCACCCCCTTCAGGTTTGCAGGGGCTCCGAGAGCTCACACAACTTGCCCGAAGCTACACAGGATCCTGTGCAAGAGCCAGAAACTAACCACAGCTTTGCTAAGCCCCACTGCAAGTTTTTACTCATCTTGACATGTTTTGTTTCAAAGTTCTTCCACTTCAATACCAAAACAAATATTGCCGTGATGCCTTAATATAAGTAACTGTTGGCCTGGAAATAGAGCATGGCAGTGAAACGTTTAGCTAGCCTGAGCTAGCTGAAAGAACACCCAACTAGTACAAACTATAAGAGAACTGACTTGAAGTTGTTATTTCTCACCCTAGCAGTAGTTTTTTTTCTAGATTTACCATACAGGTTATATATTTCCTTCTTCTCCATCCCCTGCATTTAGCCACACAGAAAACACTTCACGGCAGATTTGCTCACCCAAATATATCCAGATTTTTTTCAAAATTCGGGTAAACTGAACTGAATCAAATGAAAGAAAGATCACAAAACATACCAGGCACATCATCTTTCCTTCAAACAGAGGAAACATTTCTATTTTAGTTCACCCAGTTCCACATATTTTTCAAGGCACAGACTGACATTATGTGAGCCTCTTCGGCACTGATATCTAGAACCAAAAATGTTAGGCGTTTCAGTTATCCACAGACAGCACCTACTTCCTACAGTTATTCCGGGGCAGTACTAACATGTCAGGAATTCTGAGTATGTTTGGGTGAACTGCCACCAAATCCACAGTTAGGAGCTCCTCTACTATAAGTGTAAAAACACGCGTGCCCAGAATAAATGGAAAAAACAATGCTGGCGTTTAGGCAGTTCTCATTCAGGTGAAACTCTCAGAATAAAAGTTCTTGCTGTATCACAAATATTCCATCTAACTTCCCACTCAGTTTCTGATATTTCAAAATCCTTTTGGTCACAGGAACACCGCAACTTCACTAAAAATATTTGAGAAAGAGTCTCAAAATACCATTGGTCAATGAAGTGCTATATCTGCTAGATACTGAAATTACTTCTGGTAAGTTGTAAAAAGAACACGACAGCCTGAATCCTCTTTTACTCACAAACTCACTTTTTAAAAGTGAGGACTATCAGGGTAATGTGCACGTTTTTTAATTACTGCTAGAAGGACTTTGTTCAGAGAAAACAAAAGGGTCAAAATGTTAAAAAAATACCCAATCAAAACCAAACGCCAAGTAAAAGCATTATTTGGAAACAAACGAACAGAAAGGTTAAATGTAATTAACCCTGTGTTGTGATCAAGTTCACACATGAGGAAAGAGCAGGTAAGTGAAACCATGGCCAAACAAGCATGCAAAAACATTGATTATATCCTCTCTAATGTGGAAAACAACTCTCTTTTCAACTTTGTAATAATAAGCAGCATTTCAAACACCATCTCCCACTAATGAAGAGCAAAAGTATTATAACACGATTCAGCTGATAGGAAAACAGCGTTCAAAACAGCAATGGTAAGATTATTAAAGCTCAAGACTCCTTAGGTTCACCAAGGCAAGTAACCTTGTGAGTTAACACTTCACCGAAGAACAAAGTTCAAACCATCCGTATGGGGAAACGGGGGGGAATAAATCACACAGGGAAAGTGTTATGTGAATATCTGCCTCATCCTACAGGAACTGCCGAGTGCCCTGAAAGCAGAAGCAAAGCCCAGAGGAATCACCCCAGCAAACGTATGGAAAGGCAAGCTTCCTACTTACCCTATGGTATGCACCATGATCTCTTTTGCCACTTTAGTAATTCCAAAGAATCCAGAATGGTGTTATTTTTTAAGGGAACGGGAGCCGTTAGAGGAGGCAGAGGCAAGCCGACAAGCAGAGCTTTGCGAGGAGCCAAGCGGAGAGGGATGAATTTAAACCCTGGCTCAAGATGCTGTGTGTTCTGCGTCTATCTTTAACTCGTAAATGATTTGGTTTCACATTCCTCTGAAGTCCTGCTGGCAGATGCCTTTGCAGAGCTTTACCAATCGCAGGCAGCCGGGCCCCCTCCCCTCCTCTCTCCCTTTTCCTCCCTCCCTCCCTCTCCCCCAAACCTGCCACTCCACCCCCATCTCCCCCATCCCCACCTCTCCTCCCTGCCACACACAGACAGGCACGGAGGCTTTGGCAGGCAGGATTTCACCCACTCCCAACCCCGGCTGCCCGCAGCAGGGAGCCTGCGGCACCGCCGGAGCCGCCGCCGGGCACCGGGCACCGGCTTCCCCGGAGGGAGCCCTCTGCTCCCCCCCCACCCCCCGCCAGCAGCTCGAACCGGGTCCCTGCCTTCGGAAAACCGCTGTGGTTGGGTGCGGGGGCAGCTGAAACCATCGCTTGTGGCCCCCAAAACCCCCAGGCAAAGTCTGTGGGTTTGTGTCCCGGAGTCGCCGATTGAATGGCGGTCAGGAGGAGGAGGGGAAGAGAAAGCCTTTCCTGGAGGGGACTCCCAAAAGCAACCGGCTTGAAGGGCTGGGGGGGAGGAAAGCCCAAGGAAACACTTCACCCTCTGTCACATCCACAGATGGATGGAGGGATCCACATATTTGCATGTTTGCAGCACTTCTGGTTGTGCAGAGAGCTTTACTGAGCAATGGCGTATAGGAAAAAAAAAACAACAAACAAACCCAAAACCCACAACAACAAAAAAAGATTTTACCAGATCTTAAACACAAAGCTTCTAAACATCCACTCTAAGTCAATTTGTGGCTCCTTACAGTAACAATGCATTGCCGTGTTGTTCAGAAGTCAGACTCTATAATAATGGGACTACTGATCAATGGCAGCATTCCAGGTGATTGAAGTGGGGAAAAAAATTCCTTGCACATTAACCCAGCAAGTGGGTATCCCTACCGGAGGCTTCAGGAGTCACTCCTGTTGACAAACCCCCCTGGCCCATAATAGCAGCCTTAGAAGCAGCCCTGGTTTTAATTTGTAAATGGGCATTCAGTTGAATAGTGCCAGAATACTGCTGTCTAGAGCGCCTTACCTCAGACACGGGTGCCAGGTCATAGAATCATAGAATCATAAAATCGTCTAGGTTGGAAGAGACCCTTGGGATCATCGAGTCCAACCATCTACCCTACTCTACAAAGTCCTCCCCTACACCATGTCCCTTAGCACTGCATCTAAACGGCCCTTAAACACAGCCAGGGACGGTGACTCCACCACCTCCCTGGGCAGCCTGTTCCAATGCCCGACCACTCTTTCGGTGAAAAATTCTTTCCTAATGTTCAGTCTAAACCTACCCTGTTGGAGCTTGAAGCCATTCCCTCTCATTCTGTCACTAATTACCTGTGAGAAGAGACCAGCACCAACCTCTCTACAGTGTCCTTTCACGAAGTTGTAGAGAGTGATGAGGTCTCCCCTCAGCCTCCTCTTCCTCAAACTAAACAGTCCCAGCTCCCTCAGCCGCTCCTCATACGATTTGTTTTCCAGCCCCCTCACCAGCTTTGTTGCCCTCAATGGAACAAGCCACAAGACAGCATGTAAAACATTATGAGTTATTGAGTGCTTTCAATGGAAACTGGAAGATAGCAATGGGCAGTCACACCAATTCAAACAGAACGATGTGGTACATGTCTCTGGTTTAAAGTCTGAGCTGCTGCCGAGAGGGGTCCATACCCGGGGCTGCAGCCAAGCAAGCAGAGAGCACAGGTCGGGGGGTGGGGGGGAGCAAGATCAGGCTGTGCCCAGAAGCACCCAGCTACAAACATGGTTTATAAATGCCTTGCCAATGCCCTATCTGATGAGGCATTACACTTTTCAGAGCACTGGTGTTGAGAGGCTAGTCCCATTTAGTAGTAAAAATAATCATGTGTTTACTTCGGGCTAATGAAAGAAATGGCTCAAACAGGAAAATGCCTAAAGGAGGGTAAAACAATCGTTCAAAGGGCTGGATATTAGTGTGCATGAAGGAAGCCTGCATTTCATCGCCTGCCAGCTACTCTTCATGATGCTGTCTGATAGCATGCATACAAATATGTGCTTGGTAACATATATATAACATACAGATATAAGCTTTGATAAAAGCAGGAACTCCACAGCCATTTTCCTGGTCAGTCCCACAGGCAGGAAGGCAAGAGCTCTTCCTAACCTGGAGTCAGCTCAGATTCATGGGCCTGGAAAAGTTGCCAGCAACATACAAATATTAAAGAATAAACTAGCTGATGACTCCTGAAAAGTTGAAAGATTTCTTTTGAATCACTCACCTTTGTTACTCAGACCTCAGTATGTTTAATGCCTGCCTTTCAGACCACTTCAAACACTCCAGCAAGAGAAAAACATGCCATGGACTTCCTGCCAGACAGGGAGGAAGTCACTTCACTTCTTTGCCTCGGGTCCTAAAACTCTGGATTGCTGATAGGAGGGTTCAGGGAATGTGTCTATTACAGTGAATTGCAGTGAATTGCAGAAAGGCTGCCTGGCACCGCTTTCTGATGGAGCCACCTCAAAGACTGCCACAAATCTGTCAGAGCAGAGAAAGTCACTGAGCCACAGTGTCTCCCATTCAAATGGATGAACTTCATAAAATACAATACCTCAAATAAGGTTTTTTTCAATTGTTTTGTAAGGATGTCAGACTCGGAAGGGCAGATAATCACTAGAGGCAGAGATCAAGTGTTAACATGAGGTCTTAAAAAGCACAGGGCTTCAGATGCTCAGAGAGACAAAAGAGAAAGAACAAAGAAAAGACATGCTTTTGTGGCTGAGGGCTCCTTTTTAATTAGGGCAACAAGGAAGGAAGCAAGAAGCTCCCCATGGAAGAAAGTGTGATGGACAAATGTGGTGATTCAGAAGGGAAGTCATGAACAGGAAGGATTAAGATTGAGCTTTTTCTAGGACTCCGACCTACCTCTAGAGAGTGCTTAAGTGTGGGGAAAAACAAAGGCAGGGAAATCCACACAAGCACGTCCACGCTTTTATCTGAACTTGTGTATTTCCCTTGCTAGATACAGGGAAGAAGAGATTTGGGTATGGATCCTCTAAAAGAACACTTAAAGTGTTTGCTTCCCGTGCCTCTTAAGAGGTTATTTATAAACTTAAGAGTATGTGGGAGGTGGAGCTTTGGGAAACAGGATGCTGGAAATTACTGGGAAACCTTGGATGTCAAAATGGACAGCATGATCCCATTCCCATGAATGGGACAGTCAGAGGTCGTATGTCCAAAAGCCGTATCACATTAAGCCAAAGGAGAAGACAGGTGTCTGGTTTCCTCAGATGAAGAGATGTGCAATAATACCAGTGTCTAACGTGCAATGCCAAGTGTACAGCTGGGAGAGACTTACCACAGCCGTGAGAGGGAATACTGCTTTTTCTCTCTCAGCAGGGTCTGTTGCGTAAAACCACCCCAAGTGTAATAGATCAGAGCCCTCTGTGGCATTATATTTGAGATATGTGAGTATCTACCAATAGCAAGCTCTTGTGGAGGAGCGGGAGCTGGAGCTGGCGTGGGAGCAGAGAAGCTGAGGGAGCAGGGTGGAGCGCAGAGTAATTTGGTACCAGTGACAAGTGTAAATATGTAGCATGTTTGGAGCTGTGTGACTTCCTACCCATTCCCAATTTAGCCCAGTGCCCGAGAGGCATCGTCTGTCCCTTCACGTTTAGCTATTTTTAATGCGCACAGAATTTGCTCTTTGTCTTCCCTTGTCTGTCAGCGTCTTGAATTCATTTGTCTTGGCAGTCTTAAGATTTGGGCTTACTGGGACAGGCAGCATCTTCTACCCTACGGGCTCAGTCCTTCTAGGTCTTACTCAGAGTGCTTCATGCTCTTAGGAATAATCTCGTTAACCTCTGCAGATGATTTCAGCATGGGCTTGTTCAAGAGGAAGAGCTTTGAGCAGGGGACTCCCATTGCATTGACAGGAACCCAGTTCCTGCCTGTCACTGGGGACCCAGCACTCACTTTATTCCATATTGCTCAACCTACACACCCACCACCTCCCCCAGCCTACCTCAGTCTTCTTCCCTGTTTCCTTGTTCCTATAGTTTGCTCGAATTTTTTTGACAAACCCATAGTTTAAACCACTGTTTACCATTGCATGCAAGCACTTCACAAGAGCCAGGATATGAAGGGCTTGGCTTTACTTTTCTACATATGAACAAAGTACAAACATTAATTATGTACAATTAAACAAACTAAGAGAACTCCGTGCACTTGCCTGGTTCTCTGTATAATCAAACCGTTATTTACCAGATGTATTTTCGAGTTTACTTGAAAAATACCTAAGAGGACACCTTGAACAATTCTGCTTCCACTTATCTCTAATCCAAACACTACAGGAGAAAGACCACTCTTTTTGTTAGATGTCCAAATTGATCAGCAAAGTGAAGATCTCTGAGATATAATAAAATAAAAGTTTTTTAAAAAATTAGTTTTGTACATAAATGGTTTCATTTTACCACACTGAAAGGAAAATATTTTCCTAAAAATAATAATGATAAAATAGACAGGTAAACCTAATCCCACACAGTGCTGAGTCCTGGAAAAGTCTTTCCTGGTCTGATGGCACTCATAGATAAATAAAAAGACTGTATCATCCATTATTGGTTCCCTACCTGAAAACAGGCTGAACTTGAAAGGTTTAAAGTGACAGCTACAGTTCATTAAAGTTGGCTGGTGAGCAGTGCATCTGATGAAGATTGTTTTCCTAAGGATTTATGATCCTTTGCTATTTACTGTTCCCAACGGCAGTAATCCCCATTTCCTCTAAACTCTCGCAACCGCTCCTACCCCTCAGGACACGAGCGTTGCCCACCTGCACTTTCAGCTTCTTTTAAGGTACCATGCACCAACCTGCGCTGCCAACTCCCCGATAATCCTTTTCATTTCCCCAGCCTTCCTCAGTTGTCCTTCTCCCAGGTGTGCCCTAATCAGTACTCCCACCCTCTTCCACACACCCTTGTGTACTTTCTCCCTACCTGAGCAAAAAGCCAGCAAGCAGGTCGTGCAGCTGGTTCAGAGCTCTGTGTGCTCAGAATGACCACCCAACACAACGCAAGGGCTGCTTCCAGAGGGGAATGTTGCCTGTCCTGTCCTTACTGGGGTGCTGTCCTGAATCCCGCTCCACGAGAGCCAAGCAGGATCAGTTACAGCTGAGATTTCTTCCTCCGTGTTAAATATAGCAGAAGGTGTCGAATGAGTTCAAAACTACTGGCCGTGTCCCGCAGCGTGAGACAAACAAACATAGCATGATTGCTCCTTACAAAACCAAACTCAGAAGGGAAATAAAATAAACAAACGCCCCGCGTGCCAGCTACAAAGATTCATGACACAGCCTTTGCTCCCGCACGAGATGCTCTTTGTCTCCTCGATGGTAATAACCCTCTACTGATTTGAAGGCTTCATGTTCTCCAAGCGAGTATACAAACGGTAGCAAAGATTGCTAATTAAGAAAGTTCATCGCAGCCTGCTCCTGAAAAGAATAACTGAAATGTTTGTGAAAGTAAAGATCACAACATCAAAATTTGTCTTGTCATAACTTTCTCCTGAAATTCATGTCCTGATTCTTGAAATTATGAAATGAATTGAGTATTTTTGTTATGGCTTTGTTACCCCATCTCACTCCAGCACCTCGGCTTCATTGCAGTGCTATATTCTACACTGAAAAAAGGTTTCCAGTAAGTTATTTCATAAAAATGCCATAAACGTTATGCATTTATATTTGCCTGGACAGACAACCACAGGTCTTTCGTGGAAATTTGGCCAGTGCCTCAAGTGTGCGTGCAGGCAGACATGCATGTGGATGGAGTGACACACACACACTTTTTTCAGAACTGGAAGAGGATAATCTAGGAAACAGATTCCCTGTTCAGTTGAGCCAAAGGCAGGAACAATCCCCTTTCATTCATCCCACATACCACCGAAAACCCCTCCCGCTCTAAAATAAAACTCACTTTATTCAACCCTCCAGATTAAAACCTTGGGAAAAAGGGGAAGTGACTTTTTTTTTTTTTTTTCTTCAAGAAAAAATACATAGCAAGAACACAGGAGGAGGCCTGGAAGTCTCAGGAACAGCTAATGAGAGCTGGAGCATTAATATATAGGCCAACAACAGGAATCCCATCAGATGAGTTATGTAAAAGCAAGCAGCATCTGACTTGCTCTCTGAAACGCACCAGTGCTCTGCAGGGGCTGGGGTGGGTGTCTCTGCCACACAGCCCTCTCCATCCCCCTCCATCCTGGCCCCACGGTGCCCACAGACCCCTCGGGCCTGGGGGGGTTGTCTCAGTGCCTGCTGGAGGTATGCCGGAGGAAGGGGAGAGGTGAGATCAGCCAGAGGGTCTGGGCTTGGGAGACAGCCTGGGAGAAGCTTGTCCTACTGCTCCCTCTGCTGTACCCATCCTGTGGAGAAATCCCAAATGTCAGTGCCAGAAGCTGGGATAAGGGATGGCAGCTTCCAGCGAGCAATCTGTGGGTAGTACAGACTTGGGAACGGGATAAAGCCACAGCTGATGAGGAAGAAACCACCATCACACTCAGGAGATGGCACGACACGGATCTTCGTGCGTTTAACGTATCAAACCTTTTTTTGCTCTTAACCTGCCCGTGTCATTCTTAGGAAAATAATGCCTCTCCTTGGGCACGGTCGTTTCCCTTTATTACACATATTTAGACAATGATCTCATCTTGGGGGATGGATGGGTGTCAGGATCAGCCACAGAGAAAGGCTCACGAAGCTCCTGGAGCAGGGCTGCCAGCAGCAATGTTAGGCAACGCAGGCAGCAAACAGGGAGAAACACCCCACCTGGGAGTCACGTCAGTGCCACGCTGAATTTAAACAACATGAAGCATAGGCAGAAAAAGGGGGAAAACGGCTTGTGAAGTCAATCAATCATGTGGGAATTATCAATCTGACTGTCAGAGAGAATGGGGATTTTTTAACCCACGACCACCCGAACGCAACTCCAGTCAATACTCCCACCCTGTACACGATTTCTGAGGGCTGAGAAATTGGCAGCACTGGGTACCACCGGTAAAAGGCATTTGCAGAAGCTATGAAAGCCTTTCTTTGAACACAGTGAAAACTTGCACCCCAGGAAAAATACGTATTTTCAAACACTCAAATGTTACAATGTGCTGTTTCCGGTCTTCAGAGCAGTATTTCAGTTAATCTACACTTTCCTTTTAGCACTGATTTATGGAAATCCAAACTAGAGTAGAAAACATTTCAAAGGAAGAAATCCTTCTCAAGCACTTTTCCCTGAGAAGGTGCATACTCATCAGAATAGGGAGGAATTACAAGAAGAATCAGCAGTTTCAGGAAAAGTGGGCACTTTCCATAGTAAAAGAGTCTTAAAGGCTGGAACGCAATGTTAGGTCTTTGAAAGACCAGTCATACACTTATCTTAAACCTTCTGGAGAATTTCAGGAACTTTATGTAACTTTTGTTAGAAACCAAATAAAAAACCTTCCCAATACCGATATGAGATTAAAAAAATTACTCAGTGAATTCCAGAAAGGCAATGTTAACCGAATAACTGCATTCCCTTTTTTCTCCATGCTCCAAGTTTTATTTCCTTTTATATTATTGAACATCTACCAGCTAATGAAAATACCGAAAACCAGATTTTATGATATAACATGGTGATAAAGTGAATTACATTTAAATGTCAATGGGATCTATGGAAGAGAGTAAATGTGGAAGAAACTCATTCAGTAATTTTAAAGTTCTGAATAATTAGGATGGCATTTTCAAATGCACTTGGTCATGACCTAATTCCGCCCTAAATTCTTCAATTCTAGTTTTTGCAAAGCTATGGGAGCCGTGCAATACTACAGCAGTACCAGAACTACTGCAGCAGTATTGAGCCCTGCTCAAAAATCCCACCCCTAAATGAGTGGCTCCAGCGAATCCTTGACCTGATGATTTGGGGTAGAATCCATCCCATTCTTTTCCAAGGCACTACTCTGGATTTACATAAATGCAAACAAATGCAGTTTGGCCTCAGGACTGCCACAATGCACCTAATTCACCCAGTTTACATGAAAGAAGCTGGAATGGAGATGAAAATATAAACTAAACTGACAACTTCCACAGGAAACTGCGATATTGAAAAATATTTTATCTGTAGCAATCCAATAATAATTACAAATTACTTTGACGTTGTCCTGTGAAGTATTATGACAAACAGCCTGCAAATATACAATGTGCATGACACAGAAACAGAGCACAGGTCTGGAGACACGGTCTATTCACTGTAAGATAGAACAAAGCTGCTTTGAATAAACATGCTCTTCATTATAGCACTCCCTCCCATCTTTCCAAATTCATCACATTTATCCCCAAATAAAAGAAATATTTTTTTTGCTTTGTTCAGAAAAGCGTATGCTTTATCTGAGAGCCTCAGACATTACAGCATAAATTATTTGTAGTTCTTGCTACAAAAAGTCTTGCTCCAGGACTTTGTGACTGAACACTGACTACCTGAGGGAAATCAAATTAACAGCAGCTCAGACAGAACTATTAAAGGCATGTTTTCCCCTATGTACAGTAGTCTGTTAACGTATCCACAGGCACCAAGAGGGCGAGGATAAAGCAAGGACATTTCTCTGAACCATCACTATCTTTCACATTACTGTCTATTTTTGTGGAGGAGCCATAGACGTAGTGATATTGATAGGCACTGAGGTTCCCCAAGCCTCAACTCAAGCATGCAGATTTTACAGCCACACACACTATGAAGACACCAGCTTCCAAAATAAATCAAGCAAGCTTTTTGCTCAAGACTACAGAGGTAACTGCAAGGTTGTTTCTGGTTGTAAGCGTAAGGGTGCAAGGAAGTGGTGCACCAAAAGCCTCTCATGTTACTGTTTTTAGAGGAGGGCAAATACACATTATCAAAATGTTCAGGATGGGGAGGACCTCTTTTTAATTGGGAACACTGCTCTGAAAGGCAGGCAGTCATGGAGTACTTGTGTCACGGAGATGACCACTCTGTGCCAATGCTGTTCAGGCATTACCTGAGGGGTGACTATGGCAGGGGCGGTGTGGGCTCACAGTTAAATAAAAGGCAGGCAGTCATGGAGTACTTGTGTCAATGGAGATCACCACTCTGTGCCAGTGCTGTTCAGGCGTTACCTGAGGGGTGACTATGGCAGGGGCGGTGTGGGCTCACAGTTAAATACCACGACAGCAGTGGAAGGAGACCTGATCTGCCACAGATTTGTTTAGTGAATTCACAGTTAAATACCACGACAGCAGTGGAAGGAGACCTGATCAGGTCTCAGATCTGCCACAGATTTGTTTAGTGAATGTGTGAATTTACAAATTTACCCACTTTCTATCTGCTTTGTCTACCTAGCCTTCAGTGGCTTTATGATGGGTGTCATGTCACAAGGTGCTTAGAGCAACTAGAACCTTGAGCTGGGACCTCCTAGCACTACTGTGACTAAAATACTGAAAATTGTTTAGGGAGCATTTTTATTCCATTTAGTAAATGGAAAAAATAACTAAGTAAAAGAAGAAAAAACGTAGCTTCCTTCAAAAGCCTCTTTAATCAGCCCCAGAATCTGAATCAATGCTGAGCACAAAGATTTAAATTTGGCTTAATGAAAACTGAATAGACCAAAAAACAACAAAAGAAGTCTCTTTACAAAAGGTATGGATTCGACCTAGCCAGTAAATAATTAAAGCTCCTCTCTGTTCCCTTCCATTTTCTATTTTAAGGCTTTTCATTATATGGGATCAAAGTCAGCGCGAGTTGGAGAGAGTTAGACGAATCCATCACGGAGACAGAATGAATGTATGATCTCATTCCCTGTGACAGCAGCCCGACGGTACCACCTGTTTGAACTCCAGCTCCTACCACTTCTGATGACACCGGCAATGTCAACCCTACAGCTTGAAATTCAAGGGGCTGTGCGGAAACTCCCTCCACCTAAGCAAATAAAACGAAAAGAACTGTAAATCTGGCATCAGGAATGCTACAGGCAAAAAGAGCAGCCATTGAAAGGGTTTGGACCCCGGGAAGAAACCACCAGGAGTCTCAGGAAATCAGCTGTATGAAGAAAGACCGATATTTGTTTGGAGAGGAGGCAGATGAGGAGGGAGATGATGAATGTAGGCTAGCTGTATAAAAATTATAAATAGTAAAAAGAAGGGAAATGAAACATTCATATTTATTTTCTCAGAAGGAAAAGAATATGCTGCAGTCAAAAGACAAAATAATTAATGAGATATGGAAGAAAAGTTACGCAGGGAGTTTAAAACTGACAGGCAAATTTAAAAGAGATTAAGGAAAATTCTGTTCTACCTTTTTAAACTTAAAGCATAGTTTACCCTGTGGAGCTGTCTGCAGCATAATATAATTGGGACCAAAAAGGACTATAAAAAAATATTCATTAGATTGTTAATGAATTCTGTTTGTTCCCATTAGAAACTCATTTGTTTTAAAAAGAAACAATACAATCCTTAATGAACCTTGCTTTTTTTAAGCAATAGAAGACAAACATTTATACCTCCCAACACAAGCAATGATTAAAAATCAGGGATTAAGACATTCCCCTTAAGGGGAATCCCCAAGGATTAAGAAAATCCCCCTTTTGTCACATTATCCCCTATGGGCTGGCCAGTTCCTGAGCGCTGTCAGGAACAATGCGTTGGGTCAGATCCAACCCGCCAATGTTTGCTTAACACTACAGTTCAATCAAGAGATTTCTGTCTCAAACTTTTGTTGAAGAAAAAAGATTACAGACTTGGGAGTATACCATAAAACTTTGCTTTCTAAACAACTTTTTGCTCTGTCTGCCAGTAGCTAGCAGCACTTGAAGGCAGCAAGAACACATCAACTCCACTCGCTTTGGTGTGTAAAAACACTTTGGCCTAGATTTGGGCCAAGATACATTATTTCACTTCGTTGAGCTGCTTGAGGTGTTCAACCCAAACTTGACTTCTGGTCTGCCACTGCATTAAGAGTATTTGCAGTTCTAGGAGTCTCAGGGTCCTCTAGCTGATGAAACCTGCCGCTATACTGTGATATGAGAATCAAATTGTAAAATTATTACAGATAACAAAAAAAAAAATAATCTCACTGCTACAAAATTTATGCAATTCATTTCTCGGAGTCTAGGAAGATGAAAACAAAGAAGCAGTTTAACACATCACGAGCTGAAAGAGCTATTTAAAAACATGCTCTAGATTAAGACTGTGTAGCAGGACCTTTCCCAGCGAGAAAATACACCCTGGGGATGAGTAGAGGCCCCAAACAGCAATGTCCTCCTGGGTGACCTCATTAGCATCTGATGTGTGGGAACATCTTCTTTAAATGTGTGATTCTCTTGTTTACTTTGAGACGGTTCTTTAATCAAATTCATAAGATTAGTTTCATTTGTACCAGACAGATAAATAAACCCACATTATTCAGGCCCAACAGCTCTTCAAATGAAAGAGAAAAAAAAAGAAAAAAAAGCCTGCAATAAAAAATTAGCTCAGAAGGGTTTTGATGCTTTATGTGGGAGTTAGCTGTATGTAGAATTGAACTGTATTTTCTTGGTTTAGCTGAACTAAGCTGTACTGACAAGAGCATGCTGAATTAGATCCGGTTGTAACCTGAGGTGAACCTGCAGGATAAACCTTACGTCATTGTATTGCTGCAGTTCTCTCTTTTTTTCCATGAGCAAACGTGGCTTCCTTCCCTCAGCCTCTGAAATGCCGTATCGGGTGTGCTGGCCATGGGGTAGAAGTCTAAATAGAGCATGTTTGGATTTATTCATTTCAGGCCTCTGGGAATGGAACTGAGCTACTAGGAGAGACTGAAGAAAGACTACAAAGGCATGAGGGAGGCAAAAGTGAAGATTTTTTAAAGATAACACAGAGTATTGAAATGTACCTGTGTTGAAAGACATTCACCCCCGTTTGTGATTTGGACTTTTGGATGTTTGCCTATCCAGGGTAACACCAGCCCCATGTTTCCCCCCCACAGGCGTGTAGGGACATCGCAGGGTAACTGACACTAACTGGTGATGATGCCAAGCCCTTTGTGGCTACAATATGTTAAAAATACTTGATTTCTACTGCACCGTTCACACGACTTTGTAGGATAAGATATAAGTCTCTTCCATGAAACTGAGGATTCCTCACAGTGAAGGACAATGACGACATAGGGTACTTGGCATGGCAATCCCCTCTGCCAAATTTCCATTACTGTATCATTGCTTCAGAGACATCACTGAGCAGGTAATACCACTTCTTACATTCTACCTTCCAGCCAGACCTACAAACCATGCTCTGCCTTCCTCCTTCAGATGTTTTTCTGAGCACAAATCTACTTTTTCTTTGTCAGAGTCAGCTGGAAGCCTCAATGGCACAAGGTAAATAGGCACATAACTCTGTATCATCTCAGCACCTCAAGGCTGCTCTCTCTGTTAGGATTATCACTGACTTTCTGTGGCATGGCTCACCACACAGGAACCCTCCCTGGATTAATCTGTATACTTACAGGAAAAGCAACTCAATTTGTAGTTGCACTAGCCAGGTAATAGATAGGCCCCTGCTCCATAGCACAAGCTCTTTGCCCACAGAGCCCTGGGAAGGAGACCTCTCCCTGCTCAATTGGAATGGAAGGACAGAAGAAAATTGATTCCGTCCATAGGTCTGGAAAGGAGAGGAAGACAAACCCTTCAGTGGACACCGCTGCTGACTGCAGAACCTGGATCACAACCCACGGGCTGATACACTGCCTGCCTTCATCATAAAACAAGTTGGCTGGAGAACAGGGGAGGTGCAGCAAGGACAAGGGATGCAGCCGGGCCGGGACAAGCCTACAGTCACCAAGCACATTTACAAATAACTGTCCTGCAGAACTATGAAATGAAAATCTCAGGCATTTTCTTTACTTTAAAAATGTTTTTCTTTCCTTTCACACTGGCAGTGGATAACATACAGTCTGTTTTGAGGACTTTCCACATTGTCAGGAATTACCTTGCTACTATAGGTTTCACCCTCTGATGAGGTATAGTGTTCAACGTTATTTTCCAACCCTGTCAAACTATTTGTTAAAAAAAAAAATCAGGTACATAACCTTTATAATTATTTTTCTCATGTATATTCAAGCTCATATGCAATGGAGATGTTCTGGAGACACCATGATTTTGTTTAATAAAAATATAAATCTCTATACAATTTCATCACTTCAGGCCTTGAATAACTGGAAATCCTCCTCCTACATAATTTCTCATGATTTCCTCTGTATAAATTCAATGTAAGAAGTGCATAGCTAAATTATGCAGGAATATAAACTTACATAACTCTTCGTAAGACAGAAGAACACAAAAAACACAGCAGCTTTAATAATTAGGAATATAGAGAAGTCCAACATAGAGATGAGGAAAAGATGATTTATAATTTTTCCTTTAGGTGGACAGTTTTACTAGTATTTAATTAGTATAAATACAAATAAATGTGAGAATATACTGTCATTCCTTAAGACATATGGAAACCAAGCGCTGGCAGAACTAATTATGAAGCAGCTATATGAACAAACATAAACATAATATGTAAAAAGGTCAATTTACATTAAGAGATCATCCACAGCTTGCCTTAGTTTACCCTCTTGGAGCAGCAGTGGATGGACCCGCATGGTTTACTGGTATCACTTACACACAAACTATAGTATTAGGCATCCGGAGTGAGCGTATGCAATTTCTTTCATTGCCTATCAGGAGGTTCATCAATAATCCACTCTTTACACCTTTTGGTAGTTTGCATTCTCCTTCCTCTCTTGGAGTAGAGTCTCACATTACCCACGCTGCCTTCTCCTACTCTCAATGCAAAAATCAGAAGGGAAATAAAACCCATCAATTCTCTGCTTGGCTTATTAAATCTCCCTCACACTGCTCATCATTCCCCGTGGCCCTGCAATTTGAGCTCTTAGCTCTCTACTTGCAGGGCTCTTTAATCCTTTCGCTTCCTGGCTGGATGGCTATGGGCAGATCCCAAGCACAATTTGCCCAACCCCTGGTCTCTTTTTTCTAGTCCCTGATAAAAATCTTTGCTCTCACTTCTGGTCTCTCCTACCTCTGCTGAAAAAGCAAAAAGCCTTTACAAGGTCACACATACGCCCTTAGATGGGTGTTCTTTGACTTGCAATGGAAACTACAGGATAGCACAAATGAACCTCGGGATCACGATGTGAGGCACTGTTGTTATAAATTAGAATTAGATACAACTAGAAATGGGGATTAAAGTGGGTTCATTAGCAAACGTCAGCTTTTCAGCACACTCCACATCCATGCATTTGGAAATTCTTGTTGCTGTACCTCATGTGAATTACAGTTTGCAGCTCCCTTGCACTGTTCTCCCATTAGGTGTGTGAATGAAGCATAGAAACAATTTGTTTTATCGCCTCCACTCTCACGAAAGAATTAAATTAAAAATAGCAATAAGGCATCATATTTAACAGGGCAGTAAAACAGAACTGTAATGATCATAGGCCCACTCCTTCCCTCCTATAGCAAATCCTGCAATGAGAGAGAGGCTGCAGCTCTGCTTGGGATCCTTCTACCAGATTTTGCCCTGAGAAAAGGTTTACTGAGAGGGAAGTCACCGTGGGAGAAGTCCCAAACCCACGCCTGCCCTCAGTGCTCAAGCCATTTGGTTGAAGGAGCTGATAATGTGCTTTGCTCCTCCACCTTGCTGGCAGCCCTTTTCCATGGTGATGGTCTTCTAGAAACACCTGCCAGCCCAGAAATCACGAGGGTCAATTTCTTGAGAAGGCTCTTTAATGTATAGGAGTTTTATTATAAACCTAATACAGGCTGTTATTTTTTGATTTTGGCTCCCCCACGGGTGGACAGTAGTACCAATATCCACCATCTGCCCACTCCTTTCCTACCATACAAGACATTGCAAGTCTACTCTTCAGGACACTGAAGGACTAGCAAAATAGCAGGAGATAACTTGTACTGCTGACATCTATTTGACAAAACTCATTTTTTTTCGAAACCAATGGGCATGAATCAGGTCCCTGCAAGACTGCAAACATTAATCTGAGTTAAAAAAAAAAAAAAAGGAACTAAAGATGCCATAGGAACATCTCTGTGCAACAATTCCTTTTAAGCAAATATTGCAGTAGTACTAGCAGAAGGAAAAATTTTGTCTGTGGTATGCAAACAATACCCAGCTAATTAGATTCCTCAGTTGATGCCTAAAATGCATGAACCTGTGCTCACGGTTGGATTTCCAAAATGCACAAAAATACTTATCTACATATCTTAAATCGCTGTAATATCTAAGGTGCAGGCACCTGGGAATAAAAAAAAAGGGAGGGGGGTGGTGACAATCTGGATAGGAACATGGTGTTTTGGCTGATTTAATTTGAACACTTTATACTTATATTTGGCCCCTGGTATTTAAGGGGTTTCTCTATAGAACACTCAAATAACAACAGCAGTATATCTTACAAGAAATATATGTGTGCCATTCCCATCAATGCTACTGGATTTATTGGTGAGGTGAGATTCACAATTCTGGCACAAAGGCCCTTGGCTTCCTGGAAGACAATGAGAATGTGAAGGAAGATTGAGGACAGAGGAGCTACCCAGGGGGACTTCTCTGCAGTCCTTCACACAGCACTCAGAGGAGATGTTTGCCAGCTGCAAAGAGGAAGATTTGGGATCAGGCTAGGGGAAAGGATCACGGGAGCACAGGTTCTGAGCACACAGCACTCACAACAGTTGCCAACCCCAACCCTGAAAAGCAGCAATGGGAGAGCCAGCTCCAAGTGTTAAATCCCTTCCAGCCCTTGGTGAGTGATCTGCTCAGTCTTATGATGCACATATTGGTCACACAGGAGTGGTGACCCTCTGAAAATTTTATGCTAAGGGTAGGAAAAGCAGTTAACATACTTCCTATAGTTTTTTGCACAAATGCCTACAGCTTCTCCATCTAATGGATACATAAATTACGCTTCAGTAACAGTGAATTTCATTACTGGAAAGAAAACATGAAACAATACAAGTTTTGCTAATGCAGAGTCACACGCAGAATGAGTGCTGTTGTGAAAGCTGTGTGCTCGGGATGTGTTAATTGCCAGGTCCCAGGAGCATTCCCTTTAGCATACTCCACACCTTCCTATATGACAGCCTTTATGACAGTGTGACGAGAGTCACTGACCCGTATTTTGAAGGTAGATTATTGCAGTTTAAGTTTCTAACATAATCATCAACTATAAGGTCATTTCTTAATAAAATTCTGCTGTGGCTTACTACGATTCTGCACCAGTAATAAATAACTACTTACCTTTAAGTTAGTCTGAAAATACTTTTCATAAGATTGAACCAGGCCCTTTTCACTAGAAAACAAGTATTTTTCACTTGAAAAATAATGAAGATGGCAGTTAGAGATTTATCGGTATCCTATATCCTGAAACCTTCTTAGCTGCAATTTATAAAAAAATATTTTGAATAAGCCAAAGAACATTGCAAATCCAGCCCCTTTACTGCTCTGTTCTACATCTCTGTTGGACAAATGGCATCAGGACACAAAAGCCATTGACCTCTTTGTTGAGGGTCACTGCATTTATGACATGACAGAAGTACCAGCAGAAGGAGTCACATACACTTAATTGTATAGGCTATTTGCACATAAAATAACCAAATGGTCAAACTAAATTAGCCTGGCAAACTCTATATCCGTAGTCTATAGACTACCACACAACTATCAAGAACTTGCAGATTAACTTGCTAGTAAGAGTTCAGAATAGTTTTCAAGCTCCTAGAAGTTCAGAAAAGGCCGATGAGTAGGTAATGAAATTGGTTTTTCTATCTGAAAACATGACACTTCATTAGTATGTGACAGAATTAATTTCTCCCTTTCCTAAAAAAGGCTTGTTTTTCTGTATACACTCAGGTTGGCAATTGCTTTTATTGTTCCACTAAGCTGTTCTACAATATCTTAAGAATTTTCCTGGGGCAAACTAAGAGAGCAAATTACTTTATAAGCAATTTTCCTTGAACTATTCTGTAGATAAATATCCTGTTCTCAACTTGAGCCTTTCCCTTCCACCTCCAGTGATGTCATTGTCCTGCATCTTCATTTTTTACTGCTGTGAGATCAAAAATTTTTTATCACCTGACTTCACCACATGAGCTGAGGATCATGACATGACATCAGAACACGACAACTACGTTCCACAGTTAGAAATCTCAGCCCTGTACACTACTACAGCCCTATACACTCTTATTTAGCTGCCTTTGTTGATTTTTTTGATGTTTTCTCACAGTTATTAAATTGGAGCCCCAAAAAATATTCATCTGCCAACAGAAACATAGAGTTCGTAATATGAATCTGCAAAGTCACTGTTTTCAGAGCATACATTTAAAGACAAATTATTATAAATGCTTTATATACCCAATTAAACCTGCATAGCAAAATACACTACATACCATAAGGGCAGTAGAATATGGTAGAACTTAAGTTGAATGTAAAGGCTGGGTAGGGCAGTAGTCCAGCCTACTCTCTGCTGGGTTACTTCTTACCCTACGGTTTTCATTTTTATTTGCAAAGCCAATTGCTGCTCCTTGCTTTAGTTGATACAATCCCAAAAGTGAGGTTCATCCCAACAAATGCATCCATTACAGTGCCTTAGAAAACCTACTTGGTCTCGACTAGTCCTTGCTTTCCATGCAGAGCAGCTACTTCACATCTGGCATTTTCAAAGGCATTTAATCTGGACCTCTCTCTGGGCACAAACTTTACAGATCTGAGCAAGGCAATGTTAAGGTAGGACTAAATACCTTCAAACACCCAATGACTATTTTTACCTTTTTAGCATGGATCCTGTTAAGGCTCTTAAGTATATGGAATTTCCATATGTTCTGCTCACCCAGACTTCAATGAGAATAAAAGGGACAAAAGACACATTTGTCAGGGTTTAATTTACTACATGAATTTTATGCATGGTCAGTTATACTACATAAAATAACCCTGATGTTGTTTCATGCATTTTGTACAGTCAGCTTTATCAGATAAAGTCTGAAGATTTGATTAAAATTTTAAAAGAACAACTACCTTTTAAGAAACAGCTTGAGTTAACGAAAGGGACAGTCTGATCATTCGGTGGCAATAAGATCATATTGTAGGTAAAGACAGCCTGAGCAGCTAAGCTATGGAAAAGCCTGCTTAAATGGTGAACATTTGATTGTAGTTTTTCTAATACATTCATGGAAAACTTAGCAATGCCAATTACAGCAAATATTGGGGCAAAACCCAAAAGACTGATTCAGTTTTGACTTTCATTTTATTCCATTTTACAGAGTAAAACAGCACGCTGGGTCTTGAAAAGGAGCAAATAAGAAGATTAAGATTTGTTATCCCAGAAGACAGTTTCTCCCTTCTACCTGGCAAAGACTGAAGAAGATGGGATGCCCAGGTTTTCTTAAATGCATGATCTGTATGATCTTCTTTTGTCGTCTTGCCCTCGTATGGCTTCCCTGGATATTTAGACAGGAACACTGAACACACCAAAACAACAGGAGACGTCATTTGCAGTCTTCTCATTGACTTCAAAGGATTGATAAACTGGCCATTTAAGATTAAAATATTTCTAAGAAGTAGTGAGAGATACTGTTGAGCAAAGGGCAGAGTCATGTTTGCCATCTTATTCTCTGCATTGCAGGTATTTATTTCATCCTCCATAAAGCAGACACCGCAACTACAGAACATATTCTGTAAAATCAAGTTCTATTTATGCCCTTGCCCACATTTAGCCTCAGTTAGAAAATATTTTTGAAATCCTCGAGTTCTACTCTGTTTCCTAGGGAAAGAAATATTTTTGAAATCCTCGAGTTCTACTCTAACTGTTTCCTAGGGAAAAAGTATTATATAAAACATAGTCACTTCCTGGGAAAATAACGACAGATCCTTAACAAAACTCATGAACTCTAAAGCTTTTAGAACAAGGTCTCTATTTTAGCCTACTATACCTGGGTAAGACATCATGGCTGAATCTTTGTCCAAAGCAGAAGACGGAATGTTGTGAACTGGAATTATATAGAAAATTCAGCAGAAAGAGGGCTGGAAGTTTGGACAAAGTCAGTTCAAAAGAGACTTGTCCGATACCAGGAGAGAAGGAAACAGAGATGGATTCCAGAAGCACACAAGCCATCTGAAGGTTTTTCATGCAGTCTAAAGTTTGCAAGGAAATTCACGATGGCAAACTTCAAAGAAGGGCAGAAATGAGCCTTGCTGTGTTCTGTTAAGTAGAGCCACTTAAGTACATACATATTTACAAGACATTGTAAAATTATACAATTTAACTCAGATTTTATTCCTGCATGCAGAATGCAGCTACGGCAAATGGGTCGTGAGTTATTTCCACTTAAGAATTACTTTTTTTTACTCAACTGACACCCATTAAAAATAGGTTTAAACTGGAGTCAGGTGAATGAGCATCTGATTTATTTTGACATATTTTATGCTAAGCTTCTGACCCTTATCTGAGGTAACAAAGTTCATCTGAATGCAAAGCAGAAAGGCATCTCTTAAACCACCATCTTGCAGCATGCATTTGTGGTAAGTATCATGTGCTCTTCTTCCGTTTCAGGGCAGAAACAAGTAGCAGAAGCCAACGCTGACTTTGATTCAAAGCAAAGTTTGCAGTGAAAACGGCCTAGGGAAGCTCACATAGGAGCACATCTCCATTGGGAAACTGGAAATTCTTCAGCTGTCTGAAGTATCCTACCAATCCTCTAGATAAACTAGAAAGCTCAAATCAAAATCAATGTCTATGCAAGGTTTTACCTTAATTTAACTCTGCCTGCTTACATTCAGATAGCGCAACCACCCTTTATAAAAAGTGGCCTAAGAAATCAACTTTCTGCTCACATGAAGTTTTTAGCTGTTCTTTGTAATTACTTTTGGAGCTCTTGCAAAGATATGTTGCTCTAAAATGAACCAATTAATTTCAGTAGTTTTATTGCCTTACTCCTGCTAAACACAGGCCAAATTTATAAGCCTGTAGAGGTCAACTTTTACCCTTTCATGTTCACATACATAGTTGAAACATGAACAAGACACATTTGCAGGGTCCAAATACTAAGTTTTGAAGTGAGATCATGGGAAAATGCACAGAAAACCATAGTTGGTGCAATGAAATTAATAAAGGAAAAAGAATATCAGGAAATGAGTATATTTCTTGACAGTAGACCTATTATGCTCTGGAACATTTTCCTGAGGGAAGTGGTAAGAACTCCATTACTTCAATAATTTAAAATTAGACCAACAAAAAAGTAGTAAATGTACAGCACAATATAGAATAACTCTATATAGGAAGGACAATGAAGTAGATGACTAATAAGTCTTTCTTTCTAACAGCTATGAATCATACAAGCACAGTTGTGGCTTGACATTGGAGTTTCTGTGCATGGATGGTAATGCAGACAGACAGGATCTCACAGGGTACTACTTGGCAATGGTTGGGGGAACCAATTCTTCATATGCAATAAACTATAAATACACATATTATTAGAGTGTCTGCCTAAATGCTACAGAGGGTTCATGTAATGATGCTTTACTCAGAATCCCCTCTCCCCCAAACAATAAAAGCAATGCTGGTTTCATTTTCATATGCACATTCATTTTGCTGGGACAGAACATCCTTAGCTGAGGAGAATATATTGAATCTAATTTATGAGCTGAGTGTTTAATGCGTAACAAGAGGTAAGAATTTTTGGTCACAGGTTACACCGTGTTTTACTTGAGTTTAATTCATTCTGTGTTCAAAGGCATATTTAAGACAAACATTTGATCTTTCGGGTACAAGTTCAATATTTTCACACAGAAGTTGAGAAGAGAAAGAAACACAGACTTTTTATTTGATTCTTCTGTTTTCCAATATTTTCTCTACTACTGTAGATAGGCAGGTGTTATTTGAGCTAATCCAGCCAGGCCAAGCTGCTTGACCCAAGCACTTTGTTGCAGCTCCGTGACATTCAGCCATCAGAGCAGTTATGCCATAACAGTGACATGCTGCCCGGAGTACAGACCAGGGGTTAAACACTGGCCACTACAGCAGTAGTTTGCAAATCAAAAGAGGGCAGAAGGAACAGTTTAAACTATATACAGGATGGTGTCGCAGATAAATCTGAACGTGATGTGACTTAATTTTGTTGAAAAGCAAGACTGGCTGAAACAAAGGCTACTGTAAAGGTCAAGGACCACAGGAAGTGAAACTTACCATGGTGCGTACTTTGCTTTTTCGTAATCACTTCCAACTACAAACTTGCAAACAACATACCAAAGAACTAAGGCAGCAATTTTCCTCAAACTATCTAGGAATTAGGGAGAGTAGGACAATATGTTCAAATATTTTTAAATCTTGCATTTCACCATTTTTGGAAGAAGTATGCTGAAGGAAAAAAAAAAAATCCATGTTTCTTCGAAGATACAGTCAGGCTGACATGAAACAGACTGAGGATGGTCCATCACACATGATGTCTTGACAGAAAGTAGCTTAACACTCAGGAGAAGTGGAGCAACAGGTGCTGCTTGTTGCACTTCAGAAACAATCTGTTTCATTTGCAGGGAGGTTATTTTGTCTTTCAAAGTCTTCCTGCAGTCTGAGCTCTCTGTGGGATGTTAGTCAGTTGAAGGACCATTTTTAACATCTGTGCATGGCACAGTCAATGAAATGATACATATCACTACTGTCTGAAAACAGTTTTATTTTCAGTGAAAGCTGTATGAATTGTTCCTATTTTTTCCAGCTTTCAAAATATTTGCCTTCAAAACATACTTCATGTTTTTTAATCTTTTTAACTACTGTGACTGAAGAAGGGGCAGAGTTAAAATAAAGACAGACAGAAGGCAAAACAAAAGGGAAAAATCTGGAAAGACATTAACTGAAAAATATCAAACACATCTCTTAATGTCCTATCCCCCCAAGCAGGAACTGTTAAACTCTCAGAATAACCTTCACCACAGAAGAGAAGCTATGGCTGACTGGCACTGACTGCTGAAGAGCGTGTTTTGTTGTTTTCCTGCAGCACAGGGAGCCAGGGCCCTGGGATGCTGAGCTGGTGACCAAATCCATAGGGTAGTCCTGAAGGGAAATGAGGGGGAATGCAGGGTGGGGTAGGATGGGTGAAAAGGAGAGTGAGGATGAGGAGATGCGATCATTAGAGGCTCTCACACCAGCTGGTGGAGTCCTTAAAGGCCCACCTTCAGTTGAGGTGTGGACTTCTGCTGTACACATGAGCATATCAGGACAACTTTACCCGTGAAAGATGTTCCTTTGCCATAGCAGGACCTGAAGATGCCTCAGCATTTCCTAGTACTGTCTGATGTCTTTATCATGCTAAAGAAGAAATGTCACATGTACCAAGAATGTTGCTTAAAAAAATCAGACCCGCACAAAACAAAGAGAAAGTACAGAACCGGTGAAAATCAATGAAATCTCGGCCTGACCTAACTGGCGTAACCCACTGACTTCAGCCAGCTACATAATCTGGGCACAAAAGCGGCAAAACAATATTTAGTGATTAACACCACAAACTGTATCATTAATCTTGCATATTTTGCCATTGTGAGCTGGAAAGCACAGGGAACCTTTAGTATGATGGGCACTGGTACCTTTCTCATACTTGCTGCCTTTCTGATTTTGATTATCTGATCACAGCTTTTCCCGACATGAACAACTTCCGAGGGACTGATTCCAGGATCACTCAAACTCACGTCGTTTTATCGACGTGAGTAATCCCACGATGTTCAGTGCAGTTACTTACATTAATAAGGACACACGACTCTTAAGTGATTGTAGGATCAGGGCCTTTGGGTTGTGAATAGTCATTGGCTTCTCTGACACTAACAGGTCATTGATAAACTGCAGTTTCCTTCACATCTGACAGAGGGCTACTCAGGTACACATACATCACTGTCATTTTTCTGTTACAACTTTTTAAAATGCAGAATCAGACTTAAAAGGCAATCAATAGCAATCCAATTGCGAGCACCTCTAATGAAGCGCAGCAGAAACAATTTGGTATTAGATTTTCACCTAAAAGGTCTCGGAAAACCCATTTCTCAGCACCACTTCATCTGCCCAAAAAGAAGATCAAGTTGTTTATCCCAGGCTCTGAGCCAGGGAGGATACACATATGCACTAAACCTCACTCACAGCAAGAAACTCCACTGGTTTGCACAGCACAGCTCTTTGCATAAAGTTATTGATGCCACAGATTGCTTGTCTTACTCACATCTATTCTTCAAGTATATATTTTTACTATTCTAACAATTATAATTAATTATAGTTGAAAGGACGCTGGTAACTATCAATTCTTAGAATTATTTCCAAAAGGAATTAAAAAAACATTTTTAAAAATTGAAAGCCTCTGCTAGGATACCCTGTCAATGTATCTATTGTATTCTTCACTCATGTTTGTGAATAATGACAGATTGGTAGCAGGGATATGGGTCAAGTTTAGAGCAAATTTCTCCACACCACTCTGACCATGCGCGGCAGCTCTCCCTGTTCCCTGACTCCTAATCCATCCTCAGCAAAGTCTGGAAGCCACAGTAGATTTGTATTTTGTCAAATACAGAAGAACATCATTAATTAGCTCTTTCTCCTGCTGTGGGAGCTAAAGATAAAGGCAGAATGAAACCTAACACACCAGTTGACTGAGCCTGTTTTCAGCTTTTCTTTCTTGAATAAATTTTCCAAACACACTTGTATCATAACTCTGCAATTCAAACTGTTCCATCCACAGCACAACTCAGAAGGAAGAGTTAGCAGTGATTTTCATTTGCCTTCTAAAATATGACTATTACTTTTTGGTTTTAGACGCTCAGTGAACATCCTATGATGCTTGACAGCCAAACGTGATTCCTATTCTCAGACACACAAGCTAGAAGAAGAGGAAGGAATAAAATAACACAATTAATTTCATCAATGAAAGCATGAAAAATACCAATAAGTGTATGCTGATGTAAAGTGGCTCATATCTCCTACACCCCAACTGAAAATCCATTATCTTTGCTCATAAAGCAGATTTGTGCACTTGACTTTCACTTCCTAGAATCAGTTAATTCAGATTAAGGGATACTGGTACATATGCAACTCTAATCCACACTACTATTCCTAACTCTTAAAAATTACTTTATTAAGCCCTAGATTCAAACTGGTCTGTGGTGTAACGGTATTGAAATGCTCTGGATGAGCTACTTGTTTGGTGGCTGATCTAATTCCGGATAAAAAATGTGCTTGAGACTAATTTTATTTTCAAAACAAAACGAAGAATATCAACGCAGACCACCCTGAAATCACAGTACTGGCTCAGATATTTGTGATTTTCGATTTTTACTTTTTTCTAATATATTTTATTTCCAAAGTTTTCTGTAATACCATAAAGGGTAACATTGTTTTAGTTTAAAATCTTGTACCATCTAGTAGCTGTATGTTAAAAGACAGTCTAGTATTTTGAGGGCTGGTAGTGTTGCAACAGGGCCTGAGAACTCCATCTCTCTGTGGAGAAGCCAGCAAGAGACTAAAGCCCAAAGCTTCTGTATTCATACTCCCAATTAACCACTAAAACTTTTACAGAAACTGTTTATTTACATGCAACAAAGAGTCTTTTTATCCCAACTGGTCTTCCTTGACTCTGAAAAGCCTCACAATCACACACAATCCACATCGTTGCAGTCTGGGAACTGTTACCAGCAGTGTCATAGAGCCTCTTTCCTTGATTTTAAGGTCAAAGATGTTTTATCTGGCCACTCAACAGAACAGAGCCTTCACCAGCAACTCATACACCTCTGGTGCCAGCAACACCAAGTCAGGTGTGTGATTGCTCTCTCGTTCTGAACGTTCCTCTGAGGTGACAGTCTAGGACCAAGAGCCAGTGAATGTCCTTCAGAGCGCACAAAGTGGTGTGTTTTTCTTACTGCTTACACTGAGAATGAAAAGGGGAACTGAGCCATGCATAAAACCAGCCCATCTGCTTGGTAATGCTTGTATTGGAATCAGGATCACTGTTCTTCTTACAACTGAAGACCAGCAGCAGCACCTGGGTTCACAGAAACCATAAGATGGCAAGAATGACTGTAGGTAAGAAAAGCTTCCTAAAGCCTGCAAACACAACAGAGTTTTGAAAAAAAAAAAAAAAAAAACCACCACCAAGCACCTTTCCAAACATGCAGTAGCAAATTGAGCCACTCTGGGAAAGGTGAAGCATCCACAAGAAGAACGTTGAAGAGGCAACTCTTGGAAAGGTTCACGTACCTCCCATTCAGAGAGATGAGTAGTTTGTAGCAGTGGGAGAGTGGGAGCAATCAAAAAGCAAGCTCTTACCTTGGCTCTACTGCAAGGAAGCACAGGGCTTAAAAAGACAGTAGCACTCGTTAATAGGGTTCCAAATGAGAAATGCCAGGATTCTTATGAAAACAGCTTATTTTTTAATACATGGGCTTGCACTGGCCCAAGAAGACAGACCAGTTGCGAACCAGAAAAGCAAAATACAAAGAAGAAAAAAGAATGACAGATCTCAATTCAAAAAGAAAAATCAATTAAATCTAGATTTAATGAAAAAAAATGAGTGAATTCATATTCATATAGCAAATCTTTCAAATTTATTTTGCAGATCACAGTAGTAAACTGACAGTTAAAAGCAAAAGCCAAAATTAAATGAACTGCTCTTCTATATATTTTGCAGCCATCAAAAGCTTTCAATATATTTATCGGTCTTTTCTTCTTCAGCTGAAACTTCATTTTTCAGCTTTCTTTAATCCTAGCTTTCCAGGATTAGCCCTTTCTTGGATCTTAATTGCTCTCATCCCACTTTCAACTAACATATATTTTGTTGCCCTGGAAGAAACATTGCTTGCTTAACAAGAGGAGCCACAAAAGGATTTTTAGTTTATTTTAAAACAACACTGCACTATTTCTACCTTTTTTTTTTCATGAATTGCCTTTACAAAGGTCATTAGAAAAATATATGATGTGCTATGTCAAAGGAAAGCTAGTCCATCAAAGAAAATGCTAATAGGCATATAGCCAGGACATTAAGATTGCAGAAATTACCACATTGTCTGTGGTTTACATTTATTTGCATGCATTCACTCATTCAGCGTGATCCTCTGCTGCAGCTTCATGACTTAAAGGTAAATTCAGTGGCACGATGATTACCGGGGGGTTGGGAGATTCCGTCACACAGGAGGTGAGCCCACGGAGAGGATGTGGGTGGGTCACGTCACACACGGGGCAGGGAAGAGATTTTTCTTCTGGGACCCTCTGCATAGGCTCCTCAGCTAGAAGGTGGGGGCCAGGTTTGAAAGCCTGTCAGAGACCATCAGCTCCAGGGAGCACTGATGAGATGTTCTTGGCATCTGGGGGAGGTCTGTAGCTCATTCTGCCTTGCAGGAAGGTTCAGCAGCTGTGGTGTGGGTAGGGTCATTAGTAATGCTGCATTCATGACTCATCTGTGAGTTATTCCCTTAAATACACACACAGAGACAGGAATTTTTGTTTCTCCAGGCTCCAAGTTGGTCAGGACCTTCAACATAAATGTGTATCAGTCTGCAAGAAAATTTATCATCTGACCTTGACGTGTTCCTTTCACTTTGAGAAAAGAGTACTGGTTCCATAGTTCCCTACTTGTAACAACAGTGAATGTATCTCAGAAGATAAGCCTTCACCACAAGGATATTTCCCAGTTACAGGGCATGCAAACGAAGAATAAGAGAGTCTCAAAAGAGAGCTGGGGAGCAAACAAAACCAAACAGCGGGAGTTTTAGCACATAAGTGCTTGAACTTGAGCTGAAAACTGAAATCTTCCATCAGCAAAATCTAAATGACGTACTTCATGAAAAGCCAAGATTAAGTCATGCAGAAAAAACGTATCACTTTCCAAGATGACTGTTTTTGTTTTGGGATAAACTGCATCTCTCTGGGCTGCTGGAACACCCCACTGGACTTCTAATTTCAGTGCCTTGTAGACTAGATCATGGGGCTGCTTTTGGACAGAGCATTATCTCAGCAGTAAATACAACCTCCCCACTGGGCACAGAAGTGACACGCCATGAAAGACCTTTCCTCTGGTCTGACTTACTGGGACACGTGGAGGAATGGACAAAGTGCTGCTCAGGAAGGGAAAAAAAATAATGAAATACAGACTGTGGTGAAAGACAACAAAGAATTTGGACAAGTCAAAATGTTTCACTTAAATCAGGAGTTTTTAAATGAAATGTTACGAGATTTCTGAATGGGAAGTTTCAGCTACAGTCTTTTGTTGATCAGTTGTTTCCACAGAAAGCAAATATTTTTTGCAAAACATTGCTTAGCACTGAAAATTATTTTTTTCAGTCACGCCAATTTCCTTCTTTTTGAATCAAATTCTTGTAAAATATGCTAGAATAAAAAGAAGCACAATGAAGTCCACCTTCAGATTCAATAATACAACAGTAAAATTTGGACTGGTCAGTTCTGATGCTTCTTTGTTTATTTCAGCGTCAATATTACATGCCTAAAATTCACTCGTACTGAATATTTGCAGGGGGAACAGGGAAAAATTCCCTGGTTTATTCTCTATGAAATGGCACAAGGTAAGAAATGCAAGTCAGGACTGAATTCAAATCCATGCGTTCTTAGACTCACAAGTGTTGCTGTTAATTGTCTAAAATATGAATGGTACCTCAAAAATATAACTCTATTGCTGATCTTTTTCAAAGATAAGACCCAGCAAATTGTTGGTTTTTTCCTACCCTAACAATGTGGGTTTGGTTCTTTAAAGCTCTGTGTTTTGTATGTGTGAGTTTTTCTTCCTCTCTTTTCATAACAGCTGCTTTTTTCTTTGCCTTGCTTTTGAGAACAGGCTATGCAATTTTTAGAAAATAAGCACTGCAAATGAATCATCAAATGATAGTAGTTAAGCTCCAGCCATTGTGGATGCTCCTGCTGAGGGGGAACACACTGGTTTACTCAGGCGCTCGTGCCGTATGGGTGGGTGACCTTTGGGACAGGATGTCCACGCTCAGGAGGTGCCTCTTCCACATCTACTGCAGGTTACGCGCGCCGTGCGGAAGAGGACAAAGCGCAGGTGAGCATCCCTCACCCAGTTCATATACCTTTGGTCAACACAAGCTTCAGCAGAGTAATCAAAACCAAAATACCAGCAGGGAAAGGACACTGCCATCTGGAAGAGGCACAATGAAATCACCCCCTGGCTCCTCGGGAGCCGTGCAGGGGTGTGAACAACAAGGTCACTTTAGCTGGGATGGCACAAAAGCACTACGCAATGGATTCCTTTCAACCCTGCTAATATCTTCTCAGGGAAAGGGGATTGTAGAGACTTTCTGCAGCCACAAACCTCTCCTTGTATATTTTACAACCAAATCCTGTATCTGGATTTAGCTCAGCGTAAGCTAACATAATCTTAAAGTCCTGGTGTATGCAGCAAAGCAAAAAAATCTTATTATGGCAATAAAATCGTGGCTGAGGTAAATATATTCAGCATCTCTACTTTCAGACATTTGTAACCTACTGAAAAATACTGTCCTTTGGTCTAAAGATTTCGTGTCTTGTCAGTTCAAAAGACTACTTAAAAACAAACAAGCAAAAAATGTTTGCCAGTTATTTTTGATCATCTGAAGTGCTTGGATAGGAAAATAAAAGAGGAAATAAGTGTATGAAACACAGAAGGTTGCAACTTATTATCACTCAGCCTTGAGAAGCCTTCCCGCTGCAACCAGGGGGTAACTTGGCACTTGGATCATGCTAAACCAGCTGGGATTGCACCCAGACTGCAATGGGAAGTCATCTCTAGTAGCAGCTCCCAATGTTTTCATGATGCCATTTTTTCCTACTTCGGCTGAAAAAGTTATAAAGGAGGTGTATTGACAGAAACAGAAGCATTTGTCATTTGACAGTGTTATTAAATAGATCTAAATCTGACAAAACCTCATCATTACTTTTAGCAGTGGCCAGTATCATCAGGGATGCGGTAGTTAAATACCACAGGAGACAAACTCACGTGGCTGGTAAATAAAACAATGGATGAGTTCCCACCTGCTTGGGACTTGAAGCCTCACAGGGAGAAACGGGCTGACAATACAAGTCCAACTGCAAGTGGGAAACGATCAAAGGACTGGAGCACCTCTCTTATGAGGAAAGGCTGAGAGACCTGGGTCTGTTTAGTTTGGGGGAGAAAAGATTGAGAGGGGATCTCATAAATATCTAAAGGACGGGTGGGTATCAAGAGGATGGAGCCAGGTTCTTCTCAGTGGTGCCCAGTGACAGGACGAGGGGCAACAGGTACAAGCTGGAACACAGGAAATTCGATCTCAATATGAGGAAAATCTTTACTTTGAGGGTGGCAGAGCACTGGAACAGGCTGCCCAAAGAGGTGGTGGAGTCTCCGTCTCTGGAGACATTCAAAACCTGCCTGAATGTGTTCCTGTCCAACCTGCTCTAGGTGACCCTGTTTTGGCACGGGGGTTGGACTAGAAGATCTCTGAAGGTTGCTTCCAACCCCAACCATGCTGTGATATGTTCATCCTGTCAAGTCACTGAGAACAGTTCTTGATGTTCAAAGTATTCCCCTCCTACTGAAACAAGTCACTTTGGGATTAATGCAGGCAGGAACCCCATGCCATTTGAAAGGGCCTCTGACCAGTGCAATCCATGTTCTTAGGACTTTGACTTTGACCTTTGACTTTGACCTTCTCTTTGTTGTTGTGGGGGTTTTTTTGTGATGCACTGTACAAATAATTCAAAAAAGCCTCCTGGATGTTGATTCCTTACCTTTTTTTTTTGCATTATCATTGTCTTCTCCCCTCCTCACCCCAAATTGCTAAGAAATCCAGTCACTCCACCTTTGCAGACATGCATGTATGTATGCATATAGTCAGGCATTTATTTCCCTTCTCTGATGGATGTGTAGTTTGATCCTGCCCCAGTGTACGTGCTGGGTGCTTCACTATTAATAGCTTCCCAGGGAACACCCTCGGAGTCAGGGCAGACCCCTCAAACATGACTTCAGTGGAGCTAAGAATCTACTGCCTAGACTGTGTGTTACACACTCCTGCTGCACGAGAAGGCACAGATTAGCTGTGCTGCTTTGTATTTTGCTGTAAAGCCTCCTAGACTGGACTTCTTTACTGCATTTCTTGGTAACTGTTCCATGCATTTTCTTTTTAAAAGGGAGATTTAAAAATAGAATATTAAAAAAACCCAATGGTAACAGTACAGTTACCAGTAACAAATGCTGCAGTTTTAGAAGCACCTGCTGTAGTTGCTTCTGTTAAGAGTATTTGGCAAATAGGAAAAAGCAATAGTTAACAAGCCAGTTAATACAGACGCACAGATGACATGGACCAGAGCCTTTTATGTCAAAATCCAGCTAAACACCTTAATATCTAATGACATTGATGAGTCATGAATAGTATGGAAGTGTGTGTTACCACCTTCCAAAACAAACTCATCGAACTCAGCTCTTGCAAGGTAGAGGAGGATTGTCTTATGTAAAAAAAAAAACAAAAAACCAAACCAAACAAACCAAAGACCCTCTCCAGGTCTGAGCTTCCAGTCTAACTTCTCACATAACATACACCAACAGATATTTCAATACTCAAGGACTGTGTATGAGTGTATGCTGGAGCTTCAATTTAAACAGATTAACAACATTTAGTAACATTTCACAAATTATGTCCCGATTGCTGGTATGTTCTACCCAAACACAAGTAGAAGTATGAGGTAAAGCATAAAGAGCAAAAATATCCTTACTGAATTTTTAACCACTTGTTAACAAAAGATTCATTGGACTTAGCCAAGCAGACAGCAAGAGGCCCAGGAAGCTTCACTGCTGTGAGGCTGCCAAAGACAAGTGATAAAATAAACATATTTCCTTTTTGTTTGGGGCTCTGTGAACAGTAAATTGTTCTTAAGTACTGCATTTTAAGACTACTAGAAAAATATAGATTGGCCCAGTATCTTAGTCCTTAAATTTAAATCGATGCCTGAAGAGTTAACTACAACAACATGCAAGCTTTGCTGTCATTTTAGTGGAAAAAAGTTGATAAAAAGAAAAGCAAGGGAAAGAAAAGACGACCACAAAAAACCAAACACCCTTTTCCCCCCTCCCAAAGCCCTGTGAGAGTCACCCAAATGGATGCTGGTCATTTGGGATAACTGGATCTGATGAAATAAGTTAGTTTTTCTGTGGCTTAGCAATGACAAGCATGTTGGTTGTCAGCAAATTGGGATGTAAATTGTATGTATAATACCAAAGGGACAACCACTGCTTTTTTTCCCCTCCGTTAGGCAGGGCCATGGAGAGTCATCTGATGAAAACAGTATGAAGTTCAAGTGCCCTGGACTTGGTTGGTTTCAGAACAGCTACCTCAGAAGCAATAAAATCAGGTCCTCTGTCCCCACCCTCCTCTTCTGCATTCTGACCGAGGCAGCGTGCCACAGGACCCACTGCGCTGCTCCATACCTTCCCCTTCCAAGTACCAACACTTCAGAAAAAGTGTTTTGGGCAAAAAAAATGGGAGGAAAGTGATGGCCCACCCACTGATGTCAAAGGAACGATAATATCCTGCTCCCTGTGGTAAATCTGCGTTTCCCCACCTGGCCAAAGGGACAGCCACCCGCTCAGTGCCGATGACCTGCCCACACACCACAGCTCCCCGGTTTCAGTCCGCAGTACCACAGTGCATGAAATTAAAAAGCTTCTGGTCAGCTCCAGATAACCATGACCATCTCGCAGATTTGGCAGGGGTTTTCAGCTTTCCTTCCATTGAGTAGTTTCAAGGTCTTGCAAAACACATGTCAGTGTATGTAGGGGAAATCTGAGTTTCAAGGACAAATCTTCTCGACAGCTGAGTAGTAAGATGAGATTGACTCATAGGCATCAAGTCTGCTGTGAAAGACAACTTCGTTTTTAAATATTTTTCCTCAGTTTTGAGCAGGAAACGTCATAGTGATATGGCACTACTTGGGTTTCTGCTAGTGTTATTTTATTTCTGTTTATTTTTTTTTTCCAAACTCCCATATTTTCCTAAGCCATGTCCTTAATTGGATGTTCAGACTAATGTGAGAGATGTATTAAAAATACATAAACAGCAGGATCATCAAACAGAGTATATGCAAAATGGTAGATCTGAGAAATATTTCCTGCTAAAACTTCAACTGTTAAATGTGTTTTGGTAGGCAAGGAAGACTCTGCAGCTTTTTTAACCATGAGGAAATCCAAAGGATTACATCAAATCATGTTACAGACACTGACAGATACAGGCTTTCAAGCAAAACAGCTGTCATTAAAGCTCCTGTGACTGCTTAGAATACATTGCTGCAGTCTCCTAAAAAATGAAACTGTGGGGGGAAAAAAAAAGAGTATCTTTAATCTATACTTCAGCTTCAGAACAGAGATGCAGCTCCATGTTTCTTCCTTTTCGTAAAAATAGACAAAAGCAACATGAACCATTTCTATGCCTTTGGTCATGAGCAAGGGGCCAAAAGCTGCAATATGTCCTCCAACAAGCATCCCCCTCCTAGCAGTGACCACAATCTCACACATACTTTCCTAGGACTGCGCTTTTCCATTTTAATTTTATTTAACAACAAAAACATCCAGACACCGCATAACTTCCTACCTTCCAAATATCTGCACAATTTGAAAGGAAGATTGTGAGCACGGGGTAGGGTGCCTGAAACAGCACCCGGTATCAATACAGCTGCTAAAATGCTGTTGTGTCCTTCCTTTCCTTGGGTGCCTGTAAAAGCTGTCCCTGCACATCTCCTACGGCACCAGCAGCCTGCCCCAGCCACCCAGGTTTGTGGTATTCTGTGTGACAACTACTGCAAATTATTTACTGAGATAATCTGCATGCTCATATGCCGACCGTGGCCAAGGTGCAGCAGCGGCTGAGAGATGACAGAGCTGCTTAAATCGAAGCACCTCTGGCAGAGGGGAGAGAAGATGCTTGGACTTGAAGAGGAGAGCAGCTCCGTGCTGGGGAGGGAGAGAGAGCAGCACGGGCACGGTGGGGCTGACTGTTCCATGGCGTGTTTCTGTCTATTTCTGGCAAGACAAGAAAACAGCTGGGTCCAGGACACACATAGAGATGACTGAAGGTCACAGAGAACTACCTAGAAGGAAGTGTCACCTCTAAACAGGCCTTTTTGCTGAAGTTTTGGTTAACCTCATGGCCTGAAGGTGGTCAACTTTGATCCAAGGTTCATGCCATTATATGGCACAGGACGGAGGACATAGCTAATGAGTTTTGTAAGTCTCAGCTCTCAAAAGCATCATTCAGGCCTGGTGCAATCTCTCCCTATGTTAGAATAACAGGATTGCCAACTTGTGTACTTCCCAATTTTATTTATGGCATAATACTTGCACAGAAATACGGACAAATATGCGTTAATGCCTTTAAAAGGAGCTTCCACAGGAAAGGCAAGACAAATCTAGCTGTACACATCCTAAACCTTCCCAGTTCGTATCCTGCCCAGAGAATCGGAGTCATTTATTGGGAAGCACATGCCTTTCCTCTCTGCCTCCACCCCCCCAAGGTCAGTACGCTCAAAGCCTTTCTTCTAGTCCTTCCATCTGGCTACTTGGTGAACTCCAGAGGCATTTGCATTGATGGCGCAGGACTTAACACTAGATCTGTCATATATGGTTAAGCTGCTGCTGGGCTAAGCTCCCTTTTTTATCCTGAGTGGTATTTTCTCTTTGAACTTTAGGAATTTATACAGTGTTTTATCCTTTCAAGTATCTCCACAAATTCTTCATAGGATCTACAGCACAGGCAGGGCCTTTTTATGACAGAAAGACACAGTAGGTTTCCATGCTCTGCAGTCACTGTAATATAGCCCATTGCTCCACTAAGCCCACTAACATTACATTAATTATTGGGAACAGAGCTTATGGTAAAGAAGCCATGGTCGTTTGTTCTGATAGTCAAGCACACCATCAAAAGTCTGATTGCCTACAACTAATCAAGAGAGTTTTATGATGTCCTACTACATGATTTCATGTGTTAAAAGAAAGGAAAAAAAAAAGAGAAAAAAGGAAGCCACAAATTGCACATACAATGTGCAATAACAATACTCCTGCTAGCTTCTTTTTAAAAGTAAGATGGCAACATTTAAGTGTAAATGCAAATAGCAATGATAATATGGGGCTCCTAGCCCCATGGAGCATTCCCCGTGAAAATACAGAACGGCATTACAATGGGATAAATGAAATACACCCTCCACCAAAACATGAAGGTATTCTACCTTTTCTTCTTCCTAAGAAGGATGACTGGCCTACCCATGGTGCAAAGAAATTTACTAAGTAGCTGCACTTTAAATTACTAATCTGGTACAACAGTTATTGTTTATCTCTTCTGTGCAAACAAGTTTCATGCAGTTGTCCATAACAATGCCGGTCTTAATATGACTACATTAAACAGGAGTCAGGAAGGAAAAATTAGCAAAGGGCCTTTTAGGGTAGAGCGATGTTCATGAACACTGATTTCTTTTAAATCTTCTGTATCCGTCTAGAGAAACAGGGACTACAAAAGTTAATACCTCTCATATTACAGTATTTGATAGTACGTATCACCTTTCTTTGCAGAAGGTTATACAGTGCAGCTTCCCATGTGCCTGTCTGCAGGCTTAAAACATACAGCCACTTACTTTCCTCTTTTTCAGTGCCAGCGCTTAACTGAGGATAAAGATATTCCTACCTCAGCAGACTCAGTAATAAAAAGGAAATTGGTGTCCTGTCTGTTGGCATAAACAGATACAGCTTGACCCTGCTACTGCTACCATTGATCTTCAGCCCATAAAGGTCTTCTCAAGCAAGTTCCTCACGTAAGGAGTCCCCTAAGGTCAAATGAGACCCTTTTCCTAAAGAAGCCTTTGCAAGATCAGTCCTGCAAAAGTAAGATCAGTTATGTTAAGAGAAAAAGAACTTAGCGGGAGCATGTACTAGTTTTCATTAACACAGTACAGTCCTCATCTGACAATCTGGAGTGTTTTTTTCCTCTTTTCCTCTCCCTTTTTCTTTTCCACTGGTTTCAGTTTTTTTCCTCTCTACCCTTCCCTTTTGCCCTTGCTTTCCTTCTCCTTTCACATCTCATTTTTCTCCATTCCACTTTTAACAATCCTCCTTCCTCCATCCTGTTTTTCTTTCCCTTTGCCCTCTCCCAGTCCTTTGGAGGATGGCAGCTGTGTTTCTTCTAACAGTCCCACCAGAAGCAGCTGAATGCAGGTGATAAGAAAACCGATAAAAACCACTTGAGACTTAAGGGTTACATTCCCCCTAATCTGCACACAGGGGAACGGGCTAAGGAGACGGGGATTAAATGAGTCGAAACTTGTGGAATTCCCACACAGGGGATTTAAATTTCTGTAGTTCCCATTAACTACTGCACACTACCATTAAACTGCTTGTTCTGGTTATTATTTAGAAAGGGAAAAAATGTGCAGAATCACATGATAAACACATCTGAAAGTCTAAAAGAAGAAGAAAAAGTTAGTAAAAGTGTGCACACCAAGCATTATACTCCTATCCTTCCATCCGATACTCAGAATGCACCAGGCATACTCATCATTTCCATTAAGGGAGCAAATACTGGCCTCTGAAGCCTACAGGAGTTTTTAATCATCTTTTGAAACCTGGGCCCTAAGAAATTACCTCATTATTGCTCCCCTTTAAAAAAGTCCTTTCATCGTACTCATTTTGGATGCCTTGCCAGGTAGGTCAGTCCCCACCAAAAGCCTGGTCCCATCCTTCAAGCCAAAAGGTACTCCCTGGGCATGCTGGCCCACTCAGCCTGCTGGCTTGCAAAATTTCTCTCTGCACTGTGTGCACCCCAGATGCCAGCGACCGCAGTACTTTATTTGGGAGTCACACAGACAGCTGCCATGTCATCAGGTTAAGCGTAAAGGGATTACATTAGGTCTGGTAAATATAATTTATTTCCAGGATACAAGCAAAGATTTTTCTTATCCCAGTAATTCCTGCTAATCTAACTTAAGGGTCCTAGAAACATAAAGCTTAATCTCTGCTTTTACACTGACAGTATCCAGAGCTCATTACAGATTTTACCAAAAATCGCAGATCCTTGGTTTGCCCTATCAGCTGAAGGAAAACTGCATCCATAGATCTTCCAGAATTTTATGGGGAGCCCAAGGCAATTTTCCCACTGGGTGTGGGATGCTACTCACCCTGCAATCCACTAGTGCTCTCTCCTAGTAAGGAGAGCCAGAGTTTCAAGCAAGACACCTCTGTGCCCTGAGACAGCAAGGCCAGGCAATTCTCCAGCATCACACTAATAAAATTAGGGAAATGGGCTCAAGGGAAATGGGCTTCTGCAACGAAATCCCTCTGCAGACAAGTCATCTAGCTGTTTTATGTCTCTTCTGTAGAGATGCAACTAATGTTTAAATCTTCAAAAGACTTAAAAGCGTTTAATTATCAATTATTATATGACCCGCGTGCATGTGTTAGCTGACTACCATCCGTGGAAGGGGTTTAGCATTTACTCTCGTGCCAACCACAAACCAAGATTTTGGAAGCTACGACCTATAATGAAAGTTTTGTTACGTTCTGTACTGGTAACTGATTTCCATGCAACTCTTGCTCCTGCTCAGTGAAGTATTTCATACTTCAAAATGCAATTTAAAAAAAAAAAAAAAAAGGTGGCATGCACAGATTTCCACTGATCTCAAGCTGTACTAGTAAACACGTCGGTAGAATCTGAGCTGGGAGCAAGCTTCAAGCAGTTTGTAAGGGGATTCACTGCAGTAAAGTGTCATTTTCCACATTCCCAGCTGTAATAATCAGAGCGCCTGGGCTCAAAAGACTAAATAGCCTCCTTTGTTTATTACATAATCTGCAAAACTGCAAGCAGAGAGCAACAAGGAAAGCACAGATCCTTCCTCTGAGCACTCAGACGGACCCCCTCCCCAAAAGAGCTCTCTCTTCAGGCTCAGGGCTTTTAGTACTCAGCCCTTCGCTTCGGCAACTTTGTGCAAATTGCAAAGATCCCTATTTATTATGCCCGTACATACAATTATCTACATCTACACGTATGTATGTGCTTTGCTGGCTGCCCACATTCAGGCCCATCTGTTAGGCTGGCGCTCTGCCCACCGAGAAGTTGGTCGGTCCGTTTCACTAAAGCGGAACTGTCAAGCCGTGATGGGCTTTGGTGGGCAGCCAAGAGCCCTTCTTTCTTTCTCCAGGGAGGCAAGGCTCCCAGCGCAACTCAAGGTTGTGTTGCACGCCACATGACCACGCTTCATTGACACGTCTGCCAAAGCAAAGAAGATTTCAAAAAGGGAAGAAAAGAGGAGAGCTGACTGGTACTTCAGCCTGTGATCAAGACCTACTTTGTGGCGGTGATTACCGTGGACAATGCTGCTGTGGCTCGGCGCAGGCCAAACCATCATTTAACTTTAGCTCTGGCACCAATCAAGTACAACAGGGCAATTGTGAGGAAACTCAATAGATGTAAATAGCCACTATACGGGGCAATTCTGAGAGGCATAAGGGCATATACAAATGGCCTACAAAAGGCAGCTCCTTTCACACGTGTCCAGGCTTGGTTGGTGAGCAACTACAGTTGCCCAGGAACCAGGGGTCAAGATGACAACAACATGCATCAGATCCTCAACTCAGCTCAAATCTTTCCAGGAAGATTATAATACCGCCTTGCACACACTGCTCCTTCTTACACTTCTGATTAAGGCTGATCTTTACTTTTCTACTTGCACTATGTTTCATCTTTATCACAGAGATGGGTTGTGGTTTACTTTTGGGGTTTAATCTTTTAATGGTAATAATTACATTCCAGAAAATGTTGCATTATGTTCTACTTTTCTTTTCCTCCGGTCATCTGTGGATTTAGACATTAGGAGGCTGCTTTGGGACCACTCGACGTGGCTCCTCCTCCTGGATGGAACCAGCTCACCCATCCTGTCTGGTGCCAAGCGTGATGCCAACTCGGTTCCACCTACCTGCACAAGCCAAGATGAACAGCTCAACGTGGTCTCACTGTTCAATGGATCTATTCACCCCTAAGTATGACAAACAAATTTCTGGCACTAAACCAGCAGCTCTTCTGTTCCCCATGAAGGCCCAAGGGCAAAATTATATCAGGCTTTTACTTAAACAGCATGGTCAAACTTCGCTGTAGAGGAGTTTTACCAGTTAAACGGGCCTCAGCTCACACCCGCTGTGTGAGGAGCTGGTGATTGGGAGGAAGGTCTGGCTGAACTTTTGAAAAGCCACGGATAATGCTGAAAGATTTCCTTTCTCCTGTTAATTTTCATCATGTCAGAAAAATCTGATGTTATGACTCTTACATCACAAAACAGTTTATAGAAGTCGCTGTCACATCACATTTTAATTGCTGTTACCTCTTTAGACAACAAAGCCAAGGCAGAGCTTGTCAGCGCCAAGAGAAAAGAAAATCAAGTGTGCTTCTGAAGTTTGAATCTCATTTTAGGCAAAATAAGCAGAGGCATCCAGACCACTACATGAGGAAATTCCACATGAATCTTCTACTTCATTTTTGCAGATCTCTACCCGTGGCTCTTCTGACATCTCCTCCAGCTAAGAAGATTAAAAAAGCCCAAATCATTTGAGATATTGCATTGCTTCTTGGCATCAATCTGGTAGAGGATTTAACTGAAAAGAGCCTTTATTTTTGTACTTTGTACGTTATAGGATGGAATTCTGTTAAGTTGTAATCTCTTTTGAACAATTATAAAAATCTCTGTACTTCCCTTTACAGGCTATTCTGGGCTATACAGAGCATCCTTATACAAATGCAGCCTCTGCACAATACAAGATACAGCTCAATATTTCCCTCCGAGTCCTTGTGGCATACAGACAGGTATGTGAACTGTCAGTGGCACTTTACATATGACCAGTGGATACAGTGGATACAGGAGGAGAAGACTTCACATATGACCAGTATAAATATAGTGGATACAGGAGGAGAAGATGACGTCACACAGTTAACGGTAAAGGTTTTGAATAGCACACAGGAACAGCATATAATAATTATATTCCCTAGCAGCAGTTGCGGATATGCTGCGGGTAGGTAGCAGAGTTGCTGTCTCTTTCTCTCTCCCCTGCAAGGAAGAAAATACGCTAGGACTGGATTTACATCACCATAAATGAGAGAAGGATTGAGCCTCATGTATTTCACTCATGGCTATCTGAAATAGTGGGGCGAAACTCTGTCTCTACTGAAGAAAACAGCAAAATGCTATTGATTTCCAGGGGGCATATCACCTTGTGACGCCATGCTGTTCCAATTCTACAGTAATCAAATACAAACAAAAGGTATATGAAGGCTTTTCTTAGATCTCCATCTCTCTAGAGTTGAGATGGGTTTCTCTGGAGGTTCCCAGTTATGGTGTCACTTTCTTCATCAGTGCAATTGATCTCAGGTTTGCTGATCCACACACCAGGACACAGAGACCATTGCAATTTCCAAGTTTTTGCAAGTGGCTTTGCATTTCATCTCAGTTGCTGAGACTGCTAAACCCTCCCTGTGACACTCTAGATACCTATATACAACTAGCCAATACAATAGGTGTATCTGATAACTTAAAAACAAATAAAGCATTTATGCTCTAATTGGAATGGCTATGATTTAGACCTAAATGGGCACATCCTTCCTGCATGTTTTCCAATGTGTCTTTGTTGTAAGTTTCCCAGTTTAAGGCAAGAAGACAGAAGTTTTTATTGCAAGACCAATAACACACAAAACACCCCCCTCCCTAAAACCAGTGATAATGCCTGCAGTGATCACAAAATGGTGACTGGTTACATTCAGGAGATTTATAAATATACAGATCAATAATGTTCTGCTACGACTTTCAAATAAAAATCCTCGTGTATTTTCTTCCAAACATGCTCTCTCTAGTAGATTTTGTAATGAAGTAGAAGGAGCTGTTGCATTACTCTTCCCAGCCATTCTGATTGCCCTGCACACTACTGCCTCCCCGGTCCCCCCGTCCCTCCCTATTTTCAGCAAAAGTGTCATTCTTGTGCTGTTTGTGTAAGTAGACAGAATTGTGAGCATCTGCTCCCAAATGATTATAAATCAAGGAACTTTCATGCTCCGTTGGCTTGAGGAGATGGTGTTATTAATGATCGCTATTCAAGGAAGTTCAGAGTAAGTGCCTAAGTGGAGACATCTCTGATGTAAAGCTTTGTTTTGTTTCTGAGAACAGCTGAGTGAGCAGTCTTCCCTCTCACTGTTTAACATATTTCTGAGGCTACCACCTCTAAGAAATTCCAATAATTTTCATTAGCTTAGCAAGAACACCAGCCTTCTCTGGAATCAGAAACAATACGGTCATTCCGTAGCAATACTCATAAAAGTCATCTGGCAGAGACAAATATTGGGGCCTATGAAGATGCAACACTGCTCTTAACTCCTCTACTCTTTATCAGGTCTCAGGAGTCTGAAAAAGCTGATGCAAATTTACAATGCAGAAAGCGAAAGTGAGGTAGGAGGTCACACTACTGTTGGAATTGAAACAATGCAAGAAATTGACGCGCACGGCCTGGGAGACACCATTTGCTCGGCAAGTTAATATACCGTGGATTTCCCACACCATCCTAACCAACAGCCTTGCATTTCAACAGAAGTAGGATAGACGCAAGATAGATTCAATAGACGCAAAGAAAAGGCATCCCAGAGTCAGAGGACTGACTGAGTGAGTTTTTCACCCGCTGGTTACTTGCCTAGGTGCACAAGGAGTGCAATACACCCCGTGCGTGAATACCACATAACACCAAATGTAAAGACAAGAGGTCTGACTCATCACTCCATTGCACCAGTTTTGTGCCTACGGGGCTCCGTGCTCTTCCACGGTGACTCAGTCCCAAGACTCCCCTCTCTCCAGGAAAAACATGACAAGTCATGCAGTGCATGTCAGACTTACCCATCCACTATGATCCCCATTTGCACGGCAAAACTAATTGGAATGTAACATTCCATACCACTTACATTTTGCTGTTACGCATAGAGAGAGGAACATAGATAATTAACGTAAAGAGGAGCAGTTTGAAACACAGCCATTAGAATTAGCCCTGTGACACCTGGCAACACACCTAAGGAGCCCTGTTTAAGAAAATCACCCTTGCCAAATGCTCGTAGTGTGAGTATGTGCATGCTAAGATTAACAGCACAGAATTAAGGAGAAGGAGATTAGTCACGGGAACAAAAAGTTTCTCCAGAACAATTCTCATTCCAAGACTGCTGCCTTCACTTTGCTAACCCAAAGCTGCTGAAACAGAAGAAAGAAACTTTTTGGACAACTGTAAGATATGCATTGACTATGTCTTCTGAAAGGACATGCTGTGTTTATGACAGCTATTTTTGGCTTTCAGCTATACAAATATAAAACACCATGGGGCCGATTTTCTTCTCACAGTTTCATGTCAGTATATATTCATTGATTTTAGTGCAATTATATCTGATTGCCTGGCATGGAAGTTAGACAGATCAGTGCTGACCCTTATAGGCAATTTTGCATAGACTTATGCTGGGCAGAATGGATAGGAGGAGATAACCTATTCTACAGTCTTTGACAGAGCACAACTGTAGAAATCAAGGAAATCATTAATAACGGACTAAACCTTCAAAAGCCAAACAAAACAAAAAAATCCATCCTTCACCTTCTTCTAAACCTTAATAGATTGCTGTCCGGCAGCTTATTATAATGTACTTTATGCTTTTTCCTGGTTTCTAGTTGTGGGATCAGTAGGCTACCCTAGCATGCAGAGATCACAGCCACACGTTGATTTGCAGGACTGGGTCCTGAGGTACTTCCCAGAGAGAGCTGGATCTACCGTGGTTGAGCCTGCACAGTTCATCCGTCCTGGGCATCGGTTCACAAAAACAGTAACGCACCGAAAACTGCTTATGGAAATGACCACACACCACTGGGGAGCCACATATACTGAGTACTACATGCATGAATTATCCACTTGCCTGTGATCACAGTGTGGACACGTGTAATTTTGTATTTACTACTACCCCTGCAAGACTATAGCACCTCATTCTGATTACAGTTATAGCTCATTGAGAGGTCAAGTCAGGAGCTGATATTTTATGTGTGACTTTTTAAAGGAAGGGGAGATTTATTTTTCGGCATTCAGTTCTCCGAATTTTAACTTTGTCTTGAGACAAAGAAAAAATAAAATCCACATGAAGCCACAAAAACGTCTAGTGCATGAAATACCGACTTCGAATAAACACAGAAACTTGACTGGTGACTGCAACAGGAGGGTGAAACCCCAAAATGTTGTCAGTAGGGTCATTCTCTTTGAGGAGCAATAGAAAGACATGAACTTAAAATAGACATGGCACTGGCTTTTATCTCATGCTCACTTACCCTTTGACAACCAGCACCACTTCAAAGTCTAGCACTCACTACTGCCATCGCTTTATTAGTGAATAGGTGTCCAGTCATGTGTGGGTGTGTGTTCACAGATGTGAGAGACAACCTGGCGTTCAGGTAAAAGTTATGGAAACGGCTCCATAGCTATGGCAGGATTAAACCACTGAGCCCATGCCATTATTATCAAACCACCTCTGTGTCCCACCAAGGAGGGGAGGAGCTGAGGTGCAGCGCTTGGAAGGGAGCAGTTAAGTTACGAAAACTTCAAAGGCGACAAAAATCACACCAAAAAGTCGGGAAGCACCAAGTTTGTGACTTGCTGCTTCTTACTTGGCCAACCCCTCACTTTGACATCTTCTGGGTAACTACCACAAAGATTATCAAGGCAATACCCGCTCCCACCAGTGTTTTAAATACCACCCCATCGCCCACGCTGAGCAGCGGACCCAGGGGGATCCCACCGGGGTTGGCCAGGGGTATTTAATTTCGGGGGGTGGGTGAGGGGGTGAAGGG
>NW_015090797.1:4385833-4465126 GCF_001431845.1 Calidris pugnax | reverse complement strand
CCCGGGGACACGACCCGGCGTTTCGCGTCGGTCCCTGCGGCTGGGTTTGGGTTCCCGCAGGTGCGGAGAGGAAGGGGGTGTGGGGGGGGTGCCGTGTCACACGCCCGGCTTCACCGTGGGTCGCTGCTGGGGAGCAGCGCGGGGGGAGCCCCCGGGCGTGGGGGAGCCTTCCCGGCACAACAGAGACACCACAGAGTCGTCTTCGTGGTTGGAAGGGACCTGTGAGATCATCGAGTCCAGCCACAAAAAAAAAAAAACACCCACGTCGGGTCCGGCGGGTGCAGGCGGGAGAGAGAGGGGCATCCCCAAAAAACGGGGGCTCCCGCGGATCCCGGCTCCCCCCCCCTCCGCCGCCCCGTCCCCAGGCAGGGCTGAGCGGCGGCTCGTCATCCCACCCGGGGACACGACCCGGCGTTTCGCGTCGGTCCCTGCGGCTGGGTTTGGGTTCCCGCAGGTGCGGAGAGGAAGGGGGTGTGGGGGGGGTGCCGTGTCACACGCCCGGCTTCACCGTGGGTCGCTGCTGGGGAGCAGCGCGGGGGGAGCCCCCGGGCGTGGGGGAGCCTTCCCGGCACAACAGAGACACCACAGAGTCGTCTTCGTGGTTGGAAGGGACCTGTGAGATCATCGAGTCCAGCCACAAAAAAAACAAAAACACCCACGCAAACACCACCACACCACACCACACCCCCCAAAACCGACACAAACCAACAATCCCGGACACCAGAGCATGCCCTGAAGAGCCATGGCTACACGTTTCTTCAATACCTCCAGAGATGGTGACTCCACCACCTCCCTGGGCAGGCTGTTCCAGTGCCTGACCACTCTCTCAGTGAAGTAATGCTTCCTAAGATCTGATCTAAACCTCCCCTGCCCCAACTTCAGACCATTTCCTCTGGTCCTGTCATTATTCCCTTGGGAGTAGAGGCCAACACCAACCTCTCTGCAGCCTCCTTTCAGGTAGCTGTAGAGGGCAATGAGGTCTCCCCTCAGCCTCCTTTTCTCCAAACTAAACATGCCCAGTTCCCTCAGCCTCTCCTCACAGGACTTGTTCTCTAGACCCCTCACCAGCTTGGTGGCTCTCCGCTGGACACACTCCAGCAGCTCAATGTCCTTCTTGTGGTGAGGGCCCCAGAACTGAATGCAGTACTCAAGGTGAGACCTCACCAGTGCCAAACAGGTAGCCTGGCTTTAGGGGGTGATGAGCAAAAGCTTCTGCTCATCTGGCAGTTCTCAAAATTCGCACCTTTAGGTTTGGTGAAGGAAGCGAATTTGCCTCTCGTGCTCAAGTTCTGTGACCCTCTCCCTCCCACTCCCACCCCCAGCCCCCTGCGCTGGTGGGATAAACCACAGGGGTCAACCACTTAGGCTGTAACGCACAGGAACCTGAGGAGAAAATTCAGCATGTTTCAGGGAAGCAGCCTCATGTTTCCTTTCATCCATCACGTATGACCTGAAAAAAAGACACAGCCATCTGCATTAGAAATGCAATGTACGGTCTTTAAAACAACGAAATTTGGAAGTTGGGTGCTTGGGTTTTTCTCTCTTTAGATCTCATGTGTTTTCCCCATCCACTTACGAAAGTGATTACTAATATATATAACTTTTTTAGCTACGGTACTTAACCTTGAGCTCAGATAACACTTAAGGGTCTGGATCCTCCTTCTTGCTTGCTGACAGGAGGGCTGAAGGCTTTTGGGGTGCTGCCACATCGGTCCAGTGTTGGGACTGCTGCTTTGACTAATCCAAAAACAACATGAGGAGACCCCAGCTCGGGCCGGAGAAGAGAAGCATTAAAGTTCAAAGGGGGCAGGTTTGATCATGTTGCAGGCTAAACTGTGTCTTGTTAGATAGCTGGGGCATTACACTACCCAACTGCATGCAAATGTTCAAGAATCTAATAATCCTCACTTAAAAAGCAGCCTGAGGGTTTGAGCACAGGAGAAAGGCATTGCACAGAGAGGCTGGATTCTCGCACCACTGCCCTGTTACACCACTGTGCAGTTACTGGTCTCCTTGTGCTGGGGGAAGGAGGGGTGAGAAGAGGATGAGAACGTGATTGAGGCATAGTGGGTACCACAGAGAGTGGCCTCATGGTGGTACCCTCTGGCTCGGTAAGACACACGGGGAGCACGGGAGGGATGCAGCGCTGAAGAGGTGGCAAAACAGCCGAAGTAAGGTGTGAGGTCGTGGAGGACACAGAGATTGAAATGGGAGCTTGAAATGAGGTGCAGTAGGTGATGGAGAGCCAGCAGGGGAAGTCTGTGTGTCTGAAGATGATATCAGTTACAGAATTTTTATTATTCCTCGAGTATAGTAGAAAAAAGTGGGGAGAAGGCAGCGTCACAGAGGATGAAGTGAGTGAGCCTGCAACAAGGGATTCTGTCACTGTAATGACGAGGTAAGCGAAGACTTGCGGTTCAACGGGGACGTTTAAGTGACAGTAACCTTACTGAAAAGGAAGAGTGACACATAAAGGAGATCAGCCCACAGGAGAACCTGTCTGTTCCCAGCTCACAAGAGAACATACCGGGAGGCCTCGATGCCCAGTAGGGAGCCGGTTAAGATGTTAATGGGGCTGAGGATGTTCATAGCTCTCGAGGCTGCTAACCGGGAAGGCTGCTATAAATTATAGCTTTTGAGGCTTTGTCTGGGAGTGTTGTTTCATTTCTTAAAATTATGGGCTAAATTCATCACTGTTTTAGCACGGCACTAAATTATTTGCACTTAAGGGTAGGTTCACCCCGACAGACCGTAATGTTTCATTCTCTAGAGCATGCCCTTCCAAGGCTAAGTGGCCAATGGACTGCCCTCTCTATGGGTCACAGACCTGGCTGTGATGCTCTTTGCATGGCAGGAGAGGTAATGCTTTCAAGGAGGGGTGAGTCCAGAGTTAGCAGGCTGCTTTTCCACAAACTATCAGCACGTAGAAGGCAGAATTCCTATAGAAAAGTGCTTTGATTCCTGGCAGAGCACCACAGGAACAAGATGTCAGGGCTTGATGCTGCTCTAGTCTTGGGACAGACAAGTGTGCCTGTCTGATGGAGCTGCTGCCACATCAGGAGGGTTATTTTGTTTAGGGTGCACCCTTACATTGCCATATTTTTAAGTGAAGTTTTCCTCAAATGTCCAGTTTGCCAGAAAACAATGTGTTTGTTGGGTTTGCTTGAAATGGATGAGAAATAAATGAAAACCAAATCAAAAGTGGAAGCCTCTGTTAAGTGAAAATCCTGCTTTTTTTGGCCAGTGTCATGGAGTTGCTGATGGTACAATTTCAAATGCAGAGTTCCTACGCGGCAGTTTGAGTGTTGCCTGTGATTGTGAGATACGTTTCAGACATCTGTTCCTTGCAGGAGAGGCACTGGCCTGTGTCTGCTGGAGCAGGCTTCTTTCTGCAATAACACCTGAAAAATCTTGTCCCCTCATTTATTCTTGTACCTGCAAAGCAACACACTCCGTTTGCTGATCCTTCATACATATCTTGGGGTGCAGTTCTCTCAGAAACTGCCTCTTCAAGCCTCTTTATGTGGAGGCATTTGGATTATCTCACAAGATAGAAAGTACTCTGAAGTTCGTTAGCTTCTCCTAGGCTTGTCATCAACACTACACAAGTGCAAACATCCACCAAATTAAAGGTTCGTTCCAGCCAGGTGTAAGGTTAAGCTCCTAATTACAAGGCTGGAAAACGGGAATGACCAGGAGTCATTTAAACTCAAAATGTAGTTCTAGGGCAAATTTAACAACAGGTCCTTCCTTAGCTGCCCTATTATCTTTCAGCTTGAGTTCTGAAGATGTCTCATCCATACGAAACCAGGACTCTAATTTGCACCTACGCTGTGTGGCTTGTCTTGTTCCCTTCCAGCACAAGGGAAGCATCTCAGGTGTGGCTAGCTGTGGTTTTGTTTGAAGTTCAAAGTAGTTCCTGCACTCCTGACCCTTCTTTCTGTCACACCTTCTAAGGAATGTCGCATGTTGACTGGCTCTTCTTGCCAGCCAGCAATTCACGAAGGAGTTTACAGACCCCTTTACTGGCTTTCCTACGTTTGACATTTAATAGCATTAACACCTATGAACTCTGTAGCAGTCCTCTCAAGTTTTCCATACATAGCCAGTTTCCTCTAGGCTAACATAAATGGCTCTCTAACACTGAAGTTGTTGACAGACGTGATAAGACACGTTCTGACCAAGCAGCCCTCCCACCATTTGGTGTCAGCTTCTGGGGCTCCTCATTTGACATCACTCCACTACTGAAGAATGAGGGAAGATCTTACCTCCTACACCTAAGAGAGTGTGAGGAGAGGAGGGATCACACAAGACAGCGCTGATCTTAACGTCACCGTTAACAAATCTAATCTTTCCCTAGTTCATCTATCACTGTGCTAACCCGGCATCATTCTGTATGATTAAGTGCCTGTGCAATCAAATAATAAACTGAATTTGTTCTGTTTGGGTGCATTATCCAAGCTGAACTTTGGAATTCATAATTACAATGATCTTTAACTTGTCAGAAATACCAGAATACAGATAATTACAGTAAAAATTCCAACACTGTACATTGGTGGCTTGCTTTACTCATTACAGGACAGAGAATTAAGTCCATACTCCACTCAGGAAAAATGCACTGCTTAACACTGAGATGTCACAGAAAGAAATAGGAGTTTCGCTATACAGAAATAAAATATTTTAGTGGGTGATGTGCTGGCAGACAAGTGCAAAACACATTGTACCCTGTGATTGTAATTTTTTCATTAATAATTTTATTTATTTGCTCCTTAGAAGAAAGAAACAGTGTGGACTGTTTAGCACCAGATTACATGTGTAACTCTGGGCTTTATTAATGACCTGGAAGTTAGAATTGTGATTAAAATTACAAAATTAGTAGTTTTGTGGTAGCTGTGTGAGTTTTATTCAGAATAAGATGGTAGCCCCAGAGAGGTCACATTTTTGCTGGCAAAATGAGGAGACTATTCACATCTAAAAGTTCTAAAGCACCTTCTGAGAGTATCACTTATTCTACTCCAAGAGGAGTTTAAAAGACTCTTAGCCACGAGTGTTGCTGGCCTTTACTCCTACCTGGAGAAGCCCGGAGATGTCTGCCTTCCCTGGATTTAATGCTGCTCAGCTGAGCTCCAGCAGGCTCCCACCCTCGCCCTACGAGTCCAGCCTGTCTACCAGAGAAAATAGTGGGCTTGAAGGAAATCTGAGAGGAGCACGAGGGAGAGAGAGACGGACAAATACGTACGGCGTGAGGCTGTGAAGGAGCAGAGTGATTTTTCACCAAAAAATTTTCATTCTTTCAAACAATCAGATTTCGGGTTGTCCGAGAGGATGAAACTGTAAAGGTTGCCAGTTACAGTAGTAAAATATTTCATTCCCTTTTATGTTTTATCCTCAATAAATAATACACTCTAGCAGTGGCAGTCATCTTTTGAGAGAGTGAAAACATTGTGCTACACAATTATTGTCAACCGATACATGCAAGTTTACGACTGTTATTTGCATTAATGTAGCGTGTGGTGTATTGCCGTGCTGTTGTGCTCTACATCTTGCAAATGCAAAAGCTTTAACTTTAAAGAGTTTGGAATCTGGATATTGTAATGATACTTCGGAGCATACAGGGCTTTACAGAGACTTTAATTTCATTAGCACATCGCAGCTGTCTTTGCCAAACAGCTAAATAGTACGCAGCATTTTAAAATGGAAAGTGAAGTTAAACATGTGTGTCCTCAAGACCTCTCTTCACACACTGAGGAAAGCCAGTGGTTCATCTATGAGGATGCTGCTGCAAGAATGTGGGATGGGGATTTGGCAACCCGGTTTGACTTCCTAACCCAGCCTGAGCCGAGCGTTTCCCCTGGGCACAGCCCTTTCCCTTCCGTATCTCAGTTCCTCCACCTGCAAAAGGAGAGGGTGGTGTCTCTCATAAATGCTTTAGGATCTGCAAAGGGAAAAATGTAAGTTATCCTTAAGGTAACTAGGTGTATCCATACCCATCATCTAAAATAGTTCAAAGGAAATATCTTTATGGGAACAGGCACTTGAAACAACGGTGGCCTGCACTTCACGGGCACTTGCGGGATGTGAGTATGAAGATGTACAATCTTGAGAGGGTAACACCTCCATGAATTAACCTACTGTTGGCTCAAAAAAAGCCAAAGCTGCTTTGTCAGTTGTGTACAAGCTACGTTGCGTGACAGGGAGCTACTGTGTGACTGCACAGCCTCCCTTCTGTCCTCATGACTGCAACGAGCCCCGGCAGCATGGAAATACCCTGCTGCCCTGCCAGGTTCACCTTGCAAAGTAAATAACGCTGGGATCACACAAAAGCAGCCGTAGAGAAAGGGATGCAGGGACAAAGGGGTGCCTGAATAGGAAGGACACAGAAAGGCTAAGGCACAAAATGAGTCACAAGGGACAAATTGTAATGACAAGTTTGAAAGGACGTTTAGAAACGGGGGAAGGCTGAAGGAAGGTCTGCTGCTTAGTGGGGAACAAGAAGAAAAGCAGGTGACGCCAAGACTCACATATTCAATGTTTTTTTTGTCACAAACAAGGTGCTGGTACCCAGAAACTTAGAATGCCTCATTTTAACAGGTGTATAGAAAAGCCCAAAATGAGTACAGAATACATTTTGAACATTGAAGAAATGTAGATACATTGAAATCACTCAGGCCCGCTGAGCTCTACGCTGGCAAATTTAAAGCACTGGAGCAGTCTTGGAAGCGCTAACAGTAATCTTTGTCAGCTGCTAGAAGAAAAATCCCAGTGGATAAACATAGTACCTGTCATTAAAAAGGAGAAAGTGAAGAAAATAGGGACTTCCAGAGGAGTCAGGCTAGAACTGTCACCAAGAAACATTTTAAAACAAACTTAATACAGTTTGTTCCTAAACATGTAGAATACAGCCAGGCAACAAAACCTTTTGAAGAACAAATCCTATTAAATGGATCTAATCTCTTCTTTAGGACAAACAGCCTAGTGCCATAGGCTCCTACCCCTATTGCTGCTGGTGACGTGGTGTCTCTGGGAGGCAGCGAGAAGCTGCCTTGCTTTCCCCTTCTGTTATGGAAACTTTGTACCCAAAAAACACTTAATGTCTGCAAAAGTCCATCCCTTTCTGTGGATGCTGGATTTACTGGGCGAGTGCTACAAAGATCCTGCGTACAGGTGAACCCCTCCCCACCCTCTGGCCGTGTCTGGAAGAAGGTGGTTAGCTCAAGCCCTGCTGCAGCGCTGCCAGGACGAGGTCATTTGCTGCCTGCACAGGTAAGGCAGATGCCTGCTAGTTGGCTGTGGGCTACATGAACTAACTTGGAGGATGCCATCCACAAGCCATGGGCATTGGGCATCCCTGCCCTAGCTGGTGTATGCTAACCATCAGATGTGAGTAAGGCTTCTTGAAAGCTTTTGATGTGGTCCTGGATGATAATGTTACATGCTAAACTAAAAAAAAAATAAAATAAAAAAAAAGGTGAGGACAGACTAAAATCGCTCTGCAGTCTGGTAGGTGGACAAGGGGTTGAAATACCACTTGTCCCAAGTAATTATCAATGATTCACTGTCAAACCAGGGAAACATAAGTGAGGTCCCACAAGGGTCTGTCTGGGGTCAGTTTTACTCAATGCTTTCAATAATGACTTGGATGAGAGTAATGATTTGTATAGAGCGTAAAATCTGTGGATGACATTAAGATGGAAGGGTTTGTGAGCACTTTGGCGAGCAGGATTAGAATTTAAAATAATCTTGCTACACTGGTGAAATGCTCTGAAATCGATAAGATCAAATTCAATAAAGAATGCGAAGGACTTCTCTTAGGGGGGAGAAGTCAAATGCAGAGGTGCCAAGTGGAGAACAGCTGGCTAGGCAGCGGTACTGGAGGCAAGGCTCTGGGTCCTACACTCAGTCATGGACTGAGGATGAGTCAACACTACAATGCTGCCGAAAAAACATTTGCCCCTACAATGGCTTTACTGCCCCATAAGGCAAACAAATGTCATTCTGGTTAATATAAGGATAATTACTCTGCACTACTCAGCACTAATTACGAGGGTTGTGTGCCCAGTTTGGAGTACTATAAGAAAAAAGGAAACAAAAATGACCAGAGAAGAGGAAAAGTAATGATGAGATGTATTTGATCTAGGAAGAAAGGAAACTGAGTGATGGCAGGAGAGCTGTGTGGACATGAGTGGCCTTTTTGGAGCCCAGACCTCAGCTTCTTCTTGCCATGTCTTTCCTCATATCCACACAGCAAACCTCCACCCCAATCCGTTCTGCAGCCTGGGCGCTGGCCACCTTGGGACTACCTTCAGCCCTGCCTCTGGCTCTTCGGTCTTCTGCTTCCCTTCCTTCATCCTGACCTTCTTACTTACTGTAGTCTTGAAAGTCAAGTATGGCTAAGTGCCGGTGGTAAGTGCTGCTGTAGATCTACTTATCCAATCTTCTGACCAACACTTACATCCATTAAAATGATATAGCACTTAAGAGAAAAGTCATCCAGACTTCGACTCTGAAACTGTAAAAGAAAGAACAGCAGCAAGACGTCAGAGTCTAGTATCAACATCTATTTGGCTTTGGAGAGCTCAGTGACTGAACAAAATGGATTTAATTTTACGAAGAGATTGCTTTTGATGGAGTCACAGAGCTGTTCACTGGGGGAAAGACTGGATAGTTCTGTCTGCTCTGAGACGTGGTTAGAGTGTTTGCCATCCAATGCTAGTGCCAGGTGTGCGGTGCAGGTAGGTGGTGGAAAGAAGGCTTTATTTTCTCTAACAACTTGCATTACGATTACAACAGAACGACTTGAACGGCACAAGGATACATTCAGTATCTCACGAAGTTAAGGTCAGGTGAAGTGCATGGCATTTCATATTTCCTCTTGTGAAAACAGAGACAGAAGCAGATAAATGGAGCTCCAGGGGCTAGGTATCGTTAATGTCTAGCAGCAGAAGGAACGAGCGTGGAGGTTAACAGCTAACCACACAGGAGCTGGTTGGTTAACTACCCCAGTGAATGTCTCCCTCTGGCCACTACCGATTTGGCTGAGAGCAGCAAACCCAGCCTCTCCTGTTTTATGCTCCGTGACACCGAGTGCACACCTATTTGGCTACAGAAAAGAGCCGGTCTTGGGGCTCCTCTCAAAGAGCAACTTTTTTATGGGTAATACTGTTGACTTTAGTCATAACACTCAGACGAGGAGAGACTCCATCACCTGACTGTACGTGGAAGAAAAGTAATAGGATTGCTTCCCATCCCTGATTTATGGAGGAAATGGCAAAGCCCTGATTTATTAAAACAAAATAAGTATTTCTCCAAAATAAAGAGCCGTAGAACCTCACTCAGCCAAGCATTTCTCAGGCTAAAAGAAGACAAAGAAGTAGGAAGAGACTATGAATCAAATAAATTATTTTTTATATCTCTTCTGTAGCTGTATCTGTGCCTTCCATCTGCAAGATCCTCTTTCCTGTTCAGCTATTCAGTTTGTGGAACAGAAACATTTGAAAAGCTGACTAAATTGAAGAATGTTAGACTTCTGTTTAAAAAATGCCTAGAATATCTTCATTTTTTTAATAACCCAGCAACTAGTTCAAACGCTTAGTATACAGTCATTTATTTTGTTGAACTCTGTATCACTTCAGTGACAAATTATGGTGAATCAAGTTCTTTTTCTTTCATTCTGTGTGGAAGAATTTTCACCAAAGGCAGATTTTGCTCAACTGATAATTTACACCAGAAAGTTGTGTAACATTCAGCTGGAAGTCATAGGCTACTTTTCTGAGAATTGAACAGAAATGATAAAGTACAAAATGAAGTCAAATAATAATTACACTTTAAGAAATTAGTGACAACAAATAAAACAGGGCGTTTGGTAGCAGGGGAGCATATGCACAACATGCTTCTTCCTCGATAGCAGCACTTTAACCTTTTCATAGCTCCTGGCAGGCAGAGAGATCTTGGACTGATATGAAAAGAGAGGCCCCTATGTGCTCTTCTCACACGGTGGAGACCAGTAAAGAGAGAAACCCCATTTAGTGGGAGGGGAGGGAGTAACTGTGAGTAAACTGTACTGAGAGCCTTCCAGCCTTCATTTTTCTGAACAGTTTTGGGACAGATTAAATAGATGAGGCTGCACTCTGCAGGAACTACTGCCTCTTGTGTGGAGAAGACACCATGGACGTTTACCACCATGCAACAGGAGAAAGATACCTTCAGATATTGATATAATTCTGTGTTTCCAGCCTCCAGGTATGTTGGTTTCCCAAGCCATCAGTTCAAACATGACTGAGAACAAGTTTTGTAGCAATGCTGTGATATCTGCTGTGTCAGCTAGAAAACAATATCACCACTGAGATATCTGCTGTTACCAGTCCCAGCGATGACATGAAAGTCAGAATCAGAATTTTTAGCTAACGTTTAAACCTGTTCACTAAAACTCATAAATCAACCCCTGATATTTTCACATCTCACAGAGACATAGCGCTTGAGATACTAGACCTGTGGTATGCAGTTTTGCTTCTGTTGGGAGATAATTATCACCACCAGCAGTGGCCTTATGTTATTTACAAAGCCCTGCTTATTTGCGAACTCCTGTATTATTTGCACATCCACGGCAGCCAGGGTCAGGTCCAGCAGCAGTGAGTGGTGAGGACACACATCTTGTATTTCCTAGCGGAAGCATGGACAGCCTCCCTGGTGCATCAGCTGAACTGCTCTGAAGGAGAGAGATTACGCGCAACGGGGTAAGACATCACAGTTTATCACTTTAATAGTAAAGCAGATGGATTTTAAAGAACTGGGGACTAATTGTCTTACGTTGTGGTTCCAAGAGAAATCACACGAGGCTTTAGGTGCCTGGCAATGGGGAACTGAAGTGCCGCAGCTGGATGATGAAAGGCGCTGAAGTAGTGCAACTCACTCAACTGCTTCAGATTTGTTCTAGGTATTTTGAAGGGATAACTTTGTTTGCACAGACTGTATGCCACATCAGGTATTTACTGTCCTCTTAACACCAGTACTGGATGAGGAATAACTCAGAGAGGCAGTATAAAGTGTCGTCAGTGTGAATCATGTTTTGGGTGCTCCAGCTAACTGAGCAGAAATGTAATTTCCTCCCTGATCCCGATGAGTTTTCTTTTCCCAAGTGCTGTAGTGGTCCCATATTAATAACATGGAACCAGAGCCTTACAGACAGCAAAGAAATTGGGCAAATTTAATAAATGAGTACATAACAACCCATCAGAAATCACAACAGAATTTGGGCACAGTAGTTTCAATACTCTGATGTGGTAAAATAAGGCTGCGACTGTTTGTGTCAGCTGATCAATTGACACAGATGATATAAATGATTTCAGCTTCATTTAGCCTTTTCACCGTTACCACTTCTAGAACTCCAGGGATAATTGTATTTCAAGAAAACAAGTAAACCTTTCCAATGTTTGACAAAGCGAGATCTCTTTTGAAAAGACAGTCCTTTTCAAAAGCAACCACAGCACTAAACATGAGGTGGTGGCTCATAACATTCTTACAAAAAGCCTTTTAAAATTGACTGTCAGATTCAGCCCCACCTCGTTCAATTATAAGAAAGCAAATGGCTGCAAAGAAAACCTACTCAAAAAGTCTCCCAGCAGGCACTCTGGTTACTACCCTGTGTGAGTTACAGATTAGGTAACAGGAAAAGCAAAGAAATAACAGGCTTTAATAATGCTAGGCCTAAACTAGTATTAGTCCACTTCTTATTAGAATCATGTTATCACGAAGATAAAACCTTAGCATGGCTTACTTGAATAAGTGGGGCTACATGGGAATGTAGACTTCAGAACACTGTTTAAGTCACATCACTTTGTGATGTCTATAAAAAACATAACTATTAAAGCATCAGAACTCAAGCAGACTAACAAAACTGATTTAGAGACTGACCCACTTAAATATGAATCCTAATTCTTGAGTACAGGTAGATTGCGCTTAGCATTCATGCAAAGCATACCCTTCCTCACCCCCTCCAGCACTTTTATAATTAAATAAGCACTGCTGACTTAAATCATGAATAACCAAGAGGGACAGACTTGGCAGAAAAAGCAGACCTCACAGAAAGCTGTGAGAATCATCTTGTGCAGGCACTTTATTTCCAGGGATTTGTTTGATTCGTGCATTAATGCAATGCATCATTTTGGTCATGCTTGCTTGCTCCTAAACGCCTTCCTACCTAAATGAAGGTGGTGTGCTACTGCTGCATCTTTTGGAGGCCGCAGGATTTGCAGGCAGGGCAACTCTCTTTGCAGGTGACTTTCTTCACCAAGCCACCACTGCTCCACCTGACAGCAAAGCTAGCAAAGGGGCTCCTCAGATTCGCCCGTGCAAAGGCGTCTGCTTGCAGCTGCTTTGAATCTGGACTGTGCTAACCCTGGTGTTTTTACACCAAAGTGGACTGAGCAGTCCTCACTCATTTGGCTGTGCCTGGTGATGAGGTGGATGGGACCCTCCTGCCAGTGGGTGGTTACATGTAGGGAACCACAACAGCCTCTTCAGGAGACAAAGCTGGGGCCAAAAGAGTTGCAACTGTTGGTGCTCTCAGTCTAAGGGTCGTGACACTCTATCTATGCACTCATCTACATGCTTAAATCAGTTTTGGTTTCCTGTTTTTCAGCTATCCAAGCCTTCCTATCAGTTGTTACTTTCAAGGACTGTAAGTGTAGTAAACAGCTGGCAAAAGGCTATTTGGGTTTGTACCACACTCATCAGATATTAACCATTTTTAAACTGTTCCGCTTGCAGTAAAGCAGCGGCGATTGCATCGCTTTGTGGATTTAAGGCAGCAAAATTGAGCCCGTGGCTTAATTAAGGGGTTTTGGTGCTTTCAGTCACAGGCAGTGGTCGCTGCTGGTTTACTGAGCTGGCATTATTGGCATGAATATATACAACTGTGTCACCTGGGGGACATCAACACAACAGTATGGAGGTACTAACTTTAGCCAAGTACTCTGGGTTTGTAACGCAGCAGCTCAGATAATGCCAACAGAGAGATGGACTCCAGCTTGGATTCCACCAATTCTTCCTCCATGTGTCCTGTTTTCCTATCCTGAAACAGCCTCCTCGGGCAATACTGGAGATGCTTTTGAATACTTTGGAGTGATTAATCCCACCAAATGTTGACTGTCTGACCCATTAACCCAGCAAAGATTTTAGCAAAGGGGAGCCATTTTAATGAAGAACAAAATGTAATTATCAACCACGAGATCTACAGAGATACAAGGAGGAATAGCAAGACCATTAATCACTTCATTTACACAGAAGAATATTTAGAAACTCACCCTGAAGTAATTTGATGGCTATTTTGTAGCCTGTCTCCTTTTTCTGCGGTGAGATCTGTCTGTCTTTGAAGACTGGAGTAGATTTGTAATCCTGGATAAAAACCTCTGTCTCATGTCTTCCTAATATACAGGTTTAGTGCAGTGTAGACCTTGGCTTTGTACAGTCTGGGCACCTACGCAGGGGATACCTTTACTAATGGGGATCTCTAGTTACCTCTTCAATGTTATACTAGCTGTATGATGAGAATAAAAGCAATTAGGTGGCCTGAAGCTTCATGGGGCACCACCTGACAAGGGAAAATTTTGGAATTAAAAAAACCCCATAGGTTAATTTCACACTCAGAGCTTCTCCACCTGAGAGGGTTTCCACTGAAATTAGATACTTCTCTTTAACTGCTGCACATTAACTGCTCCAGAATAGGTAGAGACAAAGAAGCAGTGGGCTTTTATCTTGTCATTGTTTCGATGTGGTGGTGATTTCTTTCAAAGTACTCCCTCGGTGCTGCAAACTAGAATTTTGTACTCCTTGGGGCTGATGGGGGACACAGTGCATTTTCAGACTGTGCCACTGGAATTAGAAGCATATTTTGTTGTTGATCACTGTAAATCTGCATTTTTCACGCCCTCTCACATAACTGTAAAAATGCCGTGATTTCACAGGAGTTCATTGTTGTCTGACTGGATTTGAGGCTCAGGACAAAATAGCGATTCATGTGGATAGATACAGGACATACTTCTCCCAGGTGACCTGTTCCTGAGCAGTCAGAAGGCTGCAGCAGCATCTCCTAGCTTATCTTCAGTGAGCTTACCAAATCAAAGGTCTGGAAGGGACCTCAAAGTTGATCCAAGCTATCCCCCTGTCCCCACATTCAACTGCCCTATTTCAGTCTCGTCTCAAGCCTTCTGGAGACCTGAGCTGGGGAGAACTCCACAGCAGCAGAATAAGGAAGCAAATGGCAATGAGATTTAGAAGCATCACTTTCCTCTGAAAAAATTCACATTGTGTGTGCCTCTTTCCAGGATCAGGGGATGCCAGAACAGAAGCACTACTGCAGCAGGCTGGGTCAAAGGTTTGGGTCCCTCAATACTGTGTATCTAAAACATTGAAAAACGGACACATATGTTGAAAAGGCCTTAGAAGAAGAAATTTCTCCTCTGAGGAAGAATGTATTCAGACTTTCTTGCTTAATAACACTAATCGGTCTATTTTTCATTGACTTTATAATTCCTTTTTAAAATTGTTTATGCTTTTAACCTGCACAATATCCTGTGCCATTAAGGTTCATCATTCAAGTCAGAGCTACATGAAAAAAAACCCTTCATTTTGTTTATTTGAAATTAGATCCCAGAAACCCTTTGAGTACTGAATTGTGAAAACCAGTGGAAGACTGTTTCCTACTCACCTTTCACGAACCATTTGGAAGCTGAATATTCCCACAGTATTTTGTCTGCCATCTTTAGGAGCCACTCTATGCATTTATTGCTCTGACACTTTCCTTCCTTCCTTCCTGTGTTCTTTGTGAAAGTGGGTGATCAGAAATATATGCTGTATTCAGGATTCACATGCATGATAGATTTTTACAATATGATAATTTTTACTGTTATTTTCCTCTGCTCCTTTTCTAACAATGCTAATTTGCAATTCACTTTGGGTTTTTTGACCACCAAAAATTGCTCCAAGTCAACTGCCCTGAGTGGTAACAGCTACTTTATCTCCCATCATTATGCATGTATAGTTCATATTGTTTTTTCCATGTGTGTTACATTCGTATGTATTGGCATTGAGTTTCGTCTGCTGTTTTGTCACAAATTAATAAAATACAGCAAGAATCCATTTTGCACAGCTTTGCAGTCAGCTTTAATCTCAACATCTGTGCCATCTGCAGACATGGCAACTTCACTCTCTATCCTTTTGCTATGTAACTTGTAAACATCTGGTACAGCACAAGCCCTAACATAGATTTCCATAGTAGTATCCGTAACCAACCTCTGCTGCAAAACTTGGCCATTTATTCCTGTCTTTTATTTTATACCTTTTAACTGCGGGGGTGTGTGTGTGTGTGTGTGTAACAGTTTATTAGGACACCTTCTGTCTTCTCAAGAGGCTTTGCTTCTTTGATAAGCTTGTAGAAACTTTGGCAACCAAAGTATACTATATCAAATAGAACACTCTTATTTACTGGCTCATTGACTTTTAAAAAGACCCTAATGAACTGGTAATGCAAAATTTCCATTTATAATAATAATCTAAACCATTTCCCAGTGTGTCATATTTTGGCTTTCCGTCAGTTAAATGTATTCATTTTCTTAATTTCTACTAATTTACCTTGTACAGGTAGAAGTGGAGACTGTTTGGAAGGGATTTTGCAGCAGAATTTGGGTGACCAGTGATGGCAGAATGACTTCAGACTGTCAAAGGATATTTTCCTGGAAGTAAGCACACGGGAAACTCACGATCTTGCTTCTAATTAATTACAAGGAGATTGACAGTGAATGCACTACTGTGGCTGCGTTGCATGCTGCCATGAAGAAGCAGCTCCTCTGCCTATCATAAGGGTTGTCCAGCCACGGGAAGCTAGAGACAGCTCTGCAAAAATGCTGTTCCCTCTTTTCAGCTCATACTGCTTGTCTCCATACCAACTCACTGAGTTTAGAAACCAAAGGAATATTTCTCTGCTAACTCTTATGCCTGATGGCAGCAGCAATGTGAATCTGTTTGGGAAAGACTGTGAGTGAATATTCACAAAGTGTTATCTATTTTCCCTAATGAAAACTAAAAAAACAAACGCAAACCCCAAAGGTTTTCTTTGCATTGTCCAGATTTTTGACCTTAGTAAGGTTTTACTCTTCTATTTCAAGCTGCATGCTTGGTTGTATGCTTTGCCTTTCAGAATTAGCAGCTTCATTATCTGTATGGATTTGTTGTGAATTTTAAAAACAGCTGATGAGAAAATAGAAGATGCTTAATCAGTAAACAAGGTGTAGCTTCACTAAGTAAATAAAATAGGACTCTGTTGTCCTTGACGTGCATCAAAACAAATACCACCAAAGGTGCATACACATATTTTGAACTATGCAAAGGGAGAAATGAAGGGGGTAAGTGGTAAGAATGAAGTGTAGTTAAGGTTGACTTAAATTTCATAGAAGAACTTCTCACAGTAAGGCATAGGGTCTTGGTGAACAGTCTTTCTTATTGGGGATCACCCACGTGTTGAGGGGTGATCATAGGGATCAGATTCATACCGTCTTTGGGAGTGGTTTGGTTTCTTCAGACTGAGCTACGTTGTGGCTGCAGTAGCCGAGTGCTGAATGCCTTTTCCTAGTACCTAGTTCCTAGTTTCCTAGTACCCTAGTTCCACCCAGGGAGGCGGTTGAGGCACCATCCCTGGAGGTGTTCAAAAGACAGGTTGATGTAGTGCTGGGAGGTATGGTCTAGTGATGGTGTTGCTTTTTGTTTGTTGTGCAGGTGTCTATTTTTGTCAAAGTTAGGCTGACGGTTGGACAAGATGATCTTTAAGGTCCCTTCCAACCTAGAAGATTCTGTGATTCTAGTAGAGTAATACTGGGGACCGGTAGGATCTGGGCTTGCAAAGTTTTGCGATATATCTCAAAGTTTTGAGACGTCAGAGGTTAGGGGAGGCAAAGGGATGGCAGCTTTGACAGGCTATTCTTTACAGTAGTAATAATGACCTATTGATAATGCCCCTCTGCTGCCAGGCTGTCTCCACAGCCACTGGTTTCCCTCTCTGTTCTGGCCAGACTGTGCTCTGTTATCTTCAGGCTGTTTTTTGGCAGCTGCCAGGTCAGATTGAAACTCTCTTTCTTGCTCTAACACTTCTGCACATTCATTTCTTTGCTCTTACCCCTTTCACTTCCACTTGCCCTATATTTTCTGCAGTCTGAGAAACTCTGTGTATCAGAGAGCTGGAGGTTCCCATGAGATCCCTGAACTTTGTTTCACGTTTTACTGAAAAGTAAGAAGTTCACTTTAAACTGTGTGCTGGTTGAGACTGATGCCTCCAAGGGATGTTACAGGTGCTGTATTAGCAAAACTAAAAAGACTGGTTCATGGGTTTGGGGTTGGATTTCGTGGGGGGGGTGGGGGTGGTGTTCACCCAATAGTTTTCATTGACCTGTGGTGTTGCTCAAAATCTTGGGAAATTTTGGAGACATGTCTGGCTTGTCTACTGTGGAAACCACCAGGAGGCACTTAAGATTCCTGCTTACCTACGAAGGGAAAGGGAAGAAAAAAAAAACATTTTGGAGGTTCATAAATAAAAGAATGAAACAATTTAAAAACAAATATATAATAAATTTGGTACAAGGAAGAAAGCTGCTAAAAAATATTGTGTTGGACCCTTTGTCATCACTGAACTAGTGGGCGCAAAAGAAATAACATTAATGGTGCTAAAAATGGAAGACTGGTTTCTGTTGCTATAACATCGCTCCCAAAACATTTATCAAAATTAACATGACAATGCACTAATTTTTGGTATTAATACCCTCCTCACCAAATCATACATGGGATAATCATACATGGGTTGCTCTTGATAAATTTTACTTAAGGGACATAGAAAATAATTTGGTGTTATGAGGACCAGAATAAGTGGTATGGGGGACTGAGGTCAAAGACAGCCTCCACTTTTGAAGAAGACTTTAAGTCAGCTGAGTGGTAAATAGAAATGTGATGGGATACGGATTTGGGGCTTATTTTGTCAGGGAAGTAGGAACAAGTGGGGGGTTTTCTTGACTGTGGTCAAGAAGCATTTTGAAGTCTCAGAGGGAAGCTGTGACATGAGGCTGGCAAGGAACTGGGGAGGAACGGAACTCTCAGCTGGGCTGTTGGTGACCTGAATCTCAGGCAGCAGGGATGCAGGGCTGAGTGCCCAACTTGGTGTGATAGGAAAACAGATCACCATTCTGGGAGACAGAGCTGTATGGGCTCTTGGACGGCCTGACAGTCTCCTTGAAGCCCAACACTCTTGTCATGTCACTGCCAGAGTAGCATGTCAGGAAACTACCTCTGTATCCTGGCCAGGTGCCCTGAGAATTGTTGGTCTTGTCTGTGCTATTTCCAGAAGACTTCAAATCCATGACTTCCTATGGTCCTGCAAATCGTCCTTCTCGTGTGGTGTTCAGCTTCAGAATCATTCTCTGTCTTCTACACCACCTTTTCCCATAAGTCAAGGGATTCAAGTCTGAAGATGTGTCCCATCAGAAACATGTTCTAGAGGTAAGGTATGCAAAACACTCTGGTGGGCTAGCAAGGCAATGATTCAATGATTTAGGAGTGCACAAAGGGAGGACAGATGAACATAAGTAGACAGACACATCTAAATGTCAACATGTTAGAGCAGGATAAAGAGGGAAGTCAGAAAGCACAAGGAGCATCAAAACACTCTGGTCACAGTGTCTTTTCTCTCTCTGTGCATGTGCCTCGCTGTTCATTGGCTATAAAGCTCTCTAAAATAAGTTCTATACAAACCCATTCAAATAACTAGAAAGGTAAACACGAAAGGTAAACCTTGTTAACTATACTGTATACTCAGCACAGAGGGAATTAATTCCCGATGCATATACATATTATTTTTTTACATTATTGGAATGAAAGACAATCCAGCATTAAGCAACCAACCAAGCAAAGGATTTAGACAGTGACAGTCCCGAGATTTCTCAAAGTCGGTAACAGCGACTGAGCAGCTGTTGCAGAGCCCACCCCTCTGCTGCTGTAGACTAGCATAACTCCACTGAAGCTGATGTTGTTAGTTAGTTAGTCAATTTTTGCAAGAAAAAAGAAAAAAAACATAGTCAAAAACTTGAGATGAGGTAAGAGACTTCCTAGGGTTTGGTTTATTCATGCTGGTAGCCTCAGTGCTAACATAGTTGATGTATGTTTTCTTAATCCACTAGGAAGCACGTATTACCTTTAAGTATATGCTTAATATGCAGAATAGTAATACTTGCAACATTTGCAGGTGGTGGTAACAGTTGACTGGATTAAGGGGCTGGATGTTCCAGCCAATACACAACAGCAGCTGCTCATATTGTTCTTAAAAGTTTGCAGTGATTTAAGTCCCCTTTCCACTGATTCAGGTATCAGCAGGAATTAAGAGGCGAGTATGGATGCAGCGGCAGTTACACCAGCTTCCACCATGGATTCTGAGTTAGTATCACCCATTTGATGTAGGAAATGGGAGTTTTCAGTGCTGATGACAAAAGGTTGAGGCGTCCAGTGCCAATATAAACTATCCTGGCTTTTACTGACAGCTCCTTTTCTTCATTTCCAGAGAAGCATTTCCAAGACACAAGATTTGTATCTCTCTGCTCCATGCTTTCTACACACAGTGCTTAAGGGATAATCCCCAACGCACTGTAGTGTACGAAGCAATAAATGGCTGCTGAGATTAATAGACTGAGCAAAGCTGAAGCATTTAATCAATCTCCAAAAAGTACTCATTGCCAGAATATTACAGGCAAGAGAATTTATTCCTCATGTACAACAAACCTTAAGAGGGAACAGCAAAATTTCTATTCATCAGTGAGGACTTAAACTGCTGAGCTGTCCTCTTTTTTTAACAGGAGACCTCAGTATGGGGTGGAGATGAGGGGACTGACTGCAGCCATAACCAAGCAGGGAACATGCACAGGCTTAGACCTGGTTGGATAAATGGGCTGTGGGCAAGGGTTTCCATGCTTTACATGGAAGGGATAATGTCCTAGTTCTCTGTGCTATGATATCTTTATTTAAGACAGAAGAATAATAACAAGCATTAGAGCCTCTTCCTGGTGTAAGAGCAGAATATGAGGAGACTTTGGATCTTATTGATCCGGCCCAACGTAGATACAATTTACAGCAGCTGCCAGACTGCTGCAATTTACAGCATTGCTTTAAAGTTCCTAACTGTGCATCAGCAGGGACTACCAAAATGAGGTTTACTCTGACAGACCTTGATAGACACCTTTCAGCACACAGGTGTTGGAATGCTAAAGAGAAAGGAGCTCCTCTCCAACAGGGAGTTCCTGTATGAACACAAGACCTCCGTATGCCTCACTGGCACGTATATGAGCAGTCAGGCTTTCAGACTTCCAAAGTTGAATATATAGGCTCCCAGTTTCTCATAGAAAGGCACTCAGTGTCTTGCCCCAGAGAACATGACATTACACTGCTCTTCTTGGCCTGAGCCACCAAAGCAATTCACAAAGAGTTCAGCAAATCTCTCTCAAAGGAAACCAGTTTTTTATGATAATGATCAATATAAACATGTGAGCCCTGAGGTGGCAGGAAGAAGATGGGAATACATTTCCTTGTGTGTCCCCTCTTCACTCACATGCTTTCTCCTATATCGTTACATGATACGGGTTTTTTTGTACTTTACCAATATCCGATCAAATGGAAAGTTGGAATTTTCACTATGAAACCACTTGTTATTTTACCTGGTCTGAGAAACACTGGTGCATGGGTTGGATGCTCCAAGAAGTACTGGTACTGCATGCCGTCTTACACTGGATGCTCAACTCATCTCTGTTTGCACCTCTTCTCCTCTCCTTCTCCAGATATTGCTGCTGGTTGTACGTGTCTCCTGCCACAGTCTCTTCCAGCCCTCCTTTAGAATTTTCAGAAGGTCAGCACTAAACACTTTCAGAAAAATCATACTCGTTAAAAGAAATATATATTCAGTGGTCCCTTGAAAATCTTCTCCTGTGTGACCAGTTGATGCTTGCTAAAGGTTGAGTGAGAATGTGGATGAAGAAGCTTCCCTGTTTCAAGCCCAAGTGTTTCAAAAAACAGATCAATAGACTGGATTGGATCTGAATCAGGTTTCTAATATTAATCTTTTATTTTCAGCTTCATGAAAAGGGGGGAAGCGAAATATAGAAGCGCAATGAAGAAGATAATTGCTGTTCATTTGTAAGGACTTTGAAAACAAACAAACAAACAGATAATAAGCAAAACCAGATTTACCTTGCCATTAATCCAAGGTAATCTGCTTTTCTCTGGTATCTTTGTAATGAATTCTCATTAGTTTACAGATTGGGTAGTGGTACTTAAGTGGATAATGTTACATGCCATTGTTTATCTTTCTTTACTCATCTGATGGATGCCCACAGTGTCCCTGGGACATTCTTACTTTTGAACTACACGTGACTGAAATATGTATTAACTTTCAGCCTTTCATATATTGTTGTAAAGTCATGATGATTTTTAATGAGGGCAATTAAGTTATTTGAACAATACACTCATTAATCTGAACTGAACGTTAATAGAGAATTGTCCTAGTAAATTAGACAGGAGGAAGGACTTTTTTGAGGCTTCACTCCCGATTTCATTTAGACAGGCTTTATGCTGAGGAGATTCCCCAGGATTTTATTTACCTCAGCATAAACCTGGAGTAAATGCAGTGTCAGGTACTTTGTGTTTCCATCTGTAGAATATGCTCTCCAGAAATGTTTCCAGAGCAGAAGGAACTCCAGATACACCTATCTCTCACAAGTGTAGCACAGTAGGAATAGCTGCAAGTGTTTTATTTCTTTCACAGAAGAAACATATGAAAGCCTTTGGGAGCTTTCTGCAGCCAATTAGGTTCATCAAGTGTTCACTCCCAGTTCCAAGACTTTTAAGGGACAACTTAGAACAACTGGCATTACTAACTTAAAGATAATGGCCTAATGTTGCAATTTTTATTTTCTATTTCTGATAAATAGTTTAAGACTATGTTCACATTTCAGACCTGTTCAGATGTATATTTTACAGGTTTTCAGAAAAACTGTCATCAAATTTTACATATGTTCCCATGAGAACTTAAGAGAAAGGAAATGTAATGCTAACATAAAGAAATAGATTTTGACTGTAACAATCCATAACTAATTTGAAGGAATATTACCAATTAATTTGAGCTCAAAGCTTCACCTGCCTTAAAAATACTGTGCTATGACAAGAAATGTGGTTTTTGTCTTCAAATAATATTTTAACATTTTTTAAAGAATATCCAGTACTTTCTCTCTGAAAAATAGAATAAGCTCTAACAGAGTACCTACTTAAATGAGTGGTATTGAAAGTGCTGTTGCAAAGAGAAGAGCTATCCATGTGGAGAAAACAAATTAACAAATGGGAATCCAGTCAAATTCTGTATTCTGTTGATGAGTAAAGATATTTAGATGAGAGTGTACATCCAGAGTAGTGTTGACTTTACTGATTACATTGGAGATACTCATTAAAAAAACAACCCCAAAGTAAACCACATCATATGCTTTTGCCGTATGATCCATACAAAGTGTAGAAAGGGGAAAACATTATTCCTATTGACTTCGCTGGGGAGAGGGAGCAGGTACTTGAAAGAACAGATAACAGTGTCAGAACTGAGGTCACTCAGTCCTTTCCCACATATTTATTTAAAGAACAGTCTTGCCTTCTGACAAAGACAGCATTTTTCTGATTTCTTTAAACTGCACTTAAATATCTACAGCAAGAGAAGCAGATTTCATATTGCCATGTGCAGAAATTTACAACATAGAAAAATGAGCATGAAGCTCACTGCAGCCAGAATCATGGCATTTTATTCTGACTGCGTATTAGCATTTTATGCCTACTTTGTAGAAGATGTAATACAGCAGGTACAGCGCAGGCACCAGAGCCGTTTCCCAGTTTGCTGCTTTTTTTATTCAATGCACCAAGAGCAAGTCCCGTTCTGTGCTAGTACAGCTGATTTTCAATAGGGGTTTGCTCTGAAATAATTACTCTAGTAGGAACTTTTTAAAAATCAAAACACATCTTTCTGAACTTTTTTTAGGTATATATACGAACATCTAATTGTTCCATGAAGATATTTTTGTAATCTAAGCTTTCCCATTCTTAGCTTGAGGTCCTTTCTTCTTGACCTGTTATTTTCTAATACTAAATTATTCCTTTCCTTCATTTATGCTGTTGGTCTGACAATATTTATAAACCCTGCTGGTTTCTCCCTAGAGTTTTCACTATGCTAGACAATACAAAATATACCTTACACATTCCCCATGTAGTACAACTTATTTTCCAGGTCTAAAATAATTTTTGCTGCCCTGGACCATATTTTTTCGTGGTTCTTTTATATGGGTGCACAGACTTTTACACTGCTTGAATTGGAACTGCTCATAATTCCAGGTGTGTCTGTTACATGAGCCATGCATAATCATTTTAAGTCAAGATTTACATATAATCCTCTCCTTTGATATATAACCATGAATACCTTTGAACTTTGTGGTAATGGGGCTTCACTGCACATTTTATTTGGTCTCTTACTGTTCAGGAACCTCCTAATCCAGCCCCAAAGAAGACTTGATATTAAAGCTACTTAGCTGATTAGGAGGAAAAAGGAGAACTGAACTGTGCTATAGCCAAAATAGCATAGAAGAGTCAAAAAAGAAGGGAAACTAAATGCAGGGAAAGCATGGAGAAGCAAAGTTAGAAGAATTTAAGGGAATTCCATCAAACGTTACGATGTGAACGGGAGCTCTCCTTACAGAGCAAACTCAAGGTTTCCCAGCAGGATTGGCCAAGCTGAATTTACCACTTCAGGGCTGGGAGGCAACAGCCTGCCTTGGCCAGCACCCTCCTTGAAGAGAAAAGGAGGGAGGATTGTAATCAAAATGCTGTACATGGGGTAAGGAGAGAGAGAGCAAGCAGCTTCTGGCTTCATCTTCTCCCCCTTTATTCCCTAGCCAGGAGCTACTGCCTCAGGAATCCTTCCACCTTCTCTGGTAGCACCTACACCAGGTCCAAAGCTTGTGGTTTGCAGGTACTTTGCCAGTTTACCAGCAAGAGCTCCCTTTGCCTAGAGCTGGCCATGCTTCTTCATACATGAGAGCTCAGAATGGCAATACAGACTCGTTAACGTTTGAACCTTCAGAGACATACCCTGGGGAGACTTTCCAGGCTGCTCTTTTTCTGGCTGCTTCCTCTACTTGAGCTGGAAACATCAGTTTGAGCAGGCCATACCCAAGCAGTGAACCTCCAGCCACATGCCCTTTCCACACATCAGGTCGTGTTGGTTTGCATAGCTTACATTACCTTTAGGAGAAGAGCAAGAGGGAAATAAAATCTAAAATAATAAGTAAAGTGCTGTCAGCATTTTTTATGACTCAGTGGAGTTTCATATGCAGAAGAAATACAGAGGAAACTTGAGTGCATGACTGAGATTCATTCTGCTATTGCATTCTGTGAAAAACACAGTCTGGAAGAAGACCATCTTTGACCTGTGTGCATGCAATATATGTGCTTTTTATAACTATTCCATCTTTGGTATTTCCTGCAAAGCTTGCACTGAGATCCAGGCCACTCTGGAGTGCAGTGGCTACTTCTCCGTTTATCCTGCTGGCAACAGACCAGCAGACCTCTGCAGAGGACAAGACAGACTTCTCTGAATAAAGTATTTCTAACGAGCATGACTGGAAGTCACATGAAAAGTGTCCTGATGATTGCACACCACATTATCAAGGATATAATTCAGCCGCCAATTAAAAAGGATTTTATCAGTCTTTTTAAGAGATGCACGTTTTACACACTGCAGAGACATTTTTCCCCAAAAGCCAGCAGGAAAACACGCTCTAGGTACTGATACAGGAGGATTCTAATAAATATGTTCCCTACACTCTAACCGTCAAGGCTATTACTCCCAGTAATTCATTTTTGTCATAAGGCATTATAGCTTCTTGCATAGTTTCCAACCATAGAAACAGAAGATCTTTCACCGCTGGCTCATCGAGAGATTGATCTGTCCCCCTCGGCCACTGGGTGATGTTTCTGTAAGGACCCTTCCCTCTGTGTCACCGCAGCCCTCTCCCCTTCTGCAAGCTCATTTTGAACCTACTGCTTGCAGGGCAGGGAGAGGTGGGCTTGCCTTTCTCAACAGCCCTCCAGCCTTTCTGCCTCTCCCGTCACTGTTTCATCCTTGAGCCCTCGGGAGATGGGAATCCAGCTGTTTCAGGGCAGATTCCCCAAATTGTGTCTGTTAATCTTGTTACTGAGTGCTAAGGTCCACTGATCCTTTACAGTCCAGGCAGGGGATTTCTGTAGCACACAGCAGCTCAGCTCTGTGCCCTCCGTGGGGCAGAGGTGCAGGGAACAGAAATAGATGGCAAATTACTGATATTTGTCACTCGGTATTGTGTTTGAAAGGCTCCTGCCTGTCCCTTTACAGCCTGCTACTGGCACAAACCATTATCTTTATCAGTCTAGAGAAGGCGAGACACTATCAGTCGGTTTTTCTAACCCACTCGGGCAAAAGGATGAATGTTACATCTGTCTCTGCCCGGGGATGGGTTCCAGTATCTTACAGTCTGTCACAGAAAACATCACAGCCCCGTTGGTGGCGATGTTAAAGGTTTTTCCCTAAGCTGGGTAGAGGGAGAGCAGCAGTTAAAACAGCAGCTCAGGCAATCAGTTCCAATTAAAGAGTAATTCAGTGATGAATAAAACTCCAGGAATTACTGAGTTTCCATTTTGGGGAAAAAAAAAAAAAAGAGTTCCAAATATATCAGATCTACTTGCATTATTTCATTATTATTAATTAAGATATTCAGGCAAAGCAGACCAAGCCTTTATTAGCTGAAGCAGCAGTTTGGCGGTGACTAGAGTTTTATTTCTCATTGATTAAGCAATAGATGATACAAACTGAACCAGTAACCTCGTGTGAAGGGTGTTAGAGCTGAACGCCTGGCAGATTTGTGTGAAATCTTATGGCCACGTGGCAGATAGATCCACACATGTTGTCCGGGGTAAAACTGCATGAATGACTCTGAAAGGAGAAGGCTGCTGCATCGTGATCATATGATGGCAAACAATTGTTATTGCAACTTAGCGTGGAACCTTTTAAAACCTCGTGTAAAATAAGCTACTTTTGTGGGAGGGTTGATGCAAGGATATTCCCTCTCAGTGCAGTGAGGGGGCTAAGTGCCTTTTGTGTGGAAAAGATGGGCAGTTTCCAGTGGATTTCAGAGGAAAACCTGCCCTTCCTTTGCTTAATCCTCACTCTGTCAGAAAGACCGAGCAGGTCCCTGGAGAAACATCCTGCCACGGACGATGACACCCAGTCCTGCACCCACCAGCTGCACAGCACCCACAGAGAAGCTCTGAAAAATCCAGTTCCATCATCCCCAGATGTCAACCTTACCCCTGTGCCTAGAAATAACACTTCTGTGGAGGAGCTGGAAGAAGAAAATGTTTGTTCACGGTCTGGTGCGGGCATACTGGTTTAAACCTCTGATGAAGATGAATTCACAGTGATGGGTCTGCTCTGGCATTGCAGCAGCTGAGGTGCAAACATTTTATTGCTGACATCGCTGTGAGAGAACTAATCTGCAAAACAGAGCATCCTAAGCCACAGCAGCTCTCCGCCTCAGGGAACGTGAGTCAGGGTGCTTAGATTGCACCGGTTTCTATTAATTGCCTACTTAACTCCAAAGAGCCAGACATGTCTATTTCATTTAAACTTACGTTTTCACAGACTTAAAATAGAATGAAATATAGGTTATAGCAAGACTTGCCTAAAAACTCATTAGACTTCGTTTCCCCGTGTTGTAATGTGATATGAGAGCGAAATGATGGAAGATATGGAAGCACATGTATAAAAGAGCCTCTCTTGAACATTCCCTTTGCCCAATACTCAGGCCTTAAATTTGACATGAATGTCATGGTCTTCACAGAACAGATCCTGTTCAAAGGGTTCAAGCTCCGTCTTGCATAAGCATAAAAATAAATTATAACTAACAGTTCATAAACTAGTAAGTCTACACTGTGTCCTGCTTCATTTTCCTAAAAAGCCAGCAAAGCAAATACCCATCTGGATGTAAAGAGAGTTTGAAATGGCTACAAATTTCCTGGGCAAACAGAGGCATGGTCTTTATTCATGGCCAGTGAATTTTCCTCTTGTATAAACCCCATGCCTTGGGGCAGCTATAACTGCAACCAGTTTTTAAAATCTGCTTTCTAGTTCAGAAAATGCGTGATCTTGGTCAGTAACACTTGGGATTTTCTTTCATTGTGTGCTGCAAAAGCAGCCTGGGATGCAAGCAAACTGTCGAGGCAGAAAGCAGATGTTTACTCTGTATCTGATTTGTTGTTGTTACGTGGCAATTAGTGGATCCCACTTTGCCTTATGATTTCTAAGTGAAATTCTCCTTGACTTGAGCCTGCTCTGTGCTTGGGTTTAACAACCTGAACAAACAAGGGCAGAATTTCACACTGCACGGAGGAGCCTCCCATGAGCTGTTCAGAGATGCAGTTGTCGGAAACAAACACGGGAAGCAATTTTTCAATGCCTGAAAGATGCATTATTCAAACTTTAAAAGCCCTGCCTCGCTACGGAGCGGTGAGGTGGGTGACTGTGGCTGTGCTGTGCGAGAAGGCAGAGCGTTTCGCTGCAGGAACCCCCTCGGCTGGGCTGAGCAGTGGGTGCACTGGTGTTACAGCCATGCGGGGACCGAGCCCGAGAGCAGCACGAGGTCTGTTTAACTTCACCTCCCGCAGGCAGAGCCTGAAACAATATTAGAATCATAGAATAGAATCATAGAATCATAGAATGGTTTGGGTTGGAAGGGACCTCAAAGATCATCTAGTTCCAACCCCCCTGCCATGGGCAGGGACACCTCCCACTAGAGCAGGTTGCTCAAGGCCACATCCAGCCTGGCCTTGAACACCTCCAGGGATGGGGCATCCCCAACTTCCCTGGGCAACCTGTTCCACTGCCTCACCATCCTCACAGGAAAGAATTTCTTCCTGATATCTAATCTGAATCTTTTTTCTTCCAATTTAAAACCGTTTCCCCTTGTCCTATCATTACCCTTCCTGGCAAAGAGTCCCTCCCCAGCTCTTCTATAGGCACCCTTCAGGTATTGAAAGGCCGCTATAAGGTCTCCCCGGAGCCTCCTCTTCCTGCGCTGGCCTGGAGGAAACTCATGGTGTTGGGTTGGGTTTCTTTTCCCACCGCCTGCCAAAGCCCCCGACGGTCTGACTTCACCCCAACAGGGGGAGAGAGGAAGGAGAGGGAGATGTAATGGCAGATGGCAACCCACAAGGAGGTGAGAGCTGCGTGCTGCACTTTGGCACTCGGTGACAAGGACAACTTTACAGTAACCTAGTTTGCTTATAAATTAGATGAGGATTATTTGCCACTTCGTTTTTCCTCCCTTCTTCAGTCAGATCATTGCAAGGCATACACACCGAAAAAATTAATTAATTCACTAACTGACTTAGCTCTGGGAAGCTGTATTCCTAATGCTAACAAAACATAAGACAGAATCACAGAATCACAGAATCACAGAATCTTCTAGGTTGGAAGGGACCTTAAAGATCATCTTGCCCAACCGTCAACCTAACTGACAAAAATAGACACCCGCACAACAAACAAGGAGCATCATCACTAACCCATACCTCCCAGCACTACATCAACCTGTCTTTTGAACACCTCCAGGGATGGTGCCTCAACCACCTCCCTGGGCAGCCCATTCCAATGCCTGATAACCCTTTCAGTGAAAAAATTTTTCCTAATATCCAGCCTGAACCTACCCTGGCGCAACTTGAGGCCATTTCCTCTTGTCCTGTCGCCTGTAACTTGAGAAAAGAGACCGACCCACAACCGATTTTAAAATATTTAAGCCAGACCCTGTGACTTGAGAAAAGAGACCGACCCACAACTGATTTTAAAATATTTAAGCCAGATGTTGTGTTATTTCAGTGTTGATACAGTTTCAGTGTGTGGAGGAGCGAATTTCCTTCCTCAGCAGAGCACCAATGAGTTGCTCAGTCACCACTGTTACCTGGCCTGAATGCCCCAGAAATCTGCAGAAATTCGACAGAGGTTTTGCTGGGCTTTCTGCATGTCTTTGCCTTCAGACAAAAATGTGTTCGACTGAGGTAGGCAACAGGTAAGGGGAAAGGAAGTTGGGCTTCCTCATAGTTTTCCAAAAAAATGTCTCTGCTTCTATCCATTAAAATTAACTTGCTATCTAAACGGATCTTGTCTAAATTAATTGTGCTGTCTCTGTGTAGCCTTCCCCCAAGGGATGCACTGAAATACTGTTATGTCGTTGCCTGTTCTTGGTTGATTGAGTTATTAATTAATTATATGAATAAGCCTAGGAAAATAAAAGTAGGTTTCTGTCTTAATTCGTCTGAGTAATGGGGGCTAATGCCTGATATGTGGAGCTTGCCAGTGGTCACTTTGCCCTGTGAGCTGGTCCACTACTCCATACTGCCCTACATGGTCAGGGCAGATGCAAAGAAGGACCCGAGTCACGCAGAGAGGGGAGATTGGTGCGTGGTGTGGGGCACCACAGCCGGCTCCCGGTGAGCGCCGTACGGGGACCGGTGATGCTGTGGGGGCAGGTATCCTCTCAGGTCCTGGCCGTGGTGGTGCCCTCACCATGTGGTGCTGCTCTGGGGTTCATTCAGCCCAGTTTTGTGAGAGTTGGATAGATTGGGATTAGTGCATTAACACTGCTGCCTTGCTTTCTGCTCAGGGATCGCTCATGAGGTGATCATTTGGGGACCTCTGCCTTGCCCTGCACTGCCTGGTGTACCTGTATCCCACAGCAGAAAGCCTTTGGACAACTGGGGAACCTCAGAGCTCGAGATGTTGCTTTTTTTAAACTCCTGGACAAATAGTACCCCTTTTCTGATCCAGCAAATGGAATTGTGAACGCTCTGCAACGCTATAACATATTCTTTATGATCGAGATGGACATGGTAGCTTTGCTTTCCCCTTGGTTGGTTGCCGTTTGCTCATTCTACGAGGCCTCTCCAGGAGTTTTAGCCACAGGAGGAACTTTATTGACACTGCTATTCTTCCCGTGGTGTGGAAAGCAAACACCTGAATCATTGGAGCTTACCAGGGCTCTAAGCTGAGGGGAAGGTAAATGTACATTTTCTCTGCCACTAGCTTGCCTAAAACATTAGATATCTGCATATAAAACCAGAAATATTTAGTTGGAACAAGAAACAAGTACATAGTATTGTTCAAGAATGCTAAAATTGTAAACTTAATAGTTGCAGTGGCTATTTTATGCTCCTCACCAGTGAACATTTTATGCTCCTGCAATATGCCCATTTCCAGTGTGCCTATTAAAAAATGCCCAACATTTAAACATTGGAAAACCAGAACTTACTTGGCAATTTAGCGATGACCAGGAACATTTACATTTCAAAACTCAGGCTTGATTTGAAAATAACCATACTCCAGGAGATTAGGTGCTAAAATTGCTTCTATGTTTGGTCCAAAAAGTTCCCTTTCTGTATGCTCTACAAACTTGTGGAAATCACATTCAGAGGAACGCACTAAGAAGGGTTCAGGCATTTGCTTCCCATATCACAAGGAGCTCTTTCAGATGCAGTTGGGATTTACCAAGTCCTTTGGTTTCCCACCACAGGGCTGATGGACCCCAGAGCTCATGGTAGGGAAGCGACGCTCTAACACCTAAATATCTCGGAAATGCTCAGGCTCTGCTATTGGATCTTCTAAATTAAATGCAGAGCAACTCATTGACTTTGATGCTGCTGCCTTGCATTTGCCCTGACTGACTGAGAGCACGACTGGGCTCTGTGTAAGCCTCACCTTGCTGATATTGCACAACCATTTTGCTTGAAATGATGAATAACGTCTGGGTAGTGTAAATTCCCTGGGGGGCCGTAGCAGGTGCTACCAGTCAACTCTGACAGTGGTATTGAGGCATCCAGGAAATTCTTTTATTTCCATACGTAATGCTTTAAGAACTTTGATACCTGATTGCAAGGGTATTTACTTTGAGACTGTAAATTCCAGGAGACACACAGATAGCACTGAAGTTTTCTCAACCCACTAGTAATAAAGACTGAAGAGACTGATTAACAGAAGGGCTATTCTCCTGTCTGTAGTCTATATAAGGAAAAAACAGATTTGCCTCAGCATTAGCACATAATATCTATTTTTCATATGTCATCTCTTGACCATGGTAGGGAGATCCTACCTTTGAACCAGGCACCTGCATTCTGCAAGCAGCTCTTATTTTTGTGAAGAGCAAAACCAAATCCAAGCCCCAATGACCCTGAAACATTGCTTGGGAGTGCTGTAATTAGAGCTCGTACCTCTTCACTTCCATCTTCAAATCTACTTAGGAAACCTGGAGGCTTGGTTCTAAACCCAGCATTCATGTTAAGGCGCTGCGCTAGTTACACTCTAGATTTGTCAAAACAATCTAATCAACTCTGGTAGGAGGCCAGAAACAAGAAGGAAAAATTTGGCCAAATTCCTATATCCAAATATTTTTACAGCATGAGAAATTGAACTAATAATGCTTCTGTCTGGTTAACAGCTGTCAAAGGATGAAAAATAAGCTACTGGGAATGTAGTCAATCACTCACTCCTTTTAATGTGGTGTGAAATCCATAAAGGCATTTATACGGAATCTTAATGTGTTTTATGGAAAAATCACTGGTAGCTCTGCTGAAGAGATGCCAATTTTTAACAAGCAGCGTCTGGTGCTTTCCGGGCCACTCCACGCATGTGTGTTCTGCAGGGAAGGATGAGTTTGCACTCTCTTTGCCTCTGGGAACGCGTGTTTGGTAACATTCCCTCTCTTTCCCCTCTGCTTCAGGTGGGTCACCCTGACATAAGCTTCATTCACAAAAAGGTGTCTGAGCTTCATCCAGTTCCTCTCTGTGGCCCTAACTTGTGTGCTGCGTTACCAGTGGGTAATGGTAACATTCCCTGTGTGGCACAATGAGATATTAAGGTGTGTGAAGAGCCCAGTGTGGAACCACACGCAGAACAGCCTATATATAGCCATGAACAGCAGCTTTGGAAATCAGAATGACCTTTTTTTTTTTGTGACTGCCAGCACTGGGAAGTGAAGTGCTCAGCGACCGTGCACAGAGGCTGTTGAAGGATCTGTGTTTCCCTGTGGCTCTGTTCTCCACCAGGGTTTGTTGGATGGATGCAGCTGGACACAGCTGGATACAGCTGTGATGGTCACGGTCTGTGGAGCCTTTCTCGTTCTGCCCCAGAGGAGATATACTGTATCAGGGGGTGCTAATGCATGGGCTAAGGCCCCCTTTGGTCACCCTCCTCCCCCAGCCCAGCAGACCCATGGCAGGTTTTAGGCTGGTGAGTCCTGGGTGACGGCAGGGAAGCTTGTCCTGCCCAAAGCACTCATGCATAAAAGGAGAGACAGTCCCAAGCCTTGCTGTCAGTGTTTAAGGCGAAAGCACCATGTGAAATGTAATTTACAGCACTTCTTTACATCTCCACCAGTTCATCCCATTATCCAAATCAGGCTAGCCACCAAGGGCCAGTCTCAATGATAATTTTACACTATATAAATCTGCAGTCCTAGGGACCTGAGTAGGTTGCAGCTCATTTCCCATAAACTCACAACCACTTGAACCTCGCTCCCCTTTCTCATGACACAGACTCATTTAGTGGTCTGAAGCTGACCTTATATACTTAGTCCAGGTGATTTTTAAATTATTTTCATCGAGAGGCAGGAACAGAAACAAAACAGTACCCCAACTATAAACTGGCATATAAATTCCATCCATGAGAATGGAAAAAAAACCCAGAAAAATGCTGAATAGAGCCTTGCTGTTTTCCTTTCCGTTGGATACCTTTACCTAGTGGTGTGTAGAGATGAGCAGTTAAAATTTCTGAAATCAACCATTTATTCAGGTTTATAATGTGTCTTTCAGACATGAGCTAAAGCTGTGGTCCATAATGATACAAATCCAGGCAATAGAAATGCTTAGTGGTGGGATCACACTCAGAATATCTTCCTTCACGTTGAATTCTCCCTTCCAAACCAGAAAGGGCATGGGTATAGTCATAACAGGTCAGTCCAAAATAGAAAGTAAGTGCCTCAGGATGGCTGCAGGGCTAACACTGGTGTCATGGTTCCTGTCCAGCCCAATGCCATCAGTGTAATAAAAACTGTGGTTTCAAGCTGAGTTGCTCCCAGAGATTGGTTCAGAGTGCAAAAGCTATCCAGCAGAACCAGGCTCTGTGGAGGAAATGACCAGGGCTGAACAAGCATGATGGTTGACCCCTTTCAGAAAGAAGGTCACCTGTAAGACGAATACACATTATACAGCTGTCTGCAGCCTGCTAAGCCAGTGGACAAACAGGAGTGTTGGACTTCCAGTCCCTCAGCTCTCAGAAACATAACTGTTTCTGAATTGTTTTCTTCAAGTGTGTTGGAGGCAAAAGGAAAATGAGAGAAAATGTGGGCCTGCTGTTTAATGAGACGGGTGCCATGGTGACAGAGGATGCAGAGAAGGTGGAGCTGCTGAATGCCTTTTTTGCTTCAGTCTTTACTGATCAGGCCAGCCCTCAGGAGTCCCAGACTTTGGAGGCAACAGAGAAAGTCTGGATGAAGGAAGACTTCCCCTTAGTTGAGGAAGACCATGTTAGGGAACAGTTAAGTATACTGGATATCCACAGTGGGTCCTGATGGGATGCACCCACGAGTGCTGGGGGAACTGGCAGAAGTGTGAAGGAAGACTTCCCCTTAGTTGAGGAAGACCATGTTAGGGAACAGTTAAGTATACTGGATATCCACAGTGGGTCCTGATGGGATGCACCCACGAGTGCTGGGGGAACTGGCAGAAGTGGCTGGGCCACTCTCCATCATCTTTGAAAGGTCCTGGAGAACAGCCGAGGTGCCTGAAGACTGGAGGAAAGCCAGTGTCACTCCAGTCTTCAAAAAGGGCAAGAAGGCAGACCTGGGAAACTACAGACTGGTCAGCCTCATCTCCATCCCTGGACAGATGACGGAATGGCTCATTCGGGGCATCATCTCAAAGCTCCCCCTTCTTCCCCCTTCTTCCCCCTCATCTCCCCCTTCACCAAGGTGATGTCTGACTAACCTGATAGCCTTCTGTGATGGCATGACTGGATGGATAGATAGGAGGGCGATAGATGTTGTTGACAGAGGATGCAGAGAAGGTGGAGCTGCTGAATGCCTTTTTTGCTTCAGTCTTTACTGATCAGGCCAGCCCTCAGGAGTCCCAGACTTTGGAGGCAACAGAGAAAGTCTGGATGAAGGAAGACTTCCCCTTAGTTGAGGAAGACCATGTTAGGGAACAGTTAAGTATACTGGATATCCACAGTGGGTCCTGATGGGATGCACCCACGAGTGCTGGGGGAACTGGCAGAAGTGGCTGGGCCACTCTCCATCATCTTTGAAAGGTCCTGGAGAACAGCCGAGGTGCCTGAAGACTGGAGGAAAGCCAGTGTCACTCCAGTCTTCAAAAAGGGCAAGAAGGCAGACCTGGGAAACTACAGACTGGTCAGCCTCATCTCCATCCCTGGACAGATGACGGAATGGCTCATTCGGGGCATCATCTCAAAGCTCCCCCTTCTTCCCCCTTCTTCCCCCTCATCTCCCCCTTCACCAAGGTGATGTCTGACTAACCTGATAGCCTTCTGTGATGGCATGACTGGATGGATAGATAGGAGGGCGATAGATGTTGTTTACCTTGACTTCAGCAAGGTTTTTGACACAGTCTCCCACAGCATCCTCATAGGTAAGCTTAGGAAGTGTGGGTTAGATGAATGGACAGTGATGTGAATTGAAAACTGGCTGAAAGACAGAGCTCAGAGGGTTGTGATTAGGGGCACAAAATCTAGTTGGAGGTCCGTAACAAGTGGTATTGCCCTGGGGTCTGTACTGGGTCCAGTCCTCTTTAATATATTCATCAATGGCCTGGATGAAGGGATGGAATGTACCCTCAGCAAGTTTTCTGCGAAACAAAACTGGGAGGGGTGGCTGACACACCAGAAGGCTGTGCCACCATTCAGTGAGACATGGACAGGCTGGAGAGTTGGGCAGAGAGGAACCTGATGAAATTCAACAAGGGCAAGTGTAGGGTGCTGCACCTGGGGAGGAATAACCCCATGCAGTACAGGTTGGGGGCTGACTTGCTGGAGAGCAGCTCTGAGGAGAAAGACCTGGGAGTCCTGGTGGACAATATGATGACCATGAGCCAGCAATGTGCCCTTGTGGCCAAGAAGGCCAATGGCATCCTGGGGTGCATCAGGAAGAGTGTGTCGAGCAGGTCGAGAGAGGTTATCCTGCCCCTCTGCTCTGCCCTGGGGAGGCCCCATCTGGAGCACTGGGTCCAGTTCTGGGCTCACCAGTTCAAGAAGGACAGGAAACTGCTGGAGAGGGTGCAGCAAAGGACTACAAAGATGATTAGGGCGCTAGAACACCTCTCAATGAGGAAAGGCTGAGGGACTTGGGGCTTTTTAGTCTGGAGAAGAGAAGACTGAGGGGGGATCTGATCAACACCTATAAATACTTAAAGGTTGGGTGTCAAGACGATGGGGCCAGTGTCTTTTCAGTGCTTTTCAGTGCTCTACCTGATGTAGGTAGACCTGCTCTGGCAAGGGGTTTGGACTAGATGATCTTCAGAGGTCCCTTCTACTCCCATATCATTCTGTGATTCTGTGTGAGTCTGTTTCTGAATTTATGTACTGTGTAACATGCCACTACTACTAAATATATTATACCAAAACAACATTTGTTCTTTCTTTGCTGTGTTGATTTGTCTTCCTCTTTTAACTTAGATCAGCTACCAGCCTCCAGAAATTGCATCTTACAGTAACATTTTATATTAGTGACATACCGAATTTGGAGGCTTTCCTAATATAACCCCTATATTCCAGTGTGCCACTCTTTTACTCAACTAAACATAGTATGGCCTTGTGCTTCTCCCTTTCACCCATGGTGGAAAAGATACATCATTTGTTTCATTAAGATCCCACCTTGTAAAATGATACTTTTCATACCGGATGACAAGTTCCCTCAGCCTCTACTGAATTCAGTAGTGATGGAGGATGATTATGGGACTGAGCCCGAATTCTCAGCTAAGTGAAGCATTTGGGATTTATTTCAGTCCCATTGAAACCAGTGGGACATAAATACAATTTTAAACAAACCTTTAAGTACTTTGCCAAACTCAGCTAGACTGTCGAACATCGGTCTCAACAAGAACCTGTTTTCTATTTCTTACCATGATAACATATTTTGACACACTCTCATGTTACCAAGTCAGTCGTATCGTCTTTAACACATTACAAGCAAGAGAGAAGTCAGCCTGCTGTACTGAAATTCATCAGTAAGAACCATCGTTGAGTGGCATTTCTGAAAATCAGCCATGCCCATTTTTATATTAGAAGTGCAATGCCCCTGTTTCCTGAGATCTCTTTCACTTGCATATCTCCAAGCAAGCCCAAACTAGGGGTTAGGCATCCAGTGAAGAGACAGGGTGCACAGACTTCCAGACAGATGTTTTGCCCGTGTGTGGAGAAGGCAACATTACACTTGAGATGCCCATTAGATGCCTGAAGGCACAAGAATGCCCAAGAGCACAGGGACCCACCTATGCACCACAAAATGTCCTGAAGACCACAGTGGCATTGACCAGAACTTTTAGACAGCCAAGTGTATCTTCCCCCAAATACATCCTTTTAATGTTTGGTTTTAATTATTATTTTTAGTGTACAGTTTCTCTTTCATTTAACTTGAATCTCTTTATCCATTCCAGCATTACAGCTACAGTACGGAACATTTCCTTGTTGCTCCTGCAGTTACTTTTGCCTCCCCAGCTTTGATTAATTTTTGGAATTTATCTAAATTATTCCTTAGAGTGTTTGTGGTAATAAATCATTGTCTAGTTGCTAGTTTTCCTCCTCAAATTCAGATACTAAAGCAGTAGGTGTTCTAGAACTGACTGTGAATGCAATACTTGGGATGGTTGCTCATATATAGAATTGTTCTCCCAGTGGTCAGCAGCATGAGCTTATCACACGTAGGACAATTAAGTTAATTCAATCAGCTCCTGAGACACCTGAGAGCCTGTATGCAGATGCCTAGACTGGCCAGGATTCCCAAAATCACGAGCCTCTGAAAGTCCTGGGAGGAGAAAGCTTTATACAGAGAGAGGAACCAGCAGCAAACCCATCTCTTTCACCCTACCAAGGGGGAAATTTCACCCTGTTAAGGGTGAAGCATCATTCTGCCACTCACTCTGATTAATCTCCATTTCAGACGGCTGAGAATATCCCAAACATTAATTCTTGGTCCCCGCTAGCTCAGCCGCGACAGAAAGCCCTTTCTCCTGCCGCGCCGCCTCTCCTCCATCCCTCCGGAGCTCCCACCGCCCGGCCCAGCCCCGCAGCTTTTCCAGAGACACCCTCTGGAGCTTTCCTAGGCTGCCTGGAGGCTTCACCCGAGTCCTCTCACCCCTGCTTCTGTCACCTTCATCTTTCACCGCGGAGCACGGTAGGAGGAGGGAGGAGAGGAGCATCCCTCCTTCCTCCGGCGGCGGCGGGGGTTAGGGATGGGTGGGCAGGGGAGGGAAGGGGAAGGAAAGGGAGTCCCTCTCCGGTGCTTTGCCCTTTTTACCAGGAGAGGGAGCAGATATCTGCACATCCCCGGAGCTTTTGTTTAAGCAGTTTTAAGCGTTTAAGCAGTTCTTTAACGGTTGTACATTTTCCCACCTGGGAGTCCTTGGACACAGTCCTGCCACCCTTACTCTCAATCCCGAGTTTCACAAAGAATCCCCCTGGAACCTGGGTGCTTCTTCTTTTTTTTTTTTTCTTTTTCTTTCTTGGGCACACATATGGCAAAGGCAAGGGATCTCTTGGAAAATGAACTGGTCATCCCTGAACTCCATTTCACTATTTGCCACCAGAAGAGGAAACAAAACATGATGCTGTGCCCTGCTCACACGACTTTGAACACCAAACACTGGCAGAGATACTTTGCAGCTCTGCCAGCTGAAGACAAACAATTTCTTTTTCTTTTTCTTTTTCTTTTTCTTTTTTAAAAAGAAGAACTCCTGGAATTAAAAAAAAACAGGAGTAGACTGTCTGGAGCATGGAAAGGAGAAGTGTTACGTGTTGGAAGGTAATGCACACAATTCAGGAATGAAAGACAAAAAGAGAACTAGGAATGCATTTGAAAGATAATTGAAAGAAAAACAGCACCTGCAAGAGGAAATAAATAAGATTTTCTTTTTCAGTGAAAATGTGAGGACGGCTGGGTTGAAATAGCCACGCAGCACGAAATGCCTGTGCTGCTGTCTGCAGTCACAAATGCTATGCTGTACAGCTCCACTTGAACACAGCTTTACACGATGCACAGTATATTATTCTCCTTTCAGGTGTGAGGGATATCAAGCTTTTCTGGTTCTGGATTCTAACTAAAATAAAATTGCATAGGAGACACAGTCTCTGAAGGGGGAGCTGCTATGGCTGGCAACGCTCCCACGTGTGCAGGCAGGACGGTGGTCACTCTGGTCAAGTGATGCCTCATCACACACTGCACAGTAATATTGTGGAAGACACTAAAGATCGGTTGAACTTGGGACAATTTCATGAGCCCACAACAACTGCATCTCATTGTCACCTGCCCTGGGCAGTAAGTTGTCTCCATATTGCCTAGGAGCCATGTAAAAGCAGCCGGTCTGTGTTTAAATGGTTATAATTTCTTTTAGATTCATAATCAGTTCAATATGCTGGAAGAAGTTAGCGGTATCATGGATCTTTTATCTCTTATGACAGAGACAATTTCATCCACAATGATTGCAGGGCAGACTATGCCTTGGAGTCCAAAGAGGAGACAGCTCCTCTCCCAGACCTTTTGTGTTCTTGGCAAGTTCATGCCAATGTTCAGGAGCTGCTGGAGCTGCTACAGCACTGCTACATGGTCACCCTTGCTCAGGAGTGTTGCATTCTCTAAAAAACAGCTGTTTTCCACAGCATGACATGAAGTGGGGCCACCTGATGCCCCAGGCCACCTTGGGCAAGTTGGACAGCATTGCAAGTGTAGGGAAAAGAGAGGCCTCCACCTCTCGGCTGTGATTTCTGTCAATATAATGCCAGTTCTTCCACAGCTCTTTGGTTACATTTCCCTATCCGGATTTCCATCTTCAGAAACCTTGGCTGTGCAAGATCTGCCAGACCTAGGGACTGTGAGGATGTCTGAACAGCTTTTTCAGGTTGACGTGCTCTAAGCTGAATGGAAATAATATTTTAGATGCCATGCCTGTAGAAATAAAAGGAACCTGAAGACGTGCTCTGAGTCAATCCCAGTGCTTAGAAACCAGAGATCAACAGAAAGCAAAGTGACTGCTACTGAAATAGATGATGTGGTGTTTTTTTGAGGGAAAGCTTTGGATTTTCTTCTTCATGGAGTTAAAGTGGAACAGAGCTGAAGTGGTGGTCCTCACCCTGACATTTCTGTGTGCATCAGCATCCTGTGTCCATCTATCTGACTTCCCAGTATTGCAGAAATTCATGCCCAGGGATGAGATAAGGTGGGCCCTCGTGAGCACCAGTTGTGCTTTCCCAGCAAACAGGAGGCAAAGTTCCCCCCAGGAATGCCCACCTCCTCAGTGCAGTGCCCTTCTCCTCTGTGGAAGACAGGGTGGCAAGGGTGGTGGCTGCAAACATCTTTCCTAAACCCAGCAGTTGGCCTAATTTCCTGGTTTAATGCTGCTGTTTGAAAGGAAATGGGTTCAATGGTGCCCCAAATCTGTGAGAGCAGAACCTGTTAATACACTGCAGCAACTCTGCTGCCTGGAGATGACTTCATGCCTGAAGAACTCCTGTAACCTTTCCCAATCGACACTTTTCTTCTTCTCTCGCATAAATGTCACATAGGGACATATGCTACATTATATGAATGTCAGAGATAACTGTCCAGCAATTGTGCTTTTCTTTTACTTCCCTTTTCCCTCAAAAGCGAGTCCTTCCTTTTTGCTGCATGTGAACAAAAATGAGATTTGATGACAAAATCTAATCCCCAATCAAGTCTTTCTTTACCAGTAAAATTTTCAGAAGAGATGATAAGCAGACACACAAGTGCAGCTCTTTGCCGTGATGATCACAGAGGAGTATAATGAAGATTAATCATCACTTTATCAAACTATATCCATTTTTTTTAAGCACCTTGATTAAACAACAGCTTAAATTCTGTAGAAGTGGCCGAGCCAAAGATGTGCCACGGTGATGTGCTGGTGTCTTCTCTTCCCTGGGAGCCCGAGGACAAATTCTTGTGTGCTTTCCACAGAGGAGCCAGAAGCAGTAGCACAGCAGTTACCTTCATTCCCCTTCCTATGCGAAGGGCTTCGCTGCACTGGGAGTTACCCCCAATTAACTACCTTTAATTCATTTCCTGAGTAGACGCTCTTATTTTGGAGCAAGGGCACCTACTTGTGAATTGGCATAACTCATTTTGCAGGCAGGTATATATTGGTGTTCCTACGTAATAGGTGTGCAATGATGTCCTATTGCTCATGCGGGGCAGCGGGTACAGATGGGACTGGGTGAAATTAGGGCAGGCTGCTCGGGCTGAAGAGGAGGTGTTTGAGGCTGGGCAGCATCTGCAGCTCCCTGTTATCCTCATTCCCACATTACTTGTAAAATTGGCTGGACGGGGAGGAGGGGAAGCAGCTGGGTCCCAAGGGGAAGCTTGCTCCAGTGCTGTTTCCTTTGCCTTCTCCATGCTTTGGCCGTCCAGCCCCACTGCTCTGAATTACGGGTGCTCCAGACCCTGCGCCCCCCCAGCCTCTCTGATGGATTTATTTCACACTGTGGGCATCCCCCCATGGTGAGGTGGGCTTCTGCTGCTCTCCCACACCCCAGTAGGACCTTGCTGTGGCCAGGGTACCCAGCAGCTAAACCCCGCAAAGGGTGTCTCACGAAAACTAGTATGTATTGAAGCTATGGGCTTAAAAACTACCCTGCTTTAAGAAGACAGGTTGATTCCCTGGCATGACCCAGGCCATGAAATCTTCAAAACACCATTTCTGCTCATTCTTACAAATAGAGTCATAGAATCATAGAATGGTTAGGGTTGGAAGGGACCTCAAAGATCATCTAGTTCCAATCCCTCTGCCATAGGCAGGGACACCTCCCACTAGAGCAGGTTGCTCAAGGCCACATCCAGCCTGGCCTTGAACCCCTCCAGGGATGGGGCATCCACAACTTCCCTGGGCAACCTGTTCCAGTGTCTCACCACTCTCATAGTAAAAAATTTCTTCCTGAGATCTAATCTGAATCTTTTTTCTTCCAAGTAGCCTTCCAAATAGCCTTACCCATGTGGGAAACACAGTTTTCCCATGTCATCCGTAAACATCTTGGGTGGTGGGCAATGCCTTAAGACCTAAGATTTCAGGCCCTCAGCATTTATTCAGCATTACCGTGACTGGTGAAGCCTCTGCTTGAGCCTCTTGTCAGGATAAAGCCCCAAGGATCTGGGCTATGGCACGGGCAGGCACAGGCAGATGCCCAGCACCCGAACGAGAACAGTCATTGCACCAAATCAGGTGTGGGCAAAAAACCCAACACCTTCTCCTGTGGGGCCAGTAAGACTGAATAACATTCATGTACAGGTTGACTACAGATGCCTTTTTTTCTGGAGGCCTCAGCTTGCTGGTCACTGAGGGAGTGTTTGGCCCTTGATGGTGTCCCTCCCAGAGCATCTGCTGTGACCCCAGTCAGGGTGGGGACCAGGGAGAAGCCTGAGTAGTTCTCCCTGTGCTCTTCCCACCAAAGCCCATGGGATACCATCCTGAAATAAATATCTTCCTGCTAGTTGTGGGGTATTTTGGTCTGCTTGCTCCTGCTTTGCTCTGAAGTAACTTCCCTGGCAAATGCTCACCCTAGAAATAATTGGAATTTTGCCTGACTGAGAACTGACCAAAAAAGTGCAGATTTTGGCCTTCATTTTTTACAACTAATAGATCAATTTAACTAATTCATATTTCTGTCTCTCTCTCTATTCTTCATATACTGCAATTATCATATACTACAATTGTATATTGTATATATGTATTGTAAATATTATATACTACAATTTGACACGTGAAAATAAAAAAGCATAAGGTGCTATAAAAGATTTCCAGGCCTCCTGACATGGCCATTTTCAAGATAATATTAGGAGACAATAGGAATCATAATCATTAACTACCTGAGAGTGATGTCAGACCTTCTGTTCTCTTGGGTTAATGTATGATTTAATCACCACAAATGGAGGTCTTCAATATGCCCTTTTACTGGGATTAAGTTCTGGTTACATTTTTGACATCCATAAAGACTTCAAACAAATACAGTGATCTATATGCATAATATGGTAATTAAAATGAGAAAGATATTGATAATTACATGTAGTGAAAATGGCTAATGTTGTCCACCTGGTAGCATTGCACATTGCACTGATTAACAGCAAGAGCTAATAAAATTCCTGCTGGCTTAAATCTTACCTATGCCTTAGCTTAAGATACAGAGGGAAAGTAAAAATGAAATAGATAATGTTGTATATTGCAAATGTAGCACAGCTGAGTGGCATTTTGGGCATGATATATATGGACATACATCACAAAGCAGCCCAAATCAGCACAAAGCCCAGGGTCGCATACCTTGCAGACGAACAGTGAACCATCACTTTATGCTGTGACTCCAAGGCCCCTGAAAATGACTGTATTTTATCCTTGTTTCCTTTCTTTGGCCCACCCTTACAGTATACTTTACTAAACGGGCACTGGTTTCTCTTACTTGCGGCACTCCAGAAAACAACAGGAAAGCTAAACCCTCTGCAAATTTGCCTTGCTTTACTGCCATTCTTATTTATATCCAAACGTAGCTCCTGCCTGTGGAACTGGTGGTGCTGGAGCTCTGCAGCAGGCCCTGAGCCTTCCTGGCCACTGGCCCCACAAGCTGCCTTGCCTCTGACCTGCCAGACCCCCACCACGGGCTGAGAAGGCAGCTCCCCCCCCGTCTATCTTCGCTACTTTGGCTAATTGTGGTATAGACGCTCGCCAGCAGGACAAAAGCATCAGCTCATTTTCCTAGGTTGGTGATTTACAGGCAGATGACAAGTTCTGGTCACTTTTGAGAAGGATCAGAGGTGAAGCAGTGACCCAGAGTCGAAAGGTAATGCATCCTATTACCCCCCCTGTATCTGACTGCTGCCTTGCAAGCCTCCCCTCGAGCTCCCTAGCAGAAAGCAGATGTCTTATTAGCTGCCATCCTTAAGTGGCTTTTGTCATCACGTCAACCTTGAAATAACACAGGGCGGGGGGTGGCGGTGGGGACAACAATGGCCAAAAACGAGCTGCTAGACAGTTTAAACAGAGCAGGGGAAGACACTGGTGCTTAGAAAAAGCAGAACGCCAAAATGCAGAGAAGTATTTTTTCTAGCTTTGTGGGCAATGAGGGAGTAAGGCTTGGTAGGACTTGCACCCAGTTATCACTAATTATTGCGATACTTAAAACGGCAGGTGTTTTTATTAAGGAGGGACTAAAGAAAACAACTTGCAGAAAAATCTGGGGTAGTGCTCAGCACCCATACATTTATGAAATGTATAGTTAGTGTAAAAGCCTATCTGACAAGTAACCTACCTTCTCTCCTAGCATCTCATTTAACTCATGCTTTAGAAATGTGGATGCTCATGCAGATTTCTCACTTGGCAGCTTGAAAGATATCATTGAAAATTATTCTTTTAAACCACAGGATTCATTTACTGGGGTAGAAATAAAACTTTTGATCCCTCTTTTCTGTCTATAAGAAGGAGGGGCAGGTGAAGCAGAAGCTGGCACCGAGATAATCTCAGGCTCTCCTGCTGCCACGTCTATTTCAAAGCTGAGGAGGAGCATACTCAGCTCATGGCAGAACATCAGGGCACAGCGAGGACTGGTGGCTCCATGATGGGGGACAACCTGGGAGACGAGGCCAACCACATACAGGACACAGGCCCACAGGGTCTGGCTGTGGCGGGAGGAGCTGGGTGCTGGTAATGGGGTCCAGATGGGGAGGCCTGGGCACCTGGTCTGGAACTTGCTAATTTTTTTCACCCACAGAGGAGTCATGTTCATGCTCTTGTGTATGAGAGGAAAGAGGTTCATGATCGTTGGACTAGTTATTCTACTGTTCTCCAGAGAGGGTGATGGCCACACATGCTCTTTGAAGAGAAACTATCAGCAAAGAGGGAAATTCATGATGCAGTTGCTCTAGGACCAGACTTAACACGCCCTTGTTCTGCTTTAGTGGTAGAAGTGCAAGGCAGGAGATAAAGCGGCCCACTGTTGACACCAGACTGGGAGGCACTGCCAATGTTATGTGAGGGCAAAATGCATGAGCATGAGGACCAGGGGGGTAGAAATGGAAATTTATCTAACAGCAAAGTTTTGGGATTAATCATGGAAATTTCTTTGAGTTCCTCAGCTGTGAATGACAGAGGAGTAGTAAGTCTTGGTTTTATTAGTCACAAGGTGACAATGAGCCACTGAGATGTGTTGGCTGTGAAGAAAAAAAGGTGACTACAAAATCCATTAGGCAAAGTACTTCCTACAGAGAGCAAGACTTATTAATGCTATCTCAGAGATCTCTGGAGGGATCTCATCCCTGCTGCTTTATACTGGTCACTCTCAGTCAGGAAAGACATGGCCAGCCTGGAGCAGAGGCAAAGGTGATGGCTGGGGGCAGTCATCCTCCTGTGAGGGAACACGCACAACACTAATTGGCTCAGCAAAAAACCGTAGAGCTTATATGATTGCTTTTCATAAGTAATTCAGAAGAGTTAGTAGCAGGGAGGGAAAAAAGGGCTATTTAAGTAAAGCTAAAGAGCGGTTTTGGCACAAGCAGGAGTGGTGTGAGAGGCTGAGGGGATCCCACCATGCCAGCCGGGGAGCTGGAGGAAGTGAGAAATGCCATTCACCTTCCCAGCCGTCCTTGGCTGTGGGCTGAGTAAACCAGCTCAGCTGCAGGGGACTTGGTGGGCTTTAAAAAGGGGACTGGGGAGGTTAATGACAAGTTCATTGGAAGAGAGAGCTCAGTTCTGGGTAGCTAGGGGCTTTAGGATAGGGTAATTAGTGGATAATATAAGCTGATATTTGCTTTTCTAATAGGTTATAGCTATTAGGTTATTTCGAGATGCTGGGAAGTTTGGGATATTGAAAAGGGTGAAATTCAGTTTGGCCTGTGCTTGGGAATGAGGTTATAAAGCTGAAGTGGGAGTTGGTGGTCAGCACAAAACCTCCTTGTTTGGGTGGGGGCTCTTCTGCCCTTGTGCCTCATGAATGAATGCTGGAAAGGGTGGAGGAAATACAAATAATGGAATTATGTGTTGAGAGCAAAGAAGAAAAGTTCTTCATTGACACTTTCAAGTTCAAAGTTGCTATGGCCTAAGTGCAGCCCAGCTACAAGTAACTTCAGGCCTACATAAGCTTGAATTTTTTCATCTTCCCTCTCAGAAACCACCTTGCCAGATAGTTCACTGTCAGAGCAGAAGCTCTGTTGTACAGTTGCACAGAGGACAACATACACCCTGCAAATCTGTGTGCTATCTACAGCTGTGCACTCTTCCAGCATCCAGAAGAGCCTTCCAGGATCCTTTCCATCTTGTGCTGGCAAAGTCAATGAAGAAAACTTCATTAACATGAAGTTGAGGTGTGTTTGTAGTGGGGAGTCTTGTACCTGTCCAAGCTGTGGTCATCTGAAACTGTGAAACTGTTAAAAGGTGAGCCCAGGTGCCCCTGCCCCCTTTCTAAGTGATACTGCAATCTTGATTCAAGTGATACTACCTCTTGAATGTCTTCTTAACTGATTTTGGAAGTGTCCAGGGCAATATCTGGACTTAGAGAAGTCCCCTCCAGGCCTGCACCACAGAACGAACACCAAATACATTAGTTTTTTTCAATCTCTCCATGATTACACAGACAATACTCTTCAGGATTATGAAGACTGTTTATCCAAAACCCCACGCAGGTCCCTCCTAGCTGCCAAAAGCCTCCGCGGCAGGAGGCCTGTTCTCTCTACTGACAGCACAGCCTCCACGCTGCAGTGCGGAGCTGGTTTTCAAAAATTTGATGTTTGTTGCAGCGGAGGTGTTGTTGAGGTGCAAGACACAGGCAGACAACCTTTCTCTGTGTTAATGGAGGAGTTGTTTTTGCCTTTGACTAGTGTGAGAAAGTGCAGGTCCACCGACTGTATCTGCTGCTTCCCCCGATGGCTGTGTTATGGCTCATACGACTCTGTGAGGGACGTACAAATCCCAACTAGTAAATGCTACCTCAGGAAAAGCAAACTAATTTTTTCCCCCTTCCCTGTTCTCATCACACATTCATTTTTACAACAGAAAAGCAAAAGTCGAAGAGCAAAGCCTGGTGTAAAACTTTGTTGCATTAAATCACGGGAAGGCAGTAACTACCCCGGCTTCTCCGGCTACCTTCTGAAAGCAAATACTGGCTCTCACTTAACACTACCATGCCGAATATAAGGTGTCAGTATTAAAGATTAGCTTGGTGTGCTGACACAGAAGATGTCCTAACAGAGGGAGACGGGGTGGGAGAGTGACAGCAGGTGATCAAGGACAATCCGCCCTAGCGAATGAGCATTAAAGGCTGATGGAGGAGCATGAGCTTGATAGGGGCGGGGGAGGAAGGAGTTTGAAGAAACACTGATTGAGGTCAAGAAGATTTCCTTTTTAAAAGGAGAGAGACAGAGGAACATTAAACAGGTTATGACAAAGTAAATGGAGGAAAGCTACTGCACGGTACAGCTGCATGATAATCAGGAGAGGTTATACATGTATTCACTAGCTACTTGCACTGATCAGCCCAGGGACTTGGATCATGATGGCATCTGAGATACAACAATAAAAGGAGATTTCCCAGGTGATTGTAGGCATGATCCGAAATGAACTACCTGCAGCTCTTGTGGCCATGTAGTAATGCGATACTGCAGTATACCGAATAAAATGCCCAGGATCCTGTCCACCTCCCTTCCCTGGGAAGCTGAGGAAATGCATTTAAACAGAAATGTGAAAATCAGGGCCTGTACCGCCCTCCTTCTTAGAGACAAATAACTTCCATTGAGATCAATGGGACCTAGTCATAAGGGGTCTGAATTGAAATCCTTAAAATAAGTGGGAGTCCATAGTCCCTCTATTTGTTTCAGCTATGCTTTGTTCTGTATTTTTTCTGAGTTAAGAAAACAAGATCTCTGTTACTTCAGGTCTGGAGAGAAATGATGTTTGTACTTCTATTAGTGTTAAAAATTGCATCCTTCTTTTAGTGTAAAAAGGAAAACTAAACCTCGTAAGCTATACTTCATAAACACTACCTTTTGGACTAGGCAGGTCTAAGACAGACTTGTTAATGCCATTGTTTGTCAAAGAATGTTTCCAATGTTATATTGTATTATTCCTGTGTTATAGTTCTGAAGAGAAAGATCTGGGGGTCCTGGTAGACAGCAAAATGACAATGAGCAAGCAGTGTGCTCTTGTGGCCAGAAGGGCCAACGGAATCCTGGGCTGCATAGGGAAGAGTGTGGCCAGCAGGTCAAGGGAAGTCATTCTCCCTCTCTACTCTGTATTGGTAAGGCCACAACTGGAATATTGCATCCAGTTCTGGGCTCCCCAGTTCAAGAGGGACACGGAATTACTGGAAAGAGTCCAGCGAAGAGCAAGAAAGATGATTCAAGGATTGGAGCATCTCCCTTATGAAGAAAGGCTGAGAGAGGTGGGACTCTTTGGTCTGGAGAAGAGAAGGCTGAGGGGAGACCTTATCAATGCCTATAAGTACCTAAAGGGTGAGTTGAAGGATGTTGAAGCCGGACTCTTTTCAGTGGTTGCCAGTGAGAGGACAAGGGGCAACGGGCACAAGTTGGAACATAAGAGGTTCCACTCAAATATGAGAAAAAACTTCTTCACACTGAGGGTGACAGAGCCCTGGAACAGGCTGCCCAGGGAGGTTGTGGAGTCCCCTTCTTTGGAGATTTTCAAGACCCGCCTGGATGCAGTCCTGAGTAACATGCTCTGACAAGCTCTGGGTGGTCCTGCTTTTGCAGGGGAGTTGGACTAGATGATCTCTATGGTCCCTTCCAACTCTAAAAATTCAGTGAAATTCAGTGAAATTCAGTGCTCCAGCATGAAAGTAGGCTGCCCTCGAATATATAACTGCATCCTCTCGTCTGCGCCACCACACTGCAGCCGAGCCTGGCAAATTTAATTACCACACGGCGTTCTGTTTTCTCCAGAAGAGAAGAGAAATTTGCTTTGCCTCTTGCTTTGGGCTTTCACGTGTTGTTCAGTGAGCTCCCATGCACCAGCCGGGTCTGGGTGGGAGCTCTGGGAATGCAGCCTCTGGCTCTGCCCCGCTCATCCCGGAGCTGCCAGCCCCTCAGCTGCCAGGGGAGCAGAGCTGTCGGGGGCAGCCACAGCTCCACCACCCCACTGTCCTGCTGTAATTAATGGCCCATCCAGAGTGGTGGTGTGGTTTTGGCCAGGTTGACCAACCAGAATGAGAGATGGCCCTTCCTCCCCTCCTCTAAGGAAAAGAGAGGGGAGGAAGAGATGAAAGAGATTTATGAGTTTATAAAAAAACTAAACTACTTTAATGAAAATATTAATAAATAATGAAATAATAAATAATAAGAAGGAAATAGAAAAAAAAAGTATACAGTATGTACAAAACCGTAACAAGCTCCCAGGATGATGATCATCACGTCACCAGCAGGCACAGAGAAAGTCCCAGGCTGGACTCGGTGGTGAATAGGAGCCGGATTCCGGATCTGGAGTCAGGAATGTTCAAATTGGGATCCAAGGCAGACAAACAGACAGGGTCCTCCTTGGACGCCGGCCATTGAAGGAGGAGAGTTGACCCTTTGATCCCTCAGCTTTTATACTGAGCGTGATGCGGATGGGATGGAAGACCCTGACGGTCAGGTGTGGGTCACCTGTCCTGTCCACTTCTTCCTACAGGTGTGACCCCTCTACGCTTTTCCTCTTTCAACCCTCCAATGGAGCAAATAACAAATTTACCTGACCTTGGTTGCTACAGCAATAAGTATAAGCAGGGGCCTCCCTGCACACCATTCCTTGGTATAAGCAGGACTTATCACCGTGAGAGTGAACAGCTTCTGAACAATATGCTGTTAATTTCAGAGTTTAGTTAGTCAGGAGAGGCCCAGCTAAAAAGGTAAAAATTACCGAACAGAAAATCAGTTGTGTTTTACCTCAAACCAGGACAGGTGGCTTTCCCTGTTGGTGCGTAAGGCAGCTCTGCTTTGAGGTGGGATGTTTCTGGAGCATCGGCAGCGGCTGAGCGGCGTGGGTGGCTGCTGCTGTCGGCAGCGCGGCCTGGAAGGGCGGGAAGGAGCCTGAAGCTGATCCAGAAGAAGGCCTGCCTTGGTAGCGCTTTCCCTGTCTATGTGATGTGGGAGTTGTCAGGATGCCAACAGCTCTGCTCCTTTTGAACATCTTCTATCAAAAGAGACTTCTGGTTTCGGTTGCAGTCGAAAAGTTTCCACTGGTTTCTCTTGGTTCCACTTGAAAAAACAGGCTTGAGATGAGAGCCTTTGGGCAACTGATTTTCTGGGCACGTTACTGATCCCTGGGGCCATGTTTCACAGGTAGAAATCCCAGGAAGGTTCCAGCGGAATATCATCTGAGAAAGGTGAACTTGACCTGAAAATAGATTTCAGCTTCAAATATCAAAATTAACTGAAATGGTTTAACTTCCTGGGCAGAGACTCTATCTTTGTGATGGTCAAGCAAAAGCAGTGCAGGAGGCACTACCCAGAGCTTTTTGTACCCTCAGAACCCCTGATCCTCCACCTTCTACCCTTTAGTAGAACCATGTCCAGCCGATGCCATTCTGCCCATAGCACTAAAATGACTGCAGTTAGGCCAGCCATGGCTCAAACTGGGAATTTCTGTTTTTTCACAGCAGTGCTTCACATCAGGCAGCGGCTACAGATTAGCGTGAATCCAACAGTGGCCTCACATCTTCTGCAGATTCTCCAGGGCTGAGGACTCCTCATATGATTAGTTATACACACTTCACAGTTGCATTGCATTACTATAACACAGAGCACCATGAACAGACTGGAGGATCTTATACCTTATACCATACAGAGCCCCAACCCACAATATTTCCATTTGTGGTCCACTATGTGGGACTATGTCTCAATCATAAAATCAGACTTCAAATATTTCTAGTTAGTACAATTACAATTCAAATAATATTAAACTATTTTTTTGCATTAGCTTAGAAAAAAAAAAAAACAACACAGAGATTTAATCCAACTAGAAGAGTGATATCCTGACTTGAAGAAGGGAATCACTGATTAATTTGTAGCATACAAAAAAACCTGCCAGTTTCTGCTAAGAGTTGCCATGCTTCACACAGTAATCACTGCTGAAAATCAGAAGACCAAATTACTTTCCCAGTAAGTAAGCAGAGGTAATAAGTGCATTTCATGATGGGCAGAAAAGCCTGTTAGGACATTTCTGGTTCCAAGAATTTGCAGGCTAAGGAATTAGCAGAGACATAAAACGAAGGGACTTGGATAGTATAAGAAACTCAAGTTGCTTTTACTAATATGCAATGTGATGGACTCAGCAGCTGTTTACAGGAGCCTTTTTTTAACTGGGATTGATTCTCTATGGGCTAAAGCTGCTTTCACCCCTCCGGTTGTATCAATTGCCTTGGAGGGTGAGTATCTTTTTTGGAATGAGAAATTTGTGTTTAGATGGTCCAGGGTCAGTGCAACTACTTCAATCTTGATGTCCAGTACAGCAGGCTGGGGCTGTGCAGGATGACACAGACATACCAAAGACCACTCTGTGTCATACGCTACCCCTTCTCTTTAGACAGGAAGAAGCATAAATGGAAACATTTGCACTCAAACATTTCCCTGGAAGTGTTCAAGGCCAGGCTGGATGGGGCTTTGAGCAACCTGGTCTAGTGGGAGGTGTCCCTGCCCATGGCAGGGGGGTTGGAAAAAAACCACAGTCACAAACCAACAATCCCAGGCACTAGAGCATGCCCTGAAGTGCCATGGCTACACGTTTCTTAAATACCTCCAGGGATGGCAACTCCACCACCTCCCTGGGCAGGCTGTTCCAGTGCCTGACCACTCTCTCAGTAAAGTAATTCTTCCTAATATCTAATCTAAACCTCCCCTGCTGCAACTTCAGACCATTTCTTCTGGTCCTGTCATTATTCCCTTGGGAGAGGCCAACACCCACCTCTACAACCTCCTTTCAGGTAGTTGTAGAGGGCAATGAGGTCTCTCCTCAGCCTCCTCTTCTCCAAACTAAACATGCCCAGTTCCCTCAGCCTCTCCTCATAGAACTTGTTCTCTAGACCCCTCACCAGCTTGGTGGCTCTCCACTGGACACGCTCCAGCACTTAAGTCAATGGGGCAACTCAGGTATTTGCAGCTTTGGATGGGTGCACCTGTTTGCAGGATCTGGGTCTTCTTTATTTCCCCTTCCAACTCCCTGGGTTACTGGAAGTCTCTATGTGTGACAGGATGTGTTTTCCCTCACACTGCTCAGACGAGACTCCTGAGATTCACTGCGCCTGTGAGCATGGTGACTTCAGGTGAGCTCTGTGCAAGCACAGGGAATGTTCAGATTTACATGAAGTTCAGGGATCTCTGGGCTTCACTTTTGCTCCGGGATCACTTTCTTAGGAAGCAGCACTCTCCTGTAATTTTTGGCCTTTACCAGGGAAACCATTGATCTAACTGGCAGCTCAAATTTATCAGACACGGATCAGATGCAGGTTTGCTGAAGACACAGGTGTTTTTAATCAATTGCATTGGGAATTTTACCTGGAATTCAATAAACATAAGGTCTCAGAAGAGAAAGATTTTCATTGAGTATTATCCTGAAGTATAAATAGCCTTTGACTATTATTGTTTTATTAATTTGCAGTCATGTATTTTCTGTACACGGACAAGATTTCTAAGAAGGGTAAGTTATCAAGATCAGATCCGAGCAATGATTATGTTGCTGGTTACTTTCCTGCTTACAGCATGTAGCCTTTTTTCTCTTCCTTCCTCAAAGGGATTCAGTTCTGATACAGACCCTTTTGTACTGAAACAGTAATTATCCTATTGTCTGTTGTTCACTTATTAATGTTGTTAATTCTCTTCAGGCATATTTTTCGCTTTTTGGTCGGTGCCTTAACACTTCATTCTGTAATTTCCTTGCTGTTTTTTCCAACTTTATTGCAAACCAGAATATTAATCTCTGAGTTGAAGACTATAAATCCAATGTCCTGAAAGTAAAAAATGAGAGATTTTTATAGTTTATTTGATATTCAGAACTAATAAACTCAAGGGACTGGAGAATGCTTTTCATTTCTTAAAATCAGGCTTTAATTTTTCTTCATTGAGTTAGAAGTTTAATGGAGATGTGCCTGATTTTCTGGAGCTCTTTACAACATATGCATTTAAATGCAGCCAAATGTAAGTTACATACCCAGGGCAAAGGAGTCGGGGTCAACAGCAGCTGGCAGAAGATACGACGGTCCTAAGAAACAGGCAAGGTAGCAGGAGCTCCCAGGGCCCTGCCTTGGCGATGGGCACTGTGTATGAACTGGCAGCTTGGGAGGAGACAGGATTTTGTCACTAAATGGGGCGTCGGGGCCACCATTCCTGCAACAGTACGCAGCATTCTGCTGGTGGTGCTTTAAAAAAGAAAACACAGGAAACAAACAGGAGAAGTCCAGAAGCTAAGAAGACAAAGATGGAGCCTGTATGAATGTTCCAAAGGCTGGAGGAAATGTCTTGCAGTGAGAGACTTTGAGAACTCAGTCTGCTTAGGTTAGCATAGAGAAGGCTGAAAAGCGACTTGGTAAAGTACCTTCACAGAGGAGGAACACAAATCCAAAATGCTTTAACCTAGACAATAAAGCAGGAGAAGGAATGAGACTGTTGGAACAAGGGAAGCCAAAGACAGGCAAATCCAAACCCATGTTTTTAATGTTGCAGAAAACTGTTTGAAGAAAGAGGTAGGGGGCATGGTGGATCATAGAGCTCTTTGTGTCTTGTCTAGACGCTAAGGTTCAATTAAACATCAGTAATTTTGTGCAATACAGGTTAATTGGGTAACAGTTCATGTCCTCTGACATACCAGGGGTTAGGCTACACAACCACAACACTTCTGGTGTTAAACTTTATGCTACTACAAATAAAGTGTTGCTTTAAGTGGCAGCTCGAACTCTCATACAATTTGAGTCTCTTTTGTAATGTCCTACGAGCTCAAGCAGTGATGAAACCCAAGATTTTTTCTCCTTCTATGCTTTTCCCGCTTTTCCATTTCTCAAATAGTAGATAGGTTTCAAGTCATGTCTGGGAGACAAACTTGATGTTTAAGTGTTTTGAAATCCTTGGATAAAAGGCTGAAGTATTAAAGTATTAAAAGGATAAAAAGGTACTTCTGCCTTGGATAGAAGGCCAAAGTATTAAATATTTCATATTTGCTCTGATATAAATCTATGTGTATTTCTAGCTGTGGTGGAACAGAAGAAAGACTGGACTATTTGCTTCCTGAATTATTCTTCTGAGCATCAGCTGGTTACTAATGCATGGGGAGAAGAGGTGCCCATACCTATCTGTATGTCAGGCAATCATTTTCACTACAGGAATAACCATAGGAGTGGGGTAAGCCATCACTGAAACCTTTTTCCTTGCTGCTCTGTTCCAGAACAGTTGTTTTACAACATAAAACCAAAAAAAAAAAAAAGTTTATGTAGCATTAATTACCTGCTATAACTTCTGTGTGAGACCATTGTTTCTCAGGGAATAGTGACTATGAGATCTTTTGTCTGAGGATTGCCACACCAGAGACTTGAGGTGCTCTGGAAACGTAACACATGCCAGATTTGCTACTGAATTATTCTTGGCTGCTTACTCTGCTCCCAAACGCTGGTCTCATTTGAGTCCTAGCTAACAGAGGAGCCAAGAGCTATGAAGTTATTTTCTATTTCGCTTTGATGGTTTGGTATTGAGAGGGAATGTTCCCCAGGGAGAGGTGAAATCATGACTACAGTTCATGGGTGGACATTTATTGCCTTTGGTTTATTGCAGGTAGGAGTTCCCGCCTACGCTACTATCAAGCATGCAGAAGCTGCGGCATAGGAGGGTACTGCTTACAGAGAATGCTATTGCTCTCCAGTTCCTGTAAAAAGGCTTCTCTGATAAGAGATATCCTAAAGAAGAGTATTCCTGTGCTGTATGAAAAGAAGCTTGTTCTGGAGCCACCCTTGACAGATTGCAGGTTGTGATATTTTTTTTTTTTTTTTTTTTTTTTTTAAACCAGAATTATCTGCACACAGTCAGTGACTTTGCTCGTGGGGCAGGTCATTTTCCTGGGCCTCATAAGCACAAGTTGATCAGATGTCCGAGCACAGCATTTTTTCTTCCTTGCTTTTTTTGCCTGTGCACATCATAGATTTTAAACCAATTCAGGAAGTTCAAAAGCAGCATAAAATGTCTCATTGCCCTTACACAAGTGGTTTAAAACTTTGTGGACATGTTGATAGTTAATTAAGTTTAAACGTGTCTTAGTTGTGGATGCCCCATCCCTGGAGGTGTTCAAGACCAGGCTGGATGGGGCCTTGAGCAACCTGCTCTAGTGGGAGGTGTCCCTGCCCATGGCAGGGGGGTTGGAACTCGATGATCTTTGAGGTCCCTTCCAACCCTATGATTCTATGATTCTATGATTAAATCATCACCTTGAAGCTTGAGGCTGGGGATATCAATGGTGAATTGGGCTACTGGTAGTGGCCTTGTGAGAAGTTTTCTCCGCTATGATAAATGAACACCAGAAAAAAAGTTAGGCCTAGCAGATATGCGTTGCAGGGTACGTAGCAGTCGTTTGAAAACCTAGTGCAGAGAAAAATCTCAGATTGGGCCTTTCTTGTTTGTTTAATTAGTTTAATTTCATTTGCTTCATAAAGTTTAGTGCTTATAATTTTAGTGCAGATGATAGCTATTGCATCAGTTAAGATGCTTCAGTGAAGGGTTTCTTAATGGCTCAGGTCTGTCTCAGCAGATATGTGGAGGCGTTTGCAACTTGCTGAGCAAACTGCTGGTGTCCTCTGTGTATGTGTGTGTGTGTGCAGCTCCATTCAGGGCAACCAGGGTCATGTACTGAGCATGAACTGAAGGACAGACCAGCAGAAACATTTGGCTGAGGCCATTTCAACAGGCAAAAGGTCCTGCTAGGGTCTTAAACACGTTAGGTGTGGAACTTAGATTTTACAAGTTAGTCCCTCTTTTTGTTTCATAAGGAAGCGTAGAAAGATGTTACTCATTTTTATATCTTTTTTATAACATTTCAGAGTATTCAAAAGAATCACATTTGAAATCTCCAAGACTCAAGTTCTCAGTGTTTTGCTTCATCTTTGTCTTTCTGGCCACATGGAACTTCTGGCCCAAGGGCACTGTAGACACATAAACATCTTAAAAACAGGTATGAAAATCGCAGGTAAAAAACAAGTTGAGAATTGAAATGCTCTGGGTGCTATTTGTAGAAGGACTGGAGAGGTTGCTTCTATTAATGCTTCAGGACTTGCATGACCCTAATTTCCCTGCCTGTAAAATGAGCATTTCCCTATCTCACAGGCTGCAGTACAAATCAAACTCAGGCCTTTGAGAAGTGTAGAGGGACATTTGCAAAGCATGTTATAGTTTACAGCCAGCATCCTTTTCCCCACCCCCCTCTCCATTTCACAAAACAGGAAAACTCTTAAGTTCCACTAATAACACCAGGTGCTCAGTAGGAATCCAGTGATTTCAACTCCAAAAAGGTTTGAATAGTTAAGTGCCATTTGCTATGTTGACATAAACTGTGACTGGGGAAGGTCCAATCCATAAACAGCCTCGACTGTAACCCCTCTTCCCATACAAAACTGCCACGTTCTGTTAAATTTGCTGTGTTTCATGACGAGGAGGGAAAGCAACCACACCGTGTGAGACGAGCCATGGTGGCCAGCGGTACCTTATTGGCTTCTGTTTGCCAGATGTCACTTTCAGCAAGTTGCCACCTTCTGCTATATGGAGTTTCTGGGAGATACTGGATGTATATGCAACATGCATGGAAGTAGCATGTAAGCATATTAGCAGTTAAAACCATATTACTAGTATCTTTATCAATTTGGTTTGTCATTTGCACATGACAGAGGCATGTTGTCCTCCCTTCAGAGTGTACTGTATATGCGTATGTGAGGTCCCACCTGGAGTACTGTGTCCAGCTTTGGAGTCCTCAACACAGGAAGGACATGGACCTGTTGGAATGGGTCCAGCGGAGGGCCATGAAGATGATCAGAGGGCTGGAGCACCTCTCCTATGAAGACAGGCTGAGGGAGCTGGGATCGTTCAGCCTGGAGAAGAGAATGCTCCAAGTAGACCTTATAGCAGCCTTCCAGTACCTGAAGGGAGCCTACAGGGGAGCTGGGCAGGGACTCTGTCAGAAAGTGTAGTGACAGGACAAAGGGTAATGGTTTTAAACTGGAAGAGGGGAGATTTAGATTAGATACTAGGAAGAAATTATTTCCTGTGAGGGTGGTGAGACACTGGAATGGGTTGCCCAGGGAAGTTGTGGATGCCCCATCCCTGGAAATATTCAAGGCCAGGCTGGATGGGGCTTTGAGCAACCTGGTCTGGTGGAGGTGTCCCTGCCCACAGCACAGGGGTTGGAACTGTGTGATCCTTAAGGTCCCTTCCAACCCAAACCATTCTATGATTCTATGCTGTCAGTCTGCACAGCCAGAGGTGCACCCACCAAAGAGCCATGACAGACACGGTAGGACACGGTCTCGGTGAATTGCAGAATGGTGAATTTATTTCTCACTTTTTTGCTGGAATTATGCAGTTTTTGTTGCACAATAGGTATGGACAGAGATGTTACTGAGGTTTGAAGCTTTTGCTTTTAAACAGAGGCTGTTCTTTCCTTTAGGAAGAAAATACCTAGTGTGGGAGGCAGCCCGGAGCGTGTTGCCAGCTGTGCAGAGAGGGCTTGGCCATGAGTGGTCCCTCAGGCCACCACACTGCTGGGCTTGGTGGTGGCTCCCACGTGGCAGTCCCTGCTTCTCAAGCTGAGGTTATGTGGCCCAGCCCGGCTTTTCTATATGGCATTTTTCTATCCTGTGCAAGCTGCTAGGGCACTTAAAATAGCGAATATGAGCTTCTGAAAGGAAAAAAAACATGAAGGAGAATGGTATTTCCACAGTTAACAAACATGAGACTCCTGTTACGTGTTCCACCTCCCTCTCCTCCCCATCCACATACAGAAAGAAAGGGAGAAAGCCGTAAAAAATAAGCAAAAAGCACCATTAAGACCACCAAAACTGTCTGCACGGTTACACATGTGTGTGCCAGCCATTTGTACACAACACCACATTTGGAGGAAGGATTTTAGGAAATGTGCAGCTCCTGGCAGCGAGTGCCTGCAAAGCATTTTTTATGCCTAGTTCTCATTTAGTGCATGTTTTTGGGTTTGTGAATGTATCTAGCCGAGACCACTGCCTTCTTGCTTCTTAATAGCCAGCACAGAAACAAGACATAGATCATGACTGGGGGGGGGACGGGGGTGAGAGATAAAATCAAGCAATACTGATATCACATAGCTGTTTATTGATAGTCCTGTGGCCAAAAAATAAAGGTTGAAAATACTATTTTTCAGTATGAAAAATATCAAAGTAAACCATAGATTTCACAGAAAGCTAAAAGTATTAAGGACTTCATGTAGGAAATACTCTACAAAATGGTCGCTGTTATGAACATCTCTTATAAAATTATCATTTTAAGTAGATAGAGGACCTTTAAAAATTATTATCTACTTGAACATATGATCCCTGCTGCTTATGTGAAATGCACAGGAGTAAGAAGACCTCATTACTGAGCCAGGATCATTTATTAGCTGCAAAGTGAAATAATTAAAGTTAACTTTGGGCATTATTGTAAATAAAACAGATGTACCTTTGCATTGAAAATCAGCAATATTTTCATCATTAGATTTCAGGAAAATCATTTCCCATTACTTGTGCCAATTTAAAGGAGAGCTCAAATTATTGAATCACAAATGTTCAATATCCAGCTTGTGTTTTGATTATATATGACAAAACCAATTTGGGGTGCTGGGAAGAATAAGCGTTTCCTATTTGCAGCACCTCAGCCTTTAGTGCTTTCCCTCTGATTATGCTTCATTGCTGCCTAGCAGCTTCCATGCACTCAGGAATGAGCACCTTGCTGGATAAGCAGGAGGTGGTCCTTTAACTAGTCACTTTTTCAGAAGCCCAATAATAAGAAAGAAAAAAAAAAGGCAAAATCTCAAAGTTTGTTTCCACTGAGTTTCAATCAAAACGGCATTCCTTCTTCAGCACAGTTACCTTGGTGAGTTTGGATGCCAGTAACTGCAAAAATAGAAGTTTCATAATAGCTAAGATAGGCAAGCGAGCGTTATCTTCCTCTACACGCATGAAAGCTATGGGTAGGATATTAAAAAGAACATTGATCACTTAGGCAAAAACAAAATAAACTGTAATTGATTTCCAATGGAATTTACACCTGTAGGTCATTTAGAGAGAGATTTTCGCATGTACTTAAGTAGGCAAACATCTAACAGGATTGAGATAAACAAGGGGGTTATATTCTCAAGGGCTCTTCAGCATTGCAGTGACCAGACTTAACATGAGAAATCTCCCTGTTTTGTCTCTTTTGCCATGTTATGATTAAGAATATGATTTTTTTGGATTGCATTTTAACGTTGGCAAAATTAAGTACCTCATGGATATCTGAGGCTCTGGGTAAGTAAGAAATTTGGCACAACTTTCTAGATCTCTACAGTCGTTTGCTGCATCATGCACTGTATGACAAGCGGTCCTGTACCAGGATTATCCAACCTTTTTCAGCTTTTTTGTCCCTAAATATTCTCAGTGTAGAAATATTAACAATGCAAAAAAAGAGTATATAGTACAGTAAATGCAATAATTCCTTTCCTAATTTATGTTTTTGGGATAGCCAAGTTGTTCTGGCTTTGGAAAGAGTGCAATTTTCATTCTTCTTGAGGTGAGCCACACAGTTCCCAACTTTCCTTTGACAGCTCCCTCTCAGCTACACCAAGCAATTTCTCCCTGCAACGTTTACCTCCTTTGGGGGGCTTCAGTTCTCAAGTTTAGGCTCAAGGCTTGATGGAAAATTCCAGAAAACTTATTTTACACCTTTACTTATAAACCTGGTGCAGGGGCCAGTGTGTAGCCATGCTAAAAGGTTTAGTCTACACCTACTACTTACTGAGCCACTGGAAAAAAAAAAAACAAAAACCAACATGTAAATGATCTAATTTAAGGTTTTATTATTTACTTATTAATTATTTCCAGAAGTTTTCTTCCTTTCATCTTATTTTATAATCTAGGTTATGAGTGTAAAAAAAAAAAAGAAGTATGTATAACATTTCAGTGGAGAAGTCTTGAAAGCATAGCCACATCCGTGCTTTTTATTTCAGATGGGCAATTTGGCACAGCTTTAGGGAGAAAACAAAATAGAGAATGCTCTTGGGACATCAAAAAATTCAAAGTTGGGGTCTTTAAAATAGAGCATCATCCATGTCAGCTTACCAAATCCAGGATCTGGAATTGTGTAAATGTATCTTTCAAATGAAATTGTCAGTATTAATGACTACTAAATATTGTAATAGAAAAACAGGGCAGAAAGGGACTACCTAGTCTCTGTCACTGTTTCAAGGCAGGATTAACTGTACCTGTGAGCTTTTACTCATGTCAGCCCCCATCTTCCTTGCATCAATTTGAAGCCACTGCTCTTACCCACCATATTTGAAGAGGTAGTCCTTTCCTCTCTGAAATGGTCTCTATGTACTTGAAAACTGTGATCTTTCCTTTTCTCTCATTCCCAGATTTGTCTTTCATAATCTAGATAACTTAAAAAAAATCTTTTATTTGTAGGTTATGTTCTTTACTAAGGAGAACATGTTATTCTCCTCTGGATGCTCTCCAAGTGTGCCACATTGCTCTTAAAGTATAATATCCAAAACCAGCCACTGTGCTCCAGCTGAGGCTTGATCAATGATGGGTGGAAAAAGGATCTTTCCATGTGTCTAGCAATCTATATTTCTGTCTGTATCTCCCACTCTTATGAGATTTAGGGGGAGTGCTGGCAACAGCACGGTTATGATTTACGTTTAGTATACTCCCAAGACTCTTTTCTGAAAAAATGCTACCTAACCATTTATCTTTCACCCTCTATTGGGGAGGAATAATCAACTAACAAATATATTGCATCTTATTTATTATTATTGAATCCCACATAGTATTTTTAATCCATTTTTCCAGATCTTTTAAATTCTAAATAACCCTTGTGTGCACTTGCAGTCGCTCCCACCTCAACTCATCTTCAAGTTTAACTCCCACTTCCATTGCCTGAGCCAGAGAGCAAACGGACCAGCATTAAAACAGCCAAAATGTCTCTGATGCTTCACTCCAGCTGAAAAAGCCTGTTTCAGTGTCAGAGAAAGTACGGTGGCCTGACTCCTCCACGAGGAACCAGCACAGTTCCTCACTTATTTCTTTGTGACTCCCCCCATTACTTACCACTCTTTTTATGCCCGCTCTTTCTAGGAACTGGCATCAGGTTGGGAAATTTACAGCTACCACAACCCTCTGCTCTTCCCATTATTGTTTGGGGTTTTTTTTTTTTTTTCCTTGGGATACCTATCCCTTTTTCAGAACTTTACTCACCTTCAGAAATATTTGTAGTGCTCCAACACAACTTTAGTCAGTTTTTAGGTATTCTAGGCCCAGCTGATTTCAAAATATCTAACTTAAGAGTATTAGCTTATCCTTAGTAAGGATAGCTTATCCTTACTCTTGGAGAAGATCAGTACTTCAACTAATAACTGCTTTTGCAACACAGTTTGAAGTTATGCAAAACCTCATGCTATACGCTGGTCATGAAATTCGGTGTTTGACTTTTGTAAGCAGACATCATATTTCCAGAAGTACATAAAAATGCTGGTGGGACTCTGTACTTTCATGTTTTACAGGTATTCAGCAATTTATTCATGAGTGAAAGGCATAACATAGGATTGCATTCCTAAATTTTTATCAGACCTTCCTTGTACGAATTAAGCTCCAGAATTAGCCAAACACTATTCTGAAAGCAGAAACCCAGTTGTTTACTGCCAAATCTATAGGCCATTGACAAGAGCAAAGAGATTTGTTACTCCATGGCTTTCCCTCCCCCCATATTTATCGATCAGTATCTAACAGCTGTATTATCACTTAGATTTCTTGCTTTGTGAAATGGCTGATGTCTGCAGCAATTCTGTCAATGCCTTTCATCCTCGTCACGAGAGAAAGGAAATGGGGGATGTTGGCAAGAGTCAAAGATAACATCAGAACTCACTCTTAATTTAAGGGTGCAATCTCTAAAAAGCTCTGCTTTGCCCCTTTATTAGGTTAAAGAGATGAATTTAGCACACGTTTCTGATGACTGTTACTGGTGCCTGGCTAGATGGCTGCTGGAATACCTCCCTGAGGGATCACCAGCAACCATGGAGCTTTGGTTTAAGTCCGATGAAGTTGCAGCTCTAGGATGCTCCACATCCAGGGAGCGGACAGAGCAGAGACAAGAGGAAAACGTGAGTATTAAGCAGTGCCATCTAGCGTAGTGCAGGCTCCCATTCAGCGGGAAGGGAGCTGGCCTCCAAGGCATTGTTCAGCCTTTAACGAAGGCAACCACAGGGCTAAACCCATACCCACCACAGACGGGTTTTGATGGCAAATACAAGTTAGAGATGCCAGAGCGGGTTTGTGCCTTTTAAGTTCTGCCGGATTTGCACCCCGGATACCCAGATTTATTTTTCTTTTTGGATCTTTGCCTGGGCTACAGAGCGGGGGAGCGTGTCTGCATAAGCCTCTCTATAGATTTGAGCATTCATACTGCCGGATTAAGAGACCCGTTTGAGCACTGCAATGACAGATGGCAAGAACTTGGTTGGAGGGAGCTACCAAACCAATTTGTGTACAGCACCTGGTACTGCAAGGCTTTAAGGAAGGCTCTAGCAAGATGCGAAGCCCCTGATGGTACAGATCCTTTCACTAGTGAATTAGAACTCCTGCAGAGGAGGTTGACACATTCCCTAGTTTTAGGCATTGCCCATCCTATACAGAGCTCTGCATTGTATGGTGGTAAACTCTCCACGTCCCTCAGTAGAGTTTGCAGTTGCAATGAAGTTTAAGGGGAAAAAAAAAATAGACAAATTTCTCTATGAAATCACATCAATTGCTGTTAAAAGACAATGGACACATACCACAATCAGTCCTCTCACATCGGTCAGCAAGGATTGCAACCTTTTCATCAGCTGAACATTTTCCACACAGCAAGCATCTCCTGAGCCCTCTGCTTAGCCTGGAGCAGGCTGGCAGAGCAGCCAGCTCAACTGAACACAGGCAATGCTTTCTGAGACTCTTCCTAAAGGGACTAAATCAGTCACAAGCGTAACTCAGAGCCAGGTAAAACATGAAGGACAGATCTTACCTCCTGGTTCCTCCCAGCTCTCTACCATCACCTAGATAGCAGGGAGATTGCCCAGTTTTGCATAACAGAGCCTTATCCTTAACCTGACCCGGTCTCTTTAGCTGTAGCAGGTTCCCTCCCTTAAGTAAGCTGCTTGTTAGCCTTATCTCATCAGCTGGCAGACAGCTGATTAGACACAGGTAGAGGCTAAACCCATCATCTGAAAGCCCCATCTCTCACATGACCTGACGAATACACATTTTTTTTCAACTGTGTGGAGAATGCCTGACTTCCTAAGCACATACTTTGAGAGTTACAGGTTACTAAGAAACCAGATGAAACGATGTGACCTGTGTTACACGGAACAATGGAATAGATGAGAAAGTGGCTTCTTCCTTCTTAAAAACTGTGGACGCATTTTGGTTTGAGCAGTACAAGAAATGCTTCAACTTGTGCCACGGTTATAAAACTAGATGACGGCATTGGTGTCACAAAGAAACCGCCTCTTTAAAGGAAGTAATTTCTTTGAAAATGTTTATCTGTAGAAACAGGCAAATTAAAGCTTTTGAAGTTTTCAATTCTCAATTTGGGCTTCCAATCACCCCTGCAAATAAATATAACTGTACACGTCTGTTGTTATTCACAAAACAAAGACTTGGAAGTGTGCTAAAAAGCAGAAAAAAGTGGGAGGGTGGGACAAGAGGACAGGAAGGGCACAGTGTGCAATGGCTGGGTGCTCCCCACCTGCTGCTTCATCCCCAGCCCCATCTCTGCCCCTGCAAAGCAGGGAACCACAGGAGAGGTGTCTTCTCACCCCTATGCTCTCCTGCTCCGCTATCCTCTACCATTGCAGATTTGCCTGGTCTCCAGGGGGCTTGATCTCCAGGTGGGAAAATGCTGCTTTAACAATTCACCAGCCTTAGGAGGAGTGAAGGTGCATCCGAACCTCCCTCCCTCATCCCGCTGGGAAGCTGCAGGGGAGGAAAAGGCCATGGGCTCTCCACGGCCAGGCTCCTTACACCCAGCTCCAGCTGAGGCTGGCAGCAATTATAGACAACCTCAGAAGATAAGTGGCCTAACTTTACGCTGCCTGCTCATTAAAACACCCCACCTTTACGGCAAGATCTTTGAAAAGATGTCCCATATCCCGTCACGGATGCCCTGTCAAACACCTCACGATGAGGATACCGTTATCCCACTGTGGGGTCTTAGAAGCTGCTTCTTGGATCAGGTAGCTTCGGCCATCCTGGTACCTCAGGCACCACCTGGTAGACATGCCCTTAGATTTGGCCCTGTGTATAAACTCAAAGCGCGAGCTAAATGTGGTGGTGATTTTTACATTTTATCGCCGTGTAATTTCAAAATGCCTTTTTTTTCAGAGCCTGTGTGAAGCAGCCAGGCATAGCATTCCCCTGAGAAATTTCGCTGTACAATAAGTGATTTTTACCCATATTTGCTAGCGGCAATCCCGTTCCCAAAGCAGGTACAACAGTGGGGGTGGAGGTCTCAGAACAGGCAAATCCCTAATGCCCAGTACAGCTCTCACATGGCACCAATAGACCTGCAGTGTAGGTTTGTCTAGCAACAGTGATTCACATTAGAAACTGGAGCAAGCTTTTGGGGGGTGGGGGGGGAGCCGATTGCAAAATTCCCATATAAAAAACCTGTTTTTAAAAGTTAACAGTGAAGTGGTTAAGTATAGGCAGCACCAGAGTCCAGCCTAGCAGGGATCTGTGTGTATTGCCCTGCATCGACTGTTTTTTTCCACTAACTGAAGGGTTCTGAGAGAGTTTATCTTGAACGCCCAGGCTGCGCTCACCGCATTGAGCATCCTTCTCAAAGGGATGGTTGTTCCTTGCTATTAGCAAAATTTCTGACTAAATATGTAGCGATCGCTATCAAAAAAATTCAGCTGGAGAAATAAAAAAAAAATCAGGTCATCGTGGATGTCCTGAGCAAAATTACACAGAACGTCATGTCAAAAAGCAGGAACTGCCCCAATAGCACCCCGATCTGGGCTCACTCTCTAACCACCTAATTGACCCAATATTGCAAGTAAGTGAGGTTCTGAGTGCCTTTTTTTATTCTTCCAAAGTTGCTGTTACTTGTTAAATTGCACTGCAGATAGCAGCAATTTTCCCTCCTTCTCCCTCATCCTCCAAAAATCTCTAATGCTTTACAATGCACAGCCACTTATTGCTCATTTTGCCACTCGAGCACTGGCGTCGAGCTGCCTGACTAATCTCCGCTGCTAATGCACACCGGCGGTAGGCAGATCACTCATTTCTGAATCATTCCTACCCTGTGCAAGCCGAGTCTCATTCAGGTATTTAACATGCTGGTCCAAGTGTAGCTCTACATTACAGTCATTTAGTAAATGAGCGATTGTTTTGGTCTTCAGAAAGGAAGGTGGGAGAGAGGAGTATTTTTATTTTCTGTTATAGTGTTAGTGCCACCTAACATGCACAGGGAAAAAAAAAAAGTGATACCCGGTGTCTACTTCTCTTACTTTTTGTTTGGTTAAAATTAAAGATTCTTTTAAAAATTGTTTTCATTCCATCTTGATAGAAATTTAAGAAAAGTGATTATGAGTTGTTCTTTCTTCAGAAAGACATGCAGCATGACTGCAGCAAATCGATTCAACTTGATCACAGATAAAATTCATAAAAGGTTATCTTCTGTGAAGTAAGTAGCTGACATCAATAGTTCAACCTGTAGATTCTTTTAACTATTTTTTTACTGATTTTTCTACCCGTTTGAATTTCCAGACCTAGTGTGGAGGGAGCGGACATAATTTTTATAAGGAAATCTGTCAACTTTGTTAAAAAAAAAAAAAAAAAAGAAAAATCAGTGAGAAAATCTAACAATTGGTTTTCTCACCATTGCTTTAAAGTGCATGTTTTAATGTGTATGATCATTGCTTTGCTTTATTTCTCAGCTCAAGTACTCTGTGCTGTATGTATAATCAATTCTATTAACAATACTGTTTATGTGAAAGGAGCGGTAGCACCGTAGCCATGGCAGTTCAAAGACACAAAGTTTGCAAGAAGTAACTAACCTCTTTGATGAGAACAACTGTTATATTAATTTTTTCCAGCTGTAATAAAAGATACTCCCTCCCCTATCTTGAGTCTTTAATACAGCTATGTACATTGTAATGGCTTCAGATGAACTACACAGAAATGCCCAGAGCTACACTTTGAAGTAATGTTTATTTACAGTTCTCTATATAGTTGGTCTCCATGACTTACCATCAAAATAGCAAAAGGGTTCTCCTTTTCCTTGTGAGCAGTAATTTTCTAGGTCAAGTAACATTTGCATTGAGCACTGCTCAGAGACAGGGACTCTGCTGGATTTAGACAGCTTGACGCAGTGGCTGGGAAGGCCTTGGACAAGTATTGAAACAAAAAATTCTCTGTGTATATTAAAGTTGATTTTTCCTTCTTATTTCATACACCTCAGTGAAAAGTGGTCAGAGAGGTCCAATGATGTCTTCTTTTACATTTAGTTCTGTGGAACAAAATCCATGGAGAACTATTAATTCATATTTTTGGATATTTTCAGTGTGGCAAATGCAGTATCATTTTGGCTCATCCAGTGGAGTTCACTGAAATCCAAGTCAAGGTGTCTGCTGGCTTCAGCAGAGGCAGGACTTCATTCTTTAAATTGGGTCTAGGGTGTAATTTGCAAAAGAGCCTGGAAAGTATCCTGATCTGCATCAAAAGAAGCATGGCCAGCGGGTCAAGGGAGGTGATTCTGCCCCTCTACTCTGCCCTCGTGAGACCCCACCTGGAGTACTGAGTCCAGTTCTGGAGTCCTCAGCACAGGAAAGAAATGGACCTGTTGGAGTGGGTCCAGAGGAGGGCCATGAAAATGATGCGAGGGCTGGAGCACCTCTCCTATGAAGACAGGCTGAGAGAATTGGGACTGTTCAGCCTGGAGAAGAGAAGGCTCCAGGGAGAGCTTACAGCAGCCTTCCAATACCTAAAGTGAGTCTACAGAAAAGATGGGGACAACACCGCTAGGTTTTGAGCAGGGCCTGTTGCAATAGGACAAGGGGTAATAGGACAAAAGAGGGTAAATTTAGGCTAGATCAAAGGAAGAAATCTTTTACAATGAGGGCAGTGAGACATTGGCACAGATTGCCAAGAGAAGTGGTAGATGCCCCATCCCTGGAAACATTCAAGGTCAGGTTAGCCAGGGCTGTGAGCAGCCGGATCTAGCTGAAGATGTCCACACTCATAGCTGGGGGGTCGGGCTGGATGACCTTTAAAGGTCCCTCCCATCCCAAACCATTCTGCAATTCTATGAGAATCAGGAGCTCAGACACTGAAACAGACAAGGAGTGCACCCCCATGGTGAACTATAACCCATGGGCCTTTTGGAAATGGCTGCCTTCACTTAGATGTCAGCTCCTCAAGTACTGCAGGAACAGTGGGGTGAACTGGAAAGCTCTCTGCTGGAGGTACTCAGGCTAGGTGATGATTAGGGGTTCCTCAGCCTTAAAATCTTCAAATATATATGCCAACGTCCCACCTGAACAGCAAGCACGTAGCTTGTGTTACAGTCCTTCACTGTGCATTTCCCAAGCAAATGAAAACAAAGGGAAAAATGTTTGAATCATAGTTACTAGTTACAGTAGGAGAATACAAGACATAGGCAGCTATGCATTACCTATTTGATGCAAGTTATAGATTACAAAGAGGGAAAGACCGTTTGTGATCATCTGTTTTTTTTCCTATATTACACAAGTTACAGGACTTTCTTGAGGAACTAGAGCATTTCTCTGAGGAAATCAATCAATTTCAACTTAAAAATTTCTAGTGAGGGAGAATCCATTACAATCCTTGGTAAATTGTTCTAATAATTAATTACCTTCCATGTTAAAATGTGTCTAGTTTCAAATTTCACTGGTTCTTGTCAGACTTTTTTTCCACTTGACTGAAATGTCACATATTAGCAAATTTCTACTCTTCTATTTCTACAGGGAGATGGGAAATTTATAAATTATAACCAACTATCCCCTTAACCTTGTCTTTATTAAGCTAAATAGATTGATCTACTTAAGCCTCTCATTGAAAGACATCCCTTCCCCTCTCTTAGACCTTCTCTGAACCCCTCTCTGTTGGCCATCAGACCCTGATGGTGGACCCCAGAATCAAACACTACTCCAGTTACCACTGGACCTCTGCCCATACAGAGGCAACACAGCTTTACTCTGTGAAATCCTGCAGCAGATCCAGGGCATTGACCCTTGGACTCATATCCTCGGATTGAAAATTTCTGTTTAGCAGATTATTCACCATTATTCACCAGTACTCCTGATTTTTACTTTGTTTTTGTTTTTTTTCAGAGAGTGTTTATACACATGGACGAGACCCCAATACTAGAAATAAATATACTGAGCCCTGAAATCAACCTGGAGTTGTGTAAAGCAGAGAAATTAATTTCTCTGCAGAAGGGGGGCATGTCAGATGCTTCTCTACATCCACTAAACTGTGCCTCAGACATGGAGAACAAAACACAGACCACCTTAACAGTCTATGTTTCATGTGTGCTTGAAGATCTGTGATCATTGCTTGGTTTCCCAGACAGAATTTAAGATATTAGATGCCAGAAAGAAATTCTTTACTGTGAGGGTGGTGAGGCACTGGAACAGGTTGCCCAGAGAAACTGTGGCTGCCCCATCCCTGGAAGTGTTCAAGGCCAGGCTGGATGGGGCTTTGAGCAACCTGGTCCAGTGGGAGGTGTCCCTGCCCATGGCAGGGGGGTTGGAACTTGATGATCCTTAAGGTCCCTTCCAACCCTAACCATTCTATGATTCTATGATATTTGGATTTTTCTACAACATTCCACATAGCCTTTTGGGTTGCATCTCTTTCCCTGTTTGGCAATGGTACCCACCATGGCCAGGACACCCAGAGAGTTACAGACAAAGCAATATCTGGAAAGTTCTTTTACCTTCAGTTATCCTTTAGGACACATTTCATGCTCACTCTTTACAATGGGATGATGAGAGAACTTCTTGTGTTGTATCCGTGCTTTGGGATGGTTTTGAGAACAGAAGTGATGCAATTTGCCTTCAACACACCACAATTATTTCCTGGAGTATGTTTGCAAACCTGCTGTCTGTTTTCTAGGGATACTGTATCTACAGAGGGATTTCCTGCTAAAATACATCCTCAGAGGCCATTAGCAAGTGATGGGCTAAGGGGTCACCTCTTTCATGAATCCAGGTATGTAAATAAAAACGGTAGAAAAAAGCAAGGTGAACATTTGGGCCAGGCAGCATGTACAACAGATAAATTTTGGTGTAGCTTATGTTCTTTTTCTCTGATTAATGAATACACGAAATAGAAAGTCACTAATATGCCAAGAGGTAGCTTTCTGCCCATGATAAACCCAATAACAGAGTGGCTGGCTACAGAGCAGGGAGTCTTGCAAGTTTGGAGGCAAAGGTCAGAATGGTCTTTTCCTTCCCATCAGAGACTGGAAAGCACCATGGCCATACTTGATCTTACAGAGGGAGTTAATATCTTTAAAAAAGACCCCCAAACCAACAACAAAACCACAGCAGAAACAGTAGGTTAGCTTCCTAAGCTACCCTGCCCATGGTCATGCGCATCTCTACCTTCCTGGTTTCTGGCATAACTAAAAGTAGTGATGGCAAGATGCTGCTTATGAAGTTGAGCGCGTTACTCAATGAGTAAAATTCCCCTACTGAGCCATCATTACTCCAGCACGTAGTATCTGTAGAACAAGTTGGCCAGAATTTCAACACTGCATATGGCTTTTTCACACATGAACACATTTTTAATCATGTATTTGTTTGAATGGGGATATCAACTTTGGAAAACAAAGTACACCTCTGGTTCAAAAAATGGCTGTGGGAAGTACAAGAAGCTCTAGTTTTATTTTCTTTCATAAGAACCATTATGAAAAGTTCAACCGGAAATGTATGAAAATATATAGAGCTTAACACTGCAAAGTTCAGCATGTGTTAAACAGAGTGAGGGCTTTTCTAAGGCAGCATTGTTCTCTATAGGCTAGTGGTCATAAATACAAATATTCACGCAATCCTTCCCATTTCACGCATGGGGCTGTCACTATCAAGGTTCTTCACTGAGCATTTTTTTCTGTTTCAGAGCCTTGAAGCATTATCTAGTGGGCTGGTTTTTCAGATTTTTTTTCCCTTTGGGATGAGAGAAATCAAAACTAGATAAAAAAACACGTTGGCTCAGGTGAATCCTTCAGGATTTAGCAGCAATGCACAAACATCAGAGGTACCTTGGAGACTTGTAAACATCCAAAAGATAAGGCACCAGGATCATTTTGTTAAAGCCACATTTGCATTGCTTTATATACTAAGGAGTGGTCATTAAATGGTTGGGGACAGGAGGTGGAGAAACGCCACCGCTTAAAAGTAGTCCTTCCTGAAACAAAACAAGGATTTTTGCTGCCTTGTGCTCCACCTCAGCCTCTCATTCCATATCTCAGCTCAGAGTGAGGGGCTGTATCAAAGGGGTGCCTGGGCAGAGTGGTCATGGTGATGTCTGGCTCCATCTGTTGTAGGACTCTGATTGTGGATTTTGTCCTGAGCAACACAAATATGGGATGGAGGAAACGCATGGCACACTGAGGTCTAAATAAACTTGCTTCTAACAGCAAATAACCTGCAAGGTCTTGGTATAGATAAGTGCTGTGATTCTGGCAGGTCTCCAGAGACAGGACAGAGGGGCAGTCCCGGGCTCATACCTTGTTTAATTCCCGAGTGCTGTCCTCTTTCACACTTAGTGTCTCCTTGCCACGCTGCTTGTGGTAGGGCATGGCTGGTTAAAAATCAGAGCACCACAATTATTTCCCTGCTGTCACAAGCTATTGTGGACTTTTGTCTCTTTCTGTAGGTGGCCAGATTGACATGATGAGTTGGGAGAGCCCTGGAGCATAGGGGGAATATGGAATAGGTGTTTTGCAGACCCTCCTTGACTAGATGTTACAAGGTACTTACAGTGGGTGGGACCTGTAAGGATGTCCTCTCCAGGCCTAAACTGGGAGATTTGCAGGACACAATGACAACTCTTTCCAGTTGCCTATCCTGGACATTTTCTACCTATAATGCCTTGAAATTCTCTACCTAAATTGATTTGTGGCAGTGTCCCACTGCCCTACGGGTGGCAGGGACCATCCTAGGTCAGGGGTCCTCTCCTCAGTCCTGAAGGGTGAGGGATAACCCAGTCAGACAGAGCACACAGAAAGCAGCAGACCAACAAACCAACCAACCCAAACAAACAAGAGAACCCTCCAAACCAAACCAAACCTGCTTCTTGACTCTGAACCAATTTTACTTGCCATAATTTAATGGATATCTGCAGCCCACTTCTATTTCTAAACCCCCAGTTGGTCTGAGAATCATTTATTTAATCAGTTTGGTTGTTTGTGTTTACTTTTTAAAATTAATTACCTTTCATCTGTTGTTATAGTTTGTAATGAGGCTATACTGAGTAAAATTTATTCAGTATTTAACCGAAACAGAGAGACCAGTATAAGGAATGTGCACTAGATAAGATGCATTTGGTGAGTGGGGAAAAGTCACATGAGGGCAGATGCTATAATTTACACTGTTCTGCTGCTTAAAGTTGATGCTAATGGCACCGACTCGGTGTTTCGATGACAACTTTATTCAGAATATTGAAACGGTGCATAAATGTCACTAAGTCAGAAGCTACCAGTAATGACAGTTTCTGAAAGGGCACTTTTTTAATGACGGTTCTGGGACCCTACTCGTACAACTGCAAAATGTGCACAGTGTTTGATTTTAAAGAGCATGAGTAGCTTATAGTAAAAGTACAGTGGCAAAAATTTGGGAAGTGCTTTGAGCAAATTTCCCCTGTGAAGCAAGATCAATTAGGTTAAGAAGCTGAAACCCATAAAATAATGAAAGAGGTGATATTTGCAGTGAGAGGTGACACTCATTTCTTCTGTTTTGGTCTTTAGCTAGCAAACTCTTCATGTGAAGTGGCAGGAAGACTCCACGCTGCTGATGCAAAACTAAAATTTGGATTTTACTTTTACATCAGATACAATAGTAAAATTTCGATGGTATTTTATATCGGGGAGGGGTTAATGTTGTATTTTGCCAAATATTTCAGATTGAGTAATTCTTTCTTTTTTTTTTCTCCTTCCTCCACAGATTGCACCTGTTTTAAGGAGGACAGTGCCAGCTGGTTAGAACCACACTCCACCATTGGCTTTGTCTAGTAGTGCCTGACTTGACGGTAGTAGAGCCGTATCTGGAACTTTCTGGAAAACCTTCCAATTATCACATCTTCCTCCGTGGCAATAAAGTTGAGAACACTAACAGAGGTAGGCTGCTAGCATTTTCATCACTGCCTGATTAGTTCTGGCTTGGTTTAGACAACACACTGGGTGATATTCCAGTAGTTGGTTCAGAGCTGGTGTTGCTCTAGCTGAGAAAGATGCACTACCTGTAGAAAGAATAAAAAATCCTACACACACACACAAATAAGATCCTGTGTGCATACCTTCTCCTTCAGGATAAAAGCAAGCAAAGTTGAATGTAAGGCATCATTATAACATTAAAAAACATTTGATGCCCAAGTACAAACGTTAACACATTTGAAACATTCCTTTTTTTTTTTCCACTGTATGTCACGTATTTACTCCCTTTTCTTTATTACTAAGGAAATGAGGACATTTGCATGAAAACAAGAGCTTAGATTCTTAAAAGTTTGTCTATTCCTGCTCATATTTTCCTGCTCTGAAGGGGTTGGAGCCTTCTGCAGAAGGTACCATAATTGCTTCCAACCCAATGAGCTGTGATGAATAAGAAGCAGAAACTTTTAAACAAAGACCCTGTTTTCCTGTAGATACTCTCAGTAATAAAGCATAGGGTAAAAGAAATATGTGAAGTTATGCTTTGCAGAACTGCTACTTAAAGCAAAGCACCTTTGTAGAATGAAGCTTAATCTGAATTTTTCTAAATGCAGTAAGGGAAAGTGAGTTTGTGTGTTTTCTGTAAGAGATTCCAAATGTCTCCAAACAAGATTGTTAAAAGGCCAAGATGGAATGTATCTCAACATTATTCTCATCAGCATCATCAATATCACTCTATGTGAGAAGATCCAAACTGGAATTATGGCACCATTCTCCCATTTCTTTATAAACCCAGAAACACACAGCCTCTTTCCCCCAAAGATTTAGCAATATAGTATGTTCTTATCCATCTCTGAGTCATTGCCTTGGCCTGCCCCCTCTTAATTTTCCAAAATCAGCAGTAACTGACCAAAACCTACTGAAAAAAAGCAAAGAATATTGTAATTGGAAACAACAAAGAATTTGTAGGAAATGTTTATATTCAACAATAATGACTAGTTTAGGCTTTGTCTCACGATAGCTCACTCAGAGGATAAATCAGAAACCAGGAGGCATTTGTTTGCTTGCACTTTTCTTCCATTAATGCCACCAGGTATCCACCTGTCTAGTTTCTGATCTTCTAAGCAGCAAACACCTCGGAGTTATTATTTAAGAACAACTTTCTAAAGCGGCCCTTTGCCAGTTAATGTAAGTAGGTGGAAGGGTGACTATTGCTCCTCGCGGACGCCGTGTCACCACCGAGTCCTACCACCCTGAGGTGACTGAGCATCCAACCGCCCGGGGGATTTTGTCACCCACCCGAGACCAAAGGAGGACCGTGCAGATGAGCCCATGAGATGCACGAACACTGACCTCCACTCCCACAGTGCTCCTCCATGCTGCTGTCACTGGGCTTGAACAAGAGACTTCCACTGCAATTCTCTCCAGAAAAGAGGAAAAGTGCCAGCACAGGTAGTTTATCATTTGGAGTTGCAGTTTCTTTACTCCTCAGCGCACCTTAGTTCAGCAAGGAGGATTTCCAGTCTGCACCAAAAGTGGCCTTTCCACCGGAACTCATGCATGTAGCAAGTTAGAAGTGTCAAAATCATTTTTTCTAACTATGTCAGTGAACAAAAAAACAAGAGACAGAAAATTCTTACCCTCAAAGGCTACCCTTAGCCATCCAATAACTCCGTATCAAGCACTGTGCTGAAATATTATGGTGCACATTTTCTAAACACTCCTCTTTGGCAGAAGTTAGATGACAGATTTCATCCAAAAGCCTTCTCTTTTTTCCAGCAAGTTTTGAAAACTTGGAAGTATCTTCTTAGCTTTTTCTGTGGACTGAGTGCTACGTCACCACAATGCTGTAATTTCATCTAGAAACACTGGTAACTTTAATGAGAGACACCAGGCCCCATTCTGCCTAAGCCTTCACTTCCTATTGCCAGTGGACTTGTTAGAGCTGATAATTCCAAAAATACAATATTTATAACTTATTCATGATTCATTTTAAACCTCTTTCACAGCCTGATGCACATGAGGCAATTCAAATCGCCAAAACTCTGTTTTGCAACTAACACTTCATTACACTGAATGGAAAAGTTCACACATCTGTTGGCGCTGCATTGTTTGGGGCTGGCTGCGGAGCAAACAGCCCAGCAAGGCACAGATTTGCCGTAGGAAGGCTGTCTCCAAACCAGGGGACAGACACTTTCCTTCTCTGACAAAGGCAGAAGGCGGAAGGCAGAAGAGCCTGGGGTCCCTGGCATGGAAGGACCCACGCAGCCCCTTTCCCCCAGGGATGCCAAGGGGGTTTCTTCAAGTTCAGCTGAGAAATGGGGTGTCACTAGACGTCTTGACAGAGGGAGGGTCTGCACCAGCCCCTTTCATTGCAAGGAGATTCCGGCCTGTGTTATTAAACCCTGTTCATCCTGATACCAAAACAAACCAGAATGGTGAACCTAACCTCATGCAATTTTCCTTATCTAACTATAATCTTATGGTACTGATTTCAGAGCCTCAGATGACTTAAAAGCTGGGGATTAAAAATCTGCATTCGCTACTCACCACATAGATTCTGCTGAAATTACTGTAGCTGTGGATGGAAGGACACGTGAAATGAGCATAGGTTATGCAGATATATATTCTACAACGTACATTTCTATTAGAAGGAAGTCATGCACCATGCAATTCACTGTATTTAGATCACAAATTCTTCTTGGTAAGCATCATGTTTGTGTCCTGTGCTGATCCATTGCCTGGCATGGTGGGGTTCCAGGATGCTCCTAGGACTTTTGGCCGAGTGATTAATGGAAGCAGTAATAAAATTTCCATACCTTTCACTGAAGCAAATCAAAAATCCTAACTGTAATACAAAGAAACAAATCCAGCTGAGTTAAATATTATGCTAGTTTCTGCTCTCCATCCTCACTCCACACCACAGTTGGTTTTCATCTGCTTTTGTTTTTTCTCTCTCCTGTCATTAAACAGTTTGAAAATATAATGAATACTTCTGGGTTTTTTTAAGGCATGGTCCAAACTCAGCTGAATTTAGGAATTTGTCTCTGCTGAGAAGGCGTATGGCTTTTCACATGATCCAAAGTGGTACTCCTGGATATTGAATTGTTTTCTGATATACTAAAGCAGTCCTGCTTATTTCAAGCATGTCACTCATCCATGCTCTAACTGTCCGGATCACCACTACGTCACATCTTCCTTTCCCCCCCCTTGCTTTGTGAGCTCACTTTGGATTCAGGCAGAGCCCAGTATCAGTGTGATATGGAAGTTACCGAGACCCTCAGCAGGAGGTGGGTTTGAGAACAATTATCTGCCAGAATTGTTTAGTGGCGCAGCCCAATCTGTGTGATGACCCTTTTTCTAAATGTAGATATAATGGCACATTAAAGTAATGTTACATCTCATAAAGCCTGCTGGGTGAGGGTTCAAGCGAGGTTCCCCTTGTTTCCCTTCTGCACAGCAGTTCCTTTGTTACTGCCTCTCCTCCAGACCCTGTGATGGACGGGAGTCCCGCGCTCCTCCAGCACTAAAACGGGGCTGCCAAGATAATTTACGGGCCCTGTGGCCAACAAAAAGTCTCAGGCCTCCTTGGGTTATCTCTGAGACCCACTTTTCTCCGCCCATTGTGCCGGCTTGTCCTCTCCGATTTTACAGATGCCAGGAAAGGTTTTGGCAACACAAGCATCCTTCAGCGCCTTGCTTTTAAACAACAGTCTTCTCCGGGCTTGGGCTGTGTCTGTGGCAGCGTTTCTAGACAGAAAGCAGAAAAGCAGAGAGTAAACACGGGATGGGGGGGAGGGAGGCCGGGTTGAGGTTGCCCACATGCAGGACCGGCCAGATGGACCAGCGCGGTCTGGCTGGGGCGTGCAAAGGAGGGCTTCTCCTGGCAGTCTCAGCACCTTCCCTTTTTGCACTAGAAATCCAGGCTCAGGGTCAACAGTTTTGATGGTGCCACAGCCTGGAAAAATCCACACCTGCCTGGAAAGCCCCCGAGTGACTGGAAACTCAGGCACCAGCAAGGTTTCTGCAGAGGACACTGAGATAAAGCTGGTGGATGAAAAGCTGGACATGAGCCGGCAACGTGTGCTCGCAGCCCAGAAAGCCCACCACATCTGCATCAAAAGAAGCGTGGCCAGCAGGTCAGCGAGGTGATTCTGCCCCTCTACTCTGCTCTGGTGAGACCCCACCTGGAGTACTGCGTCCAGCTCTGGGACCCCCAACCTAAGAAGGATGTGGACCTGTTGGAACAAGTCCAGTGGAGGGTCACGAAGATGATGAGAGGGCTGGAGCACCTCTCCTATGAAGACAGGCTGAGAGAGTTGGGGCTGTTCAGCCTGGAGAAGAGAAGGCTCCAGGGAGATCTCACAGCATCCTACCAGTACCTAAAGCGGGTCTACAGAAAAGATGGGGACAACACTGCTAGGTTTTGAGCAGGCTCTGTTGCAATAGGACAAGGGGTAATAGGACAAAAGAGGGTAAATTTCGACGAGATCTAAGGGAGAAATCTTTTATTGGTGAACCTAACCTCATGCAATTTTCCTTATCTAACTATAATCTTATGGTACTGATTTCAGAGCCTCAGATGACTTAAAAGCTGGGGATTAAAAATCTGCATTCGCTACTCACCACATAGATTCTGCTGAAATTACTGTAGCTGTGGATGGAAGGACACGTGAAATGAGCATAGGTTATGCAGATATATATTCTACAACGTACATTTCTATTAGAAGGAAGTCATGCACCATGCAATTCATTGTATTTAGATCACAAATTCTTCTTGGTAAGCATCATGTTTGTGTCCTGTGCTGATCCATTGCCTGGCATGGTGGGGTTCCAGGATGCTCCTAGGACTTTTGGCCGAGTGATTAATGGAAGCAGTAATAAAATTTCCATACCTTTCACTGAAGCAAATCAAAAATCCTAACTGTAATACAAAGAAACAAATCCAGCTGAGTTAAATATTATGCTAGTTTCTGCTCTCCATCCTCACTCCACACCACAGTTGGTTTTCATCTGCTTTTGTTTTTTCTCTCTCCTGTCATTAAACAGTTTGAAAATATAATGAATACTTCTGGGTTTTTTTAAGGCATGGTCCAAACTCAGCTGAATTTAGGAATTTGTCTCTGCTGAGAAGGCGTATGGCTTTTCACATGATCCAAAGTGGTACTCCTGGATATTGAATTGTTTTCTGATATACTAAAGCAGTCCTGCTTATTTCAAGCATGTCACTCATCCATGCTCTAACTGTCCGGATCACCACTACGTCACATCTTCCTTTCCCCCCCCTTGCTTTGTGAGCTCACTTTGGATTCAGGCAGAGCCCAGTATCAGTGTGATATGGAAGTTACCGAGACCCTCAGCAGGAGGTGGGTTTGAGAACAATTATCTGCCAGAATTGTTTAGTGGCGCAGCCCAATCTGTGTGATGACCCTTTTTCTAAATGTAGATATAATGGCACATTAAAGTAATGTTACATCTCATAAAGCCTGCTGGGTGAGGGTTCAAGCGAGGTTCCCCTTGTTTCCCTTCTGCACAGCAGTTCCTTTGTTACTGCCTCTCCTCCAGACCCTGTGATGGACGGGAGTCCCGCGCTCCTCCAGCACTAAAACGGGGCTGCCAAGATAATTTACGGGCCCTGTGGCCAACAAAAAGTCTCAGGCCTCCTTGGGTTATCTCTGAGACCCACTTTTCTCCGCCCATTGTGCCGGCTTGTCCTCTCCGATTTTACAGATGCCAGGAAAGGTTTTGGCAACACAAGCATCCTTCAGCGCCTTGCTTTTAAACAACAGTCTTCTCCGGGCTTGGGCTGTGTCTGTGGCAGCGTTTCTAGACAGAAAGCAGAAAAGCAGAGAGTAAACACGGGATGGGGGGGAGGGAGGCCGGGTTGAGGTTGCCCACATGCAGGACCGGCCAGATGGACCAGCGCGGTCTGGCTGGGGCGTGCAAAGGAGGGCTTCTCCTGGCAGTCTCAGCACCTTCCCTTTTTGCACTAGAAATCCAGGCTCAGGGTCAACAGTTTTGATGGTGCCACAGCCTGGAAAAATCCACACCTGCCTGGAAAGCCCCCGAGTGACTGGAAACTCAGGCACCAGCAAGGTTTCTGCAGAGGACACTGAGATAAAGCTGGTGGATGAAAAGCTGGACATGAGCCGGCAACGTGTGCTCGCAGCCCAGAAAGCCCACCACATCTGCATCAAAAGAAGCGTGGCCAGCAGGTCAGCGAGGTGATTCTGCCCCTCTACTCTGCTCTGGTGAGACCCCACCTGGAGTACTGCGTCCAGCTCTGGGACCCCCAACCTAAGAAGGATGTGGACCTGTTGGAACAAGTCCAGTGGAGGGTCACGAAGATGATGAGAGGGCTGGAGCACCTCTCCTATGAAGACAGGCTGAGAGAGTTGGGGCTGTTCAGCCTGGAGAAGAGAAGGCTCCAGGGAGATCTCACAGCATCCTACCAGTACCTAAAGCGGGTCTACAGAAAAGATGGGGACAACACTGCTAGGTTTTGAGCAGGCTCTGTTGCAATAGGACAAGGGGTAATAGGACAAAAGAGGGTAAATTTCGACGAGATCTAAGGGAGAAATCTTTTATAATGAGGGCAGTGAGACATTGGCACAGATTGCCAAGAAAGGTGGTAGATGCCCCATCCCTGGAAACATTCAAGGTCAGGTTGGCCGGGGCTGTGAGCAGCCTGATCTAGCTGAAGATGTCCATGCTCATAGCTGGGGGGTCGGGCTGGATGACCTTTAAAGGTCCCTCCCACCCCAAACCATTCCGTGGTTCGATGAATCCCACAACCCCCTTGCATTTCAGCGCCGCCGAGGAGAAAAGGGTTTCATCTGATGTCGGCCTCCCCTTCCACCCGGCACCGCCAGCCATCAACCGTGAGGGGCTCCCGCCCACCGGGAGGAACCCCGGCGCCGTGCCCGCCCGCAGCCCCGGGCTGCCGTGCCATGCCATGCCGTGCCGTGCCATGCCGCGGCTTGCGCGGGGCGTCCCGGAGGCGACAAAAGCCGTGGGATGCTCTGGATGAAGGGGGGGGGTGGTTGGGTGAGGGGGGGGTGATGCCCCGGGGGAGCGCATCCTCCGCGGAGGGGCTTCGCTCTCCGTTTCCACGGGAAATCCCAGCCCGGCGGGCGCCCACGTGTCCCCCGCGGGGACCCCCTCCGCCGGCTGCGCGGTGTGCGCGGTGTGCGCGGTACCGCCGCTCCTCCCCCGCTCCGCCAGCCCCCGCGGACGGGCGGCGCAGGGGAATGGCGGGGGG
>NW_015090797.1:4383824-4385544 GCF_001431845.1 Calidris pugnax | reverse complement strand
CCCCAAAAACCTCGAACCCCAACCCATCCCCGATTCCCGTGCCCCCCTCCCCGGCTGAAAGGCACCGCCGGGCCCGGGTGGGACGCTTTGCCCCCATCCGCGGCTGCGGGGCGGGCGGGGGCGCGGAGCCCCCGGCGCTGGATGGCAGAGGAGGAGGAGGAGGCGCGGGGCGGGCGCGGCCGCGGAGAGGCGAGGAGAGGAGAGGAAGAGGCGCCTTCCCCCCGCGGAGGGGGTGTCCTGCTCGGCGCGGCGGGGGAGAGGAGCGCGGACATCTCCGGCGTGAACTGAAACTGTGGCAAAAGGAGAGGGGAGGGGGGGGGGTTGAAAAAAACATCAAGATTGCTTTTTTTTTTTTTTTTTTTCCCTTCTTCTTCTTCCCCCGTTAGGAAAAGGGGGTTTGCTCAGCATCCGCACGCAAACTTACTTGAATGCCTTGTAGCCAGTTTAGCCCAGAGAGCAGAGGATACCCCGCACCCGAGGAGTCCTACATGTGTGAGCATCATCCTCACACTGGCAGAGCAACCGAGAGCCGCCTCCTTGCCTTTACCAACATCCTCCTGGGACTGAGCTCTCCCTCCTCTGGTCCAATATCCGAGCCTATCTCCTCTATATCTGGTTTGGTGTTTTTTCTTCTTCTTCCCCCGTTAGGAAAAGGGGGTTTGCTCAGCATCCGCACGCAAACTTACTTGAATGCCTTGTAGCCAGTTTAGCCCAGAGAGCAGAGGATACCCCGCACCCGAGGAGTCCTACATGTGTGAGCATCATCCTCACACTGGCAGAGCAACCGAGAGCCGCCTCCTTGCCTTTACCAACATCCTCCTGGGACTGAGCTCTCCCTCCTCTGGTCCAATATCCGAGCCTATCTCCTCTATATCTGGTTTGGTGTTTGTTTGTTTTTTTTTTTTTTTTCTTTTTTTTTTTTTTTTTTTCCTCCATCGGCTGGGATTGCCAAGTAAATAAATAGAGGAAAATTCCTTAAAGGGCACCTGAAAATTCATTGGGACCGAACATGAGGAAGTGAAATGCTCACAGACCGTTATTATTTTTTTTTTTAATTAAAAAATATGTATTCAAAACGCGGATGGGATGTATTAGGTTTAGCAAATAGCAGGTAAGAACTTTCTTTCTTTCCAGTACCTTCATGCCCGGAGCGGGGATATCTAAAGCAAAGCCGCCCAGCCCTGGAATAAAGGGGGAGCAAAGAGACCAGTTTGCCCTTCAGTGCTTCCTCCATCCTGCGCGGCGAGGCTGCTTTGGGGAGCGGCAGAGCCCAGGACAGAGACAGAAAGCCTTTCGACAAGGCAGCCGGGGCGGAGGAAGGGTGGGCTTTTTTTCCTTCTTCTTCTTCTTTTTTTTTTTTTTTTTTTTTCTTCTTCCCCCCCTTTCACCTGCGCTACCCAGGGTGAATCCGTGTGCAGCTGATGTATGGAAAAGAAGAAGGATCCGAGTCGATATTTTCTTTTCTCTTCGCTAAGCCGAGGGATAGGATTTTAATTATTTATCCACCCGAACCCTCTCTGGGTAAGACGCTGCTGGAGCCAGTGGGATAGTCCTGCCTCGCACAATTATTAAAGAGACTGATCACGTACCGTGGAAGGATAAGAGGAGCCTCCACCAGCCCCGTTTCGCCTCCTGTGGAAAAAAAAATATAATAATAATAATAATCATGAAGGAGAACATTGCCACACTATTGAATTGATTGCTGCCCCCCCCCCTCTCC
>NW_015090797.1:4383125-4383764 GCF_001431845.1 Calidris pugnax | reverse complement strand
AAAGAAAGGAGAAAAAAAAAAAATCCGCCGGGATCTGCCTGCGCCGGGACCTCCTTCGCTCGGGCTCGGAGGTGGATGATGCATTTTTCATGAGCGCTGGGTGAACAGGTGCAAAGTGCGGCGGGGCGGCCCGGCCCCGCACCCCGGCCCGCATCGGGGCGGCGTGTCCGTCCGTCCGTCCGTGTGTGAGTGTGTGTGTGTGTGTGTGTGTGCGCCCCGGCGTGTGCATGTGTGCGTGTGTGTACTAGGAGATTATGGAGAGCAGCGACCGGGACATGTACCGCCAGTTTCAAGACTGGTGTCTCAGGACTTACGGGGACTCAGGAAAAACCAAGACGGTGACCCGTAAAAAATACGACCGGATCGTCCAGCTCCTCAACGGCTCCGAGTCGAGCTCCACGGATAATGCCAAATTCAAATTCTGGGTCAAATCGAAAGGCTTCCAGCTCGGCAACTCGGACGAGGTCAGTGGTGGTGCTGGAGGAGGGAAGCAAGTGCTGTACGTGCCAGTCAAAACCACGGTTAGTAGAGAATTGTCTTCCTTGTTCTATGTCGGCCGCTGCAGCCCGCTCCGGGAGCCAGAGGCGCGGGGGGAGCCGCAGCCACAGTTGGCTCCTTCCTTCCTCTTCCTCCCCCCCC
>NW_015090797.1:4368036-4382841 GCF_001431845.1 Calidris pugnax | reverse complement strand
TCCCCCGCCCGGGATATCATTTTTTTAAATTTTTTTTTAATTTTTTTTAAATTTTTTTAATTATTATTCTTGTTTATTGTCAGCCCGGGCTGTGCCAAGGCTGGCTGTGCAGCGCCGGCTGCGATCGCTACCGGCGGCGGCAGCGGCAGATAGAGAGAGAGAGAGAGAGAGAGGATGCTCAACAAAGGGAGAAGCGGGGGTTCCGCATGAGCGGAGGGAAGGGTGTTATTTTTGCCTTCCTCTTTCGGAGGGTTGCACGCTTCCCGCAGCCTTAAAGGCTTGAAAAAAACCCCCTCGGTGTGATGCGCCGGGGTTGCGTGGCATCCCCCGGCAGGCGCTGGAGCTGCGGGGCTCGGCGCAGGTCTGACAGCGGGAGGGCTATTATGCTTGGTGGTGGCAGAAGCGACAGATTTTCCTATTTAAGAAGATGGGGACTGTCGGCTGCAAGTAGGTTTTTTTCGCCTATTGAACTCTCTTAATGTATCATTATTCTTACTTCTTATGCTCCGGGTCACAACACGCTAAGCTTCTTTTGTCTGTGCGTGGGGCGGGCGGGGAGGGGGAGCTGAGAAAGGAAACCCGGCAATTAAAAATATTCCTGCCTGGGCATTTGGCTTTGATGAGCAATATTCTCTCTCTCTCTCTCTTTTCTTTTTTTTTTTCCTTTTATTATTATTATTTTTTTTTTCTTTCCGTGGAGTGGCAGCTTATTCTGACCTAACGGGAAGGTTGCTGGGTGGCGCAGCAAAGGGGGCTTCTTGGAAAGTATTCTGGGTTGGGTTGTGACGTAGGCTGCCGGGGAAATCTGCCTCTCTCTGCCTCGCTGAAGTCATAAACCTGGGCATTCCCCGGGGCCGGCTTGTATTTTGCCCCCTTGTCATCCCTGCTGTCGTGGCTGCAGGGAGGCAGAGGTGGGAAATTAATTTCAAGGAGAGTTTACAAATATGAAGACTGAAAGCAAAAGAGAAGCTCCGGACGGAGTTTGTTCCCTCTCTATGGTTTTTATTCACCAAGGCGTTCTAGGTCTGCCTATAGATTCAAGTTATTTGGCAGTTTTCCGTTCTCGCGTCAGGTGACTGATTGTGAATCTCTGACCCCAGAGGGTACCGTAGATGCAATTTATTAAAAAAATGATGTCTAAAGCAGAAGTCTCCAATTAGGTTGGTATTTTTTAACATCTCCTCTGCTTACTGAAATAATAATTTTGGAGAGCCAGTAGGCAAGAGCCTTTATTCCTAAGACTATCCCTTTCACTGCAAGTTCAAAACTGTAAGCAAATTCAGTATTTTTTAAAATTACATTGTCTACGCTGCTAAATAAAAAGGCTAAGCTTAATTTTACACAATGGAATTTAAAAATCAAGTTCTATTCTGGGCCCCTGAAACACAACACCCAGTGATGACCAGCTTGTCTGTTTTCTCTCACCTTTGCCAGGCCATGAAAGTCTGGAGTCCCACCTCGCATCCCCTCTTCTATTTTATTTTCAGATCAAATACATTTTTTTCTCATTTTCCTTTCCTTCAGAGATTTCAGTCAGAGCTTGAGTGCCTTGCTGGTCTTACCTTTGTTCATTTGGGGGAATCACACCCTCAACTGTGAATGTCTCTGTATGGCCCTATACGTGTATTTATATTCATGTAGAAGCAACCAAGCAGGCATCCTAATAAAACAAGGACGCCTGCAAATAAAATCAAGAAAGGAGAGTTATCATGACCTATCTGTAAGCAGTTCCTGGATATCTGAACATTACTGGAACAATTACATATAAACCCTTGGAGGAAAGGTCGTGCATGTATGTAGAATTTCCCCCTGCTGGACAATGGAAATCTCTTGTCCAACACAAATGAGAAAAGGTGATACTCAGCGCTCACACAACATTCAGCTCTGAGAAACAAACACTGCCCAACCCCTAAACCCATGAATCTGGTGTCACTACCCCATCACAAAAGGCAGAGGAGTATTTAGGTAGGCCTGGGGGGTGGCAATGGTTTGTAGGAGCTATTGCCAGGGCAGGGGCAGTGCCTGTCAGGGGCTGAAGGCTCAGAAAACAACCTGTTGACAGAACAGGGATGCAGCCCCTGGCCCACAGAAAGCCAATGGCAAAGCTCCTATTGACTTCAAAAGGCCTAGGATTTCACCCAGGAATGATAAGTTCTAAGGGGAGAGATGGGATTTTCATCAGACAGTAATTGTTGGTAAGCCTTAAAAGCCCATTCTCTCATTTTTTTAACTCTTACTAATAATTTAAGAGTTTATTAATTTATGACCATTAAGAAACATCCTCACTGTTTCGTTTTTCCCTCTCTCGTTGTTATCCCACACAGTTGAGCTTGTCCAGTCTGCAGAGAGAGCCACAAACAGTAACAGATTCCCAAATGGTGAATCTCTCCCTCATCCTCTCCCTCTTCTTGTCCAGCACTTGATCTCACCATAGGTAAAAGCAATTTCAATTTAAAATTAATCACTGTTGGCAGCATAAGCACTTCCTCTGCAGTAACAGGATGGATGAAATTACAAGTTGGACTCTACAGTCACAAGCTAGTCAAAAATAAGCAAATATTCAAATACTTCATTAGGAATTATTCTCTCCTTGAAGCTTTAAGATTTGCTGCTCGGCTTTGCTGTCAGCCAGAGAGATTTGCTCCTGATGGTGCTGTAATCCACTGCTGCTGGTAATTAGACATCATTACTGCTGCGTTAAAGGGAAAGAGAGAAGGAGAGAGGACAGGCTGGGGCTAATTAACTACTTGATTCTAATGAAAGAAAGAGAGCCTGATAGCAACTGGGAGGTTGCACCGGAACAGGCTAGATGTACAACACAGACTTAATTGAAGCAGGGGTGTCTTGCAGTCTCACTGTAGCTGAGGCTTGGTCTACTTTCATATTCTGTGGGCACTAGCACACGAGGTATTATTCTGTTTTTCCCTTGCCTGGCTGGTAAGTAGCTCAAAATCACAGGCCTACCTCCAATATCAAGTTTAAGCATGCCAGCAAGGAGAATGCATAGATGATTATGTGCTGGATTAATCTATTTTACGGGTATGGTCTCCTCAAGAGCAACAGGAACAAATCAATTTCTGCATGTTCACATCCCTCTGTGGCCTAGGAGATGCACTTTTGGTCACCAGGCAACAACATCCCCTGCAAAACAGCCATTTTAGGTCCAGAGCGGGACAGAGCACAGCAAGGTATTCGTACATGCAACCCAGCCAGTATCTCACTTCTGCAACTTTTCAGATTGCTACTGTTATCGCTGTAGGTTTTCTTTCATTAAGCCCAAGCTGCACTTTATGAAAGTGGTGAAATTATGCCTCTCCTAAACGCACTGTATAAATGTGTTAGGCCAACGAATATGCCAAATGGCTGACAGTATCGACTTCTAATGGTTGGTACTCACAATCCATAAGGAGGTGTGGAACTAATATTTCTAGTACAATACCTTTTCTAACCGTATACTTTATTTTTATGTTTTTTTCTTTTTTTCTGGGTATTTTCTGTATAGTTCTTTAACTGAAATTATTTATCAATTGGCAACTTGAAAACAAATATCTTTTCACCACTTTTCTTTCTCTTGCTTGATGTTGTCCATAGACACAAATATGGCTCCTAAAATCAGCCTTAATTCAGAAGTATGTCATAAAATAATGTCCCAAGCTGTATCATTGGATTCTAAGTAGAACTTTCCTTTAAAAACGAAGGGCCAAGATGACTGCAGGATACCTTTCAAATACAGAATTTACATGGCATTAGCAAACTAATAGAATATAACCTCAAAGGCCAAGTTCAGATTGCTTTTATGTATTATTAATGTGAAATGACTTTAATGAAATCACAAGCCTGGTAATGTATGAATTTTCCTATGTCTTCTTTTATATATTCCAACTATAAGCATGGAATGAACTTTCATTCAGAACCCAAATTTTGTTCTGTTTAGTTAAATCTTTAGATCTTCCAGGAGGATCTGGTACCTCTTGGATGGCAGCTAGCAGACTGACCAGCGAGGCTCTCTGCAGGTGCAGGGCTGTACTATTGAACCTGATTACAGGATTTAGGGCTTAAAATTACAGGCCAGCCCGTTCCATGGAACAGGCTATATCCCAGCCCACATCTTGTTCATTTAGTGGTGAAGAACAGTAGACGGACGCGTGGATTTATTATTTGGTGTGTTTGGTTTTATATAAATGACTTTGCTTATGAACAATAGAAGAAATAGATCACAGTAAAAATAGCTTATGCTTTAAATCATCTTATGTTTTAAATCGTTCATTATTTTAGGGCATTTTATAGCAATCTGAAAATATGCAGCTTTGCTTCATTGCGTTTCTCCCCGTTTTTGTATCCCCGTGGATATAAAAATGGAATAAAAGGGTTTGTCAAATATATATTGGTAGCTCTGTAGCCTACTGAACTGCCAGCACATAATGGCAGTAAGTACCACAGAAAGGTGATGCTGAGGGTGAGCTATAATTTATCCCAAGGCACAATTCTGCGGTAGTTTAGAGTCCCCCTTAAATGCACCTTCCAGGCTCAGAAGCTGCCCTATCCCTCCCGTTTTAAGTGCCCACCACGTTTTCCTTCACCCCAGTTCAGGTCTGCAGAGGGAGAAACTGTCTCCCCCAGTTCCCCAGAGGCTCTGCCCTGCTGTCTGCAGCCCTCCCGACGGACTCGGTGAGGAGGGATGCCGGTGAATCAGGCAGACAGTGCTGGGAAACGGTCACAGCAGATGGAACAAAAACCCGTTTAGTTGGCAACTCTTAATGCAGGCGTTTAACGAAGTGTTCATGAATAAAGAGAATAACTGAAATTTCAAAATGTTGAAGCGGCCATATGTAAGGCACCATCTCCACACGCGTGTGTGTGTGTGTGTGTGTGCGTGAGGGAGGCAAAGGGAGAGGAGGATCTGAGACTTCTTGGTAACAATGTTAAGCTAGAAATTTCCAAAGAAGCATGAGCCAAAGAGAAAAGTTTCTAAAGAGGGAGCGCTTTAAAGCGCTGCTTCTGCAAAACTAGAAACGGTTAACGTTACTTTAGAAACATTTAATAGGGTGGAGCAGCACCACCACAAAACCTACTAGTGATATATCCATCCCATGCACATAACGAGACAGGGTGACAGATTCAGTGCCATCCCCTGGTGCAGGCCAGGCTTGTGGCTCGGAAGCCCAAACCTTTCCAGTGATCCAAACTAAAACCTCCTGGTTTAATTCTCATGCTGCTGTGAACCTTTGCTGAGAAGACTGAGGCGACGATGAACTTGGTTCTTTGGTGTCTTACCCTCAGCCTCTTGTCAGTGAAGCTGCAATGGATTCGGTCGTGATGCAGCAGGGCAGGGACTCCACTCCAGACACTTCAGCCCTGATTTTCTTATCATAGAATCATAGAATCATAGAATGGTTTGGGTTGGAAGGGACTTCAAAGATCATCTAGTTCCAACCCCCATGCCATGGGCAGGGACAATTTGTGCTAGACCAGGTTGCTCAAGGCCACATCCAGCCTGGCCTTGAACACTTCCAGGGATGGGGCATCCACAACTTCCCTGGGCAACCTGTTCCAGTGTCTCACCACCCTCATAGTAAAAAAATTCTTCCTGAGATCTAATCTGAATCTTTTTTCTTCCAATTTAAAACCGTTTCCCCTTGTCCTATCATTACCCTTCCTGGCAAAGAGTCCCTCCCCAGCTCTTCTACAGGCTCCCTTCAGATATTGAAAGGCCACTATAAGGTCTCCCCGGAGCCTTCTCTTCTCCAGGCTGAACAATCCCAGCTCCCTCAGCCTGTAAATGTCATCTTGTCTTCTTCTACATGTCTTCTTCTACATGTCTTGTTCCTGTGGCTCCATAGCTCCGTGACCAGTGGAGAAATAAGCAGGCATTTGCTAGCAGGTTGGCGCTAAAATGGGCTGTTAGGCATCGGTACAGCTTAACGGGGCTCCTTCTGATCTTTTTATGGAGACTGTTTCTTTCACTATCTTTTGGGGTGATCACCATTGTTCTTCTTGAATGCTCTAGGCAGAAAGGAGGCACAATCCGTAGAGACTACACACATACATACACAGAAAGACCCCATGTAGAGCGGCCTTACCATGAACACAGGCCTCTCTGAGAAGGCCACTGCTAGTGCTGGATGAAAGTGGGAGTTAATGATTCAAATTTTGTTTTACACTATAGAAATAAATTAAAATTGGCTGACATCAAACCCTGAGTTTTGGTCTGCTGTTGAAAGGGGGCAATCAGCAGCTGTTGGTTTTGGTCTGAAGGAAGCTATTTGGGTCCTGGTCTTTCCCCATATGCAGGATACACCTGTTGAGAGTTTGCTGGTAAAAGAGGAACAAAACAAGCAGGGCAAATGTTGAAGAGAGATATAAATAAGGTAGATGGGGAGAAAGATCATGAGACAGAGTGGCAGGAAACACCCTCCAGGAGGATCCTACCAGATTCTGCAGCCTCCCATGCACCACAGAGCATCACAGCAATCTTTTGTTCCTTGTGGAGTAGGTTGACCCTGATCAACAAAGCCTCCAAAATGAGGAGAACTTTCCAGGACATAAAAGATGTTTTGATCTTGCATATGTCATTTTAAACCTGCCAGAGACTTCTCTGACTTCAGAAAACTCAGGAGATACTTGCTGCTGCATATGAGTTGTTTGCATTGTCCTACAGCAGCACTGAAAACGATCCTGTAGCTTTCTTAAATTGCCTTTTTGTTCTATTTAAATAGATGCGCCTCAAAACCTTACCTTCCCACTAGCGAGGTATTTTTTAATGGTTTATAAACATAAAATATCCAGGTAGGTGTTGCCAATATCCAGGAAAGACTTGCTACACTGAGCATTCTTCTGGACGCAGATGGGTTTTCTCAGTGACGATCAACTTTATCACAGGTAGTTGTACAGGCTTCTAACTGCTTATTCAATAATTCTGCAAGCTGCAAAACCTGACAGTTATTACATACGTCTGCAGGGATTAAAGCTAGTTGTTGAAATTGAATTGTGGGGCTTGAACCATTTAGTTGTATATGACGATACTTTTCAAGTTAAGGGGCTAGCTGTAGGGAACATTTTACTTTACAAATCTGATCTATGTTAGATTTAACCTCAAGTAAATACTTTTTTCAGATATCAATATTCTGTATAGACTTGGAAGGACAATTTTTATTAAATGACCTACTTGAGCCTAGGATGAAACTCATTCAACCTTTTTCACTGGAGAACACTGTAATTAAGCTCCTCTGGGAAATGAGAGGTTATATATATTATATTGCCAGTAAGATCTGTGTCTGAAAGTTTTGTAAATTTTGTTATCTCAAAGTTTTTAATACAACAAGAGATGAACGTGATAACATTTTGCCAGTATTTAAGAAAATTTAGGGGGTGATATCACTTGCACTTAAGTGATTTATGACTCTTAACTCACCGTTCAATTTCTAAATGTGTATGTTTTGTGATTGCTCGCTTTGTTGCCTGTGGACTCACGCATACTGCTACTGGTATTGCCAGGTGGATTTTGTGGAAAACTTTTGTTCAAGGCAGATCCAGAGCTGAAGGAACTGTCACTAAATCATGACCTACCTGTAGGGTAAAGCAGCATTGTGCCGGTGTGTGGGGAATCTAACTTGTGAAGGGACGAATGTTCACTAGGCTGAGCTGACAGGAGCATTAAGCAAGTAATTATACAAGCATTTAGATACAATAAGCGAAGAATGGGTAAGGTATGGCCAGAGGTTTCAGCAGACAGGAAAGACAAGGAGTATAAAAGGTTTCACAGAACTTCATTTTTAGTGTCTATCTTCTCTCTTGTGGGCGATGAGGAAATGCCTGCCCTGGGTTTGCATTTTTTAGGTGATGAAACTGAAGAATGGTCAGAAATAGACGGATAAAAAAGAGGTGATGGCAAATCAAGATAATAAACTGTAGTGCAACACCAGGACTAATACAAATCCAAGAATACTAAAGAACTTAAAAATGAAGTAGCTAAAATATTATTAAAATAAAATAAAATAAAATATTAAAATTGCCACTACGGACGGCAATGATACTGGAGGATGGCCAAAAATGTACTAGAAAGAGAAAAAAAAAAAAGTGGCAAAGATAGGTCATAGAAATGACAGACCAGTGAACCATATTTCAACACCAGAAAAAAAAATCAATAAGAAAATCATTAAAAATAGAGTTGTTAATTGTCAATATGAACTATACCTGCTGGGTTCAACTAGTTTGGATTTTGTAAGCGTTCATTATGTTCCTCTAACCTGTTACGTTCAGAAGCCTTTTCAATGATTTTCAGGTGACCATTTGGTTCTGGCTTCCTTCTGAAATGAAACCAATCTGATACTGACTTTACTAAAGCAGGGCTGAAACTTTGGCTATGATGACAAATTAAACCAGGTGAAGAGTTGGGAAGCCACAGTAAGCACTTGAGAGAGACACAAACGCAGTCCAGTGTGTGTATATACACACACATAAGCATATATGTACACTCAGAAAACTCAGACAAATGAAGGGATTTCAGCACTGGATGGAAATGCACATTAATTAGGTTAAGCAAGTAAGGCAGGGAAAATAGAAATAACAAAGGAAAAAAGGAGAAATCATGGCAGGCAGAATTCCCTACAGGCTGTTGCCAGATGATTTACATTTTATGCCATTGTGACATTAGCTTTTTGAAAGGAAAGGAAGAATTTAAGCTTTTCAATCACATTTAAAATGTATAGAATTAGTATAACCTCTCAAGGGAAATATTTAGGAATAATTTCAAACAAATCAATAAGTGTATCTTCAATAAGCATAGCAGGGAGAGCAAAACTAGGCATTAGGAAAAGTATAGAGAATCATATTGAAAACTTATTTTTCTCGTTAATTAAATGGTATGTCTTTGCCTTTAATAACATGCTTAGTGTATTTACCTCATCTCTAAAAGGTCATGACAGATGAAACGTCCAGGAAAGGTAACTAAGCTAATTAAAGAAAAGGGGTTCTTATAAGAGAAATAGATTTTAATGGTTATGTCACCCAGAAAAATGAACATTAAGAGAACATGCACAGTAGAAAACAGACGTGAAGATGTAGAAAGAAACTGAGAGAAATGGTGGGGTGTAAATACTGATGAACAGCAGAGAGAGAAAATTCAGCAGCCACCCTTTTTAATCCTATTCTACCTTCTAAGGCTCTTTTGACAACCATCTCAAAAGGTAAATTCAAACCCGGGCCATTGTTTCATAACCCGTAGTGCTGGGAGTAGAAAGTGCATTGCAGCCCTTAGAGAAACTCTGGTTGATTCAGCCAAAATTTCCTCCAAGGATTTTACAAGAGGATGATAGCTCCATGGCTCTCATAGGGAGGCAGGATGCTCTTTACGTCAGTTCAGCTTTGCTGGCTGGAGCAGAAGTGAGGACAAGGTCACGTTCCTACCCTTCCTGCTCTGTGCCCATGGGAGCCCGGGCACTGGTGGTGGCACTTACCTGCTGCCTTGCTGCTACCCGGTGTCTTAGAGCATCTCCCCAGGTGTTTTCAGGATTAGTTACCTTCCAAGCCCATACAGACAACGCAAAGAAAGACTTCTGGAGTGCGATGAAATCCCAGCACCTTCCCTTCCTCTTTGTACTGAATTTTAGTACTCTGGGTGGTCTCAGCCTTCATGCCCTTGTTTCATGAATAGACTATTGTTTTAGGTATGTGTTCTTAGGTTGGCTGAAGCTAGCAGAGGACAGTAATTACTGCGCAACGCACCTGGACGCACTGTATTTTGTTTAGGGATTCATTGGTTTATTTAGTAATTACTGAGCTCTGAAACAACTTTTGCAGGCTCCCCCGGAGACTGAGTCTAGCTGGTTTGTTGGTCAGTTTGACTGTAGCAGCTTCCATGGCTCATTGCTGTAGTGCTACTACTAGTCTGGAGGGGCTACTAGTCTGGAGGAAGGAAGGGGACCATCAAGTTTCTGAGCTCCAGCACTATCCTGTATGGACCAGTGCATGAGATTACTGTGATTTATATGGAATGTTTGCAATGAACCGCCTCTGTTTTCCAGTTTACTCTGCTTGTGATGAGCTGTAATGTGCTGTTTTCACCTCTGTATTTTTGTCTACCTGTGCTAGTATATTTCGTGTGTACTTGCTGCAACTATTACCAAACCCTTACTATGATGAGAAGAAAAGAAAAAAAAAGAGCTGAATTGTTAGAGAACTTATTGCAAATATGAGAGGAAATTAACTCATTCAGATGATGACAATTTCTGGGAGACTTCGCTTTTGACTACTCTGACCAGCAAGTGTGGCAAATATATAATTAGATGACTTGTCCCATTGCAATTCTCAAGAAACGGCAGTGGAAAAGAAAAAAAGAATGTAACTCATTCTTTTCTCCCTTAACCTAGATATAGTAATAATTTTTTTAATGAAATCTTTTGATAACCTTTATCTTTTTTGTATTCTGAGAGTTCAGCAAAGCCTCATGGCCACGGTTGCCATAATACTCAAGTATTTAACTCGTAGCAAGCAAACAGCTCAGTCTTCTTTTAAAGAGTGCTATATCCCAATTCCAGGCATCTGTCTAAACCCTGTAGTTCGGACAGACCACATCTATTTACCCCTTTTTGTCTCAATTTGGGCTTATCCCACAAGGAGACGGGGTAGCAAGTTCTGTACGGATGCAGCAGCAAAACCCAGAACTTCTCAAAAAGACATATATTGTAAATTCATTGCACTTTGCTTTTTTAGAAAACCTACCCGACTCCTCTGCTGTGTTTTACCAGTGCACAAGGCCTGGCTATCATTGTTTTGGTGTAACTGAGAGTTGAATTGGGCATATGGTGAGCTTTCAAGGAGTTTAATTTGCACCGAAGCAAATAATAAAGCAATATAAATAAAGCTAGGTCTAGAGCTGAATAAAGCTGGTTAAAATAAAACTCCTTTATTTTTAATTGCCCTTCTGTATAGCAGATTCGAGTATTATTCTCTTCAAATCAGCCCAATTTTGGCAAGATACGTCAGACTTTGAGGAAACTGTGGAACTGAAAAGATTGCTTTACCTCTATTCCTAACTGAACCCTTCATTTTCAACTGAACCAAAAGGACTGCTTGCAAAAACTGAGTAGGAAAAAGCATTCCTAAATAGGAGAAAGCAGGTCAAATTTTATTACTAATAATAAGTAGAACATTTTAATTAATAGAATTCTAATGAACTATGTCTTTTCCGCTACTTATCGTTGAACTTTAATGAATTATAGGTAATTACCAGATTTTTTTTTAGAAATTTAATTCTTAATAAATGCAAAGTCAGGAACAATTTCACATATACAGACTTTAAAAATTTCAACAAATTTGCATTATGACGTTTGCTGTAATTTGAAGGCAGAAAAATAACCAAAGTACAATATAGATGGTTATGTGAAAAAATTTTAAAGTGAATTAATACTTTGCCTAACAGGTCCAAAGAGTAAACTAACAAAGTTACAAAAGAAATGGAAAACTGTAGCTGTAGGAGGTTGGAAGGAGTCAAGCCGGTGAAATCTGGGAGGCTTTGAAGGACCAGTTCTGTCATCCTGATTTGCGCTGGATCCAATCCCCTCCTGGGATAGGACCAGCAGAAGGTCTGTGAATCATTTTTTTGGCAGGAAGATTATGCCCCTGTTTTGAAGACATAACACAGGCCTTGGGTGATGCTCAGGCTTTGTAATGGCCGGTGCCCAGGGAAGTCAGTCCACCCACAAAGCATCCGCCGTGTGCACCCAACACCCCGACCAGGTGGTGCCAGTTGACTGGGTGGCAGTGACTGAATTCTCAATAGGATACATCCAGATAAAGTTTTTCTATTTGTAAGGAATAAATTACCTGTAACTGCTATCCAGTTTTGCCACAGCCTATTCCAATGTGCTAGACCGGCGCTAAATAAGTGTATAGACATGTTTATAAAATATATAAGAATATCTAGAAAATACAGCAGGGTCAAATTCAGTTGCAAAATATACTACTGAGCACCCTGCTCCCATCCCTTTGGTTTTAATCTTTGCAATGCCAGAGTTGCACTCACCACAATGCAGTGTACAGACAGCTCTCCGTTGTAGAAATCCCCATATTCTGATTGTTTAGGGAGGGAAAATCCAAACTGGAGAAGAAGCTTGGTCTTAGTCCTTTAAATTCTCCATATATTTAAGTTGATTAAAAGTGCATCTCTCACCCTTTCTCCTTCCCAACTAAACATACACAACACATACACTCACACTCAATTACACTGTTGAGTTTGTTTGTTTAAGTATTTTCCCTTTTCTATGGATATTGCATTAGGACATCTGCTACAGGGAGAATCCAGATCTCTTTCCCTTTTCCCCATCTCTTTGAACTATATTTGCATTACAGCAATCCTGCTTCTTATAAGACTAGAAAAACAAATGGAGTAAAGTGTTAAAGCCAATCAAAGATAAACAAACTTTGGCTTAATAGCTCCCTGTGAACTCATCTTAAAGCAAGGAAGTCAGCTTTGGGAGAGGTGGAGGCTGGGGAAAGTAAAATAAGCCCAGAAAACACATATCACACATTTCACAATGACAATAATAATAAAACTAATGAAGTAAACCAGGTTAAAGAAGGCTGATACTTCCTGTTAATTTGGTAATAAAACTGCTATTGATCTTCAAAACCAGTATTTAAGCAGCTTAAGCATACCTGTTGGCCACCTACAAGAATGAAACAACCTTAAGATATTATCGACGTAACAATTAAAGCTGCCTAGAAAATGAGAAAATGTGAGGAAGATGAGACACGTTTTTTGGGGGGGCATTTTTCATGGAAATTTGATTTCAGCAACATTGTGAACAAATTCTATGTCTATTCCCCAGCATTTATTTCAAATTGGAGTTTATTAGTCAACATTGAATTTAATGAGTATCACAGCATGATATAGCAGAAAGTAGCTAAGCAGAATGTTGCTAGACACTAAAAAGCTTGTCGTTATACAAATAGGCAAATAATTAATATAGATACACCTCGCAATTTGAATTTGAATGTGTTCGCCGTTGTGTTATAGCCCCAGTATCTATTTGATGTCTGTGGTGCTATGTGTTTTCTTCAAACCTCGCCATTTGTCTTTGCTGCTGCAGATTATTAGTTACTAATAGGCAGAGAACCATTTTTTTTCCTGTGTTGCCTTTATTTTCAGACCTCAGGGCCTGCTGCTTCTCATTTTGAATTCAAATCCAATGGCAGGTGCCAAGATTCAAATATATATTATCTATGGGCAGTAGGATCAGCCCGTTTGTGTAACATCAGTTGAACTGAACCACTCACTGTGCTGGCTGCATTTTAATATTTTTAATCTTTCTTTGGAAGGCATGCTATTTTGGTGAGCAACCAAATGCAGTCTAAGCTGCACACAAGAGGAGATCTGCAAATGGGTTTCTAAATGTAGGCTTCTGTAAAATTAAAAACCCAAACCACAAACCAAAAAAACTTACAAACATGAAGCTGGAGAATCTACTAGGTCCAATCCACCCACTGCCATCTGGAGCAATAAGTTATCTATCTTATTTATCTAAAGAAAACTTTGGACGTGACATGAGCTGAAATGAGGTGAATAAGTTGAGCTGAAATAATTTGTACATTAATCTTTTAAAATGTCCAAGGCCAAGGCGGCCGATTTTAAGAATTGCTGAATGACATTACCATAATAATGTGAAATAGACCATTTCAAAGGCAAAAAACTGTTCCCACTAAAGTCAATAGCAAAATCCCACCACTACAATAGTGGTGGGATTGGTCTGCTAAGTAGCAAACCATGCTTTAAAAAAATCAATACTTCAATTTTACAAGGTAATATGGATAGCAGTATAGTTGCCTATTACCAGACCCTGTAGTCTGTGGATTTTATCTCCCTAATAATACCGAGGTTCAGCACCTATCTTATGAATCATTGAGGGGAGAGACATAAGCCATTTCAAAGCGTTTCCCCTGCCCTGAGCCGAGGAAGCTCTCCAGAGGCGGGATGCGCTGCACCGAGCGTGCCTCCATCAGCGAGGATTACTCTGAAACGAATGACTGCCTCCCTCAGAAAAAAAATAATAAAAAATATATATAAATAAATAGCAATTATCGCTGCAGATCTCGCCCTAGCGTTTGACGCCCACAACTTCCAGCTCTTAATACATGTCCACAATAAATAGACATGCCCCGAAACGGGTCGGGTTTTCACCTCGAACCACGCCACAAGAAATAGGGGTGACTTTTGTGTTGCATTTTCCTGGTTCGTTTTGAGCGCTGGGATTCAAACCAGAGCTCTAACCCGCACGCTGCTCTTCACACAAAGGGTGTATGGAGATGCCAAGAGGCACAGAGCCGCACTTTGGGGAAGGGGCTGTATTTTCCCTCACGGGGCCGGCAGCCCAGGCCATTTTCATTCCCTGGAGCTGAAACCATCCCTGGCAACACCCACATTTTCCGGGTCCCTCTGCTCGGGGGCACGCCGTACCCCCCAAAACCCCATGCGTGATGGGCGCTGAAGCGGCGACAGGCCGTGTCCGTGCGTGTCTGTGTCCCACCGCGTGTCCCCCCTCCCCCGCGGCCGTGCGGGGCGGCGGTGCGGGGCGGGCGGCGGTGACCCTGACTCCATCGGACATAATGAGCGCAGCGGTTCGGCCGCCGGCAGACATTTCCTTCCCCCCTCCCCCTGCAGCCATATGGTGCCGCACACAGCCGCCGTGCGGGGTGTTTCTCTGCCTCTGTGTGTCTGTGTGTGTGCTGTTGTTGTTGTGGTGGTGTGTCTTCCCCCCCACACACCCCCCCGCCGTTCTCCCCGCGTCCCCCCGGGGGGTGCCCGCCCGG
>NW_015090797.1:4367707-4367909 GCF_001431845.1 Calidris pugnax | reverse complement strand
TGGTAACAGTGAAATACCTCCGGGACACACACACACACATATGCACAACCGCTCCCCACTCCCACTCGCGAAGCGGGGCGGGACACACACACACACACACAGACACACACCACACACACCCGGCCGGGCACGGCCACCGCGCCCTCAGCGCCGCCACCCCCCCCCCGCCCGGTTCCCATGGCGACGGGCTTCGGCAGCCACC
>NW_015090797.1:4362982-4367697 GCF_001431845.1 Calidris pugnax | reverse complement strand
CCGGTTCCCATGGCGACGGGTTGCGGCAGCACCTGTGCGGCTCCCGCCCGGCCATCGCCCGCCCCCCCCCTTCCTCCTCCTCCTCCTCCTCCCCGCTGCAGCCCGGCCCGTCTGCCAGGCTGTGCCAGCCCTCCAGAGAAAGGGCTGCTGCGGTCGGTGGGGGCGGAAGGAGGATCCGAGCCGGCCCGCAGCCGGGCGCCGGGCCTCTGCCTGCTCCCCCGCCGCCGTGCCCCCCCACCCCCAGGCGGCCGTTAGCCAGCCCCCCCACGGTTAAACGTGGCGGGCAGCTAATATCGTGAGGTAAAATGGTAGCTCCGGTGTGTTTTCAGCGCAGCAGATGGCCCGTGCCTGCCCAGCCTGGTGGTTGCTGCTGGCAGCGGCTGCCCCAGAATAAGGCCGGCACCGGGGATAGGGGGGGGCGGTGGCCGCCGCTGCTGCCCGGAGACGTCCTGAGGCGGCCGTGGGTGGGTGTCTGCGCCCCGGTTCCCGGCAGAGGATGGGTGCTGGGGGTGCCTGTGTGGCACTGGTGAGGCCTCTCCAAGAATACCATGTCCAGTTTTGGGCCCCTCGCTACAGGAAAGATGCTGAGGGGTTGGAGCGGGTCCAGAGAAGGACAAGGGAGCTGGTGAGGGGTCTGCAGGACCCCACAAGTCTTATGAGGAGAGGCTGAGGGAGCTGGGGATGTTTATCCTGGAGAAAAGGAGGGTGAGGGGGGCCCTTGGTGCCCTCTACAACCACCTGAAAGGAGGTTGTAGAGAGATGGGGTTTGGTCTCTTTTTCTCAAGCAATAGGAGAAGAGGAAATGGCCTCAAGGTACACCAGGAGAAGTTTAGATTGTGTATTTGGAAAAATTTCATCACGAAAAGGGGTACCAAGCATTGGAAGAGGCTGCCCAGGGAAGAGGTGCGATCCCCGTCCCTGCAGGTATTTAGAAGATGGGTAGACGTGGTGCTTAGCAGCATGGTGATGGTTTGGGCAGCGTGAAGTTAATGGTTGGACCAGATGATCTTAACGCTCCCTTCCGACTTAGATGATTCCATGATTCTATATGGCTGGTACCGATTTCATCAGGGTACTGCAGCACACTTGCACTATGGTCATCCAGCCCACGGACATCACAGGCCTCCGGGAACTAATGGTTTGACTCGGGGAAGCCCTTGTCTTTGGAAACGAGCCCCAAGACTCTGAAATAAATTCACCGTACCATGACGTGATGCCACATGAGACCCTGCTGGCAGATGTAGGGCTGCCCAACGGCACAGCTGCTACGTATACTTGCTGTAAATAGTGACATGTTGTGGTTGGCGTGGCTTGGGCTGCAGGGAATGGAAATAAAACCTCATGCCACTGTCGCTGCTGGTGTTCACCCTTGCTTTCTGCTTTTGCCCAAACCCAGCACTTGAGACACCTCTTCCTGGTCATCCCTGGCACTCTCTTACCCTGTGTATGTAGCTATATGGAATGTAGCATAGTGTATAGTTGTAGCTATCAACTGAAAAATAGTGTTGCTCATCTTTTGTCCCTCAAGGTGCTAAACGGGCTATTACAAGCAATATAGGTGTTTGCATATAGTTCTGATGTGAAAATGTGGTTTTGGATCCCTGATCTGTAAATATTCATCTGATGTATTTTGAAGCCAGGCCTGTCCCTCTGAAGAAGACTTGTGGGTCCCTTCCTCCATGTAGCTGAATGGGGCAGCCCAGAAACTGGGGAGGGAGGGTGGATAGGAGGAGTGTCCTTAGCCCCAGGTACTAGGAGAGGTTTCTCTTTCAGCCATAATATGAGAAAACTATTTTTTATCAGCTTCACTATATGCTGAATTGTGGGCCATCAAATACAGCTGTAGGACTCCCATTGTCTTTAATAGAACACAGCTGAGACCTAAAACCATAGTAAAATACCTGGCCAATAATAAAATCACCCATGAAAACAAGAATTGAATTCCTTTGTGAAAAAGTAACCACAAAACCACATCTGTATCCTGAAGATGGTAATGTAAAAAAGAGCAGGAAGCTTTCTCTTTCTTTATAGATGTTAAAATAGCTTAAAAATAGAGTGTTATCAATTGTTACAATTTCATTGTGAGTCCCATGGTGTTTGTAATTTTTTCTTGAAAATTCCCATCTCCAGTCAAATGCTCATGAAAATTCTACTTTTGTGTTAAAAAAAATCAGACAAAAGTAATTTAGTAATCCCCATAGCTGTGTCAAAGAGATTGTCAGTCTTAGCAACAACTCCCTGTCAGTTCACAAAATCTCTCAAGGACCATGGGTATTTCATTATCCGCCTTTTGACTGATGAGTGTATAAAATGCTAGTGGTTGGTGTGGTTCTAGAGACCAATAGGGTTTATTTATAAACTGCGAATAGTCTTGTAGGCTGCTGTTTGAGAACTTTCATTTTAAACTCTGCAAATACCCCAAATGGACCTTATAGACTTAGAAGCCAGGAAACAAAATGAACGTGTTTTCTCCTAAATCATAGGATTTTTCAGACCAATTTAATGATTTAAAAATCATTATTAAATTGGGCCGGGAGCATCTCTCTTATGAGGAAAGGCTGAGGGATTTGGGTCTTTTTAGTCTAGAGAAGAGAAGACTGAGGGGGGATCTGATCAATGCTCATAAATACTTAAAGGGTGGGTGTCAAGAGGATGAAGCAAGTCTTTTTTCAGTGGTGCCCAGCGACAGGACAAGAGGACAGGGGCAGAAATTTGAATATAAGAAGTTCCACCTAAACATGAGGAGGAACTTCTTTGCTTTGAGGGTGGCAGAGCACTGGAATAGGCTGCCAACGGCGGTCGCGGGGTCTTCTTCTCTGGAGACATTCACAACCTCCCTGGACATGCTTTTGTGCAACCTGCTCTAGGTGGACCTGCTTTGACAGGGAGGTTGAACTAGATGATCTCCAGAGGTCCCTTCCAACCCCGTATGATTCTGTGTTTCTGTCATTTTCCATAACCTGTTTCATTGATTCAAATACCAGTTAAATAATTATTTTTTAAAACAAAGGACATTAAATATGAAAGACGAGAAAACGAAGGATAAAATTTCAGTAGAATCCTTTCAACATAATGCCTAGTAAGCCTTTTGAAAAAAATTTCAGAAGGTGCTCAAAATAACAAAAACAGACTAAAATTTAATTACAGAGATAGGAACACTGAATACATCTTAAATTATATAAAGCTCAGCTTCATAATAGGGGAGTCTAGAAGCTTTGGTTTCTGAAGTTTACAAATCAGATTGTAACATCTTAATATGAAAAAAATTGCATGAGCGTGCTGCACCATAGAGCAAGATCTGGAGAAGGAGAGCATTCTAGTAAATGGCTTGCTGAAGACCGTGTTTCCCAGGTGCCATCTCACCACAGCCAGGAGGAATTCCTTCTGCAGGAGCACAGGAGGATCCAATGTGAAAGCAACATCAATGCTGTTATGTCTTAGTCCTATAATTCTAATAGGTTGAATTCTGAGGGACCAAAGATGCAAAGTAAATTGCTACGACTAATACAATCCATAACTCATGAGAGTTAATTCAGAGGATTTATAAGTATTGAGTTATACGTAGCGTCAGTTGAGTTGATCATAATGGTTCCTTCTAAGACATTATAATCACCACCATGATAAAAAGAAGTGTGACCAGAAGGTTGAAGACCAGAAGGTCCTCCTCAACTCCATGCTGGTGAGACCCCACCTGGATTACTGTGTCCAGCACTGGGGTCCCCAGTACAAGAAAAACATGGACCTGTCGGAGTGGGTTCAGAGGAGGGACACAAAGATAGTCAGAGGGATGCAGCATGTCTCCTGTGAAGACAGGCTGAGAGAGTTGGGCTTATTCAGTCTGGAGAATAGAAGAATCTGAGGACACCTTATTGTGGCCTTTCAATACATAAAGATGGCTTATGAGAAAGATGGAGAGAGACTCTTAGCAAGGCCTGTAGTGACAGGAGAGGAGGCAATAGTTTTAAACTGAAAGAGGTTAGGTTTAGATTGGATATAAATAAGACATTTTTTATGATGAGGGTAGAAGACTGGTCCAGGTTGCCCAGAGAGGTTGCGGATGCCCCGTCATTGGAAGTGTTCACGGCCAGGTTGGATGGGGCTTTGAGGAACCTGATCTAATGAAGGTTGTCCCTGCCCATGGCAGAGGGTTGGACTATATGATCTTTAAAGGTCCCTTCCAAGCCAAACCATTCTACAGTTCTTATTCTTTGACTCTGTAACTCATGATGCATGATATAACTGAGTTCTGGGAAGAATGAATACAAACAATAGGATGCTAGGCTGGATGCTGTCATCTAAATAGTTTTCTCTGTTTCAGTGAATCATAGAATACACAGAGCTGAAACAGATATGCTGAATGGAGAAGGAATATGTATAAGCTATAAGCAGAAACAAGAAGACAAAAAAAGAGAAAAACAAACAAAAAAAGGAGCATCTGAGCAGAAAATCTAAAAGGAGAAAATGAAATGGAGCAACACTTTTTGCTTCAACATCCAAAATCTGAGGGAGTTTCAGAAGGATTTTTTTGGGTATCATCAGAAATCATAAAATGTGTTTGTCAAAGAGCCTGAAGAAAAAGTATTGCTGACCCCTGGAGAAGGAGAGTGCAATGATGGCATTCTGTTGTGAAGTACCCTCAGATGGCAGGTTGCTGTTAAAAATGACTGAACGAGATGGGAAACAGGCTGTAGTGGCGAACAGATAGGTGGGATAAA